>NC_042980.1:2005818-2375818 GCF_901001165.1 Salmo trutta | reverse complement strand
ACAATTATTTTAAGAATTATAGATACAGAACTCCTCTATGCACTCGATATGTCCGATTTTAAAATAGCTTTTCGGTGAAAGCACATTTTACAATATTCTCAGTAGATAGCCCGGCATCACAGGGCTAGCTATTTAGACACCCACCATGTTTAGCACTCACCAAAATCAGATTTACTATTAGAAAAGTTTGATTACCTTTGATGTTCTTCGTCAGAATGCACTCCCAGGACTTCTACTTCAATAACAAATGTAGGTTTGGTCCAAAATAATCCATAGTTATGTTCCATCAGCGACGTTTTGTTCGTGTGTTCTAGACACTATCCGAATGGTAAATAAGGGTCGCGCGCATGGTGCATTTCGTGACAAAAGATTTCTAAATATTTCATTACCGTACTTCGAAGCATGTCAACCGCTGTTTAAAATCAATTTTTATGCCATTTTTCTCGTAAAAAAGCGATAATATTCCGACCGGGAATCTGCAATTAGGTAAACAGCCGAAAGAAAATCCAATTTGTAAGTCGCTCTGGATAAGAGCGTCTGCTAAATGACTTAAATGTAAATGTAAAATACAGCACGGGGTCGACTCGTGCACGAGCATGAAGCCCTTTGTCCGCTGATAGACCACTTAGCAAAAGCGCTCGTGTGTTTCAGCCAGGGCTTTGAATTATGTCATTCAGCTTTTTCCCGGGCTCTGAGGGCCCATGGAAGCCGTAGGAAGTGTCACGTAACAGCAGAGATCCTTTGTAATGGATAGAGAGAATCAACAAGGGGAAGAAATGGTCAGACAGGGTACTTCCTGAACAGAATCTCATGTTTTGGCCTGCCAAATGAGTTCTGTTATACTCACAGACACCATTCAAACAGTTTTAGAAACTTTGGAGTGTTTTCTATCCAAAGCTAATAATTATATGCATATTCTAGTTTCTGGGCAGGAGTAATAATCAGATTAAATCGGGTACGTTTTTTATCCAGCCGTGAAAATACTGCCCCCTATCCATAACAGGTTAACTTCTTTGGGCTATGTGGGACGCTAGCGTGCCACCCGTGGCGCACCCTATCAACAGCAGGTGCATTTCAAGAGCGGCAAATTTGAAACCAAATAAATGTCAAAATTCAAATTTCTCAAACATACAACTATCTTACACCCTTTGAAAGATAAACATCTCCTTAATCTAACCACGTTGTCCGATTTCAAAAAGGTTTTACGGCGAAAGCATAAAGTTAGGTTATGTTAGTAGAGTACATTGACAATAGCTGTGTGTAATGTATTGTCAATTCAAAGACAGGCGTCACCAAAACCATAAAATCAGCTAAAATTATGCACTAACCTTTTACAATCTCCATCAGATGACACTCCTAGGACATTATGTTAGACAATGCATGCATTTTTAGTTCTATCAAGTTCATATTTATATCAAAAAACAGCGTTTTACTATGGCGTTGATGTTCAGGAAATCGTTTCCCTCCAATAACCGGCAGTCAAGTCATCACAACGAAATAATTAATTAATATTAGAAAACATTGGTAAAATATTATATTGTCATTCAAATAATTATAGATTTACATCTCTTGAACGCAATCGACTTGCCAGATTTAAAAATAACCTTACTGGGAAATCACACTTTGCAATAATCTGAGCACTGCGCCCAGAAAAATACGCTTTGCAATACAGACTAACCGCCATGTTGGAGAGATCTAAAATCGAAAATACTATGTAAATAATCCATTACCTTTTGATTCTCTTCATCAGATGTCACTTCCAGGAATCCCAGGTCCATAACGAATGTAGTTTTGTTCAAAAAAGCTTATCATTTATGTCCAAAAAGCTCCGTGTTGTTAGCACATGATCTAAGCCAGCCGGACTTCACTTCACTTCACGAACGGAAAAAATATATTTACGTTCGTTCAAACATGTCAAACGTTGTATCGCATAAATCATTAGTGCCTTTTTTAACCAGAACATGAATAAAATTCAAGGCGGACGATTGGGTTCTCTTTTAAAACGTATTGGAACGAGAGTACCCAACATGAACTCGCACGCCAGGTGTCTAATCGGCCATCACCGTTCCACGGCTCTTGTTCGGTCAGATCTCAGAGTAGAAGACTCAAAACACTTTGTAAAGGCTGGTGACATCTTGTGGAAGCAATAGGAAGTGCCAAAACATTCATCAGCCCCTTTGTTTTTCAATGGCATAGGCTTAAAGTCAATTCAACACATCAGGTATCCACTTCCTGTCAGAATCTGTCTCAGGGTTTTGCCTGCCAAATGAGTTCTGTTATACTCACAGACACCATTCAAACAGTTTTAGAAACTTTAGGATGTTTTCTATCCAAACCTGAACAATAATATGCATTTTCTAGCTTCTGAGTTGGTGTAGGAGGCAGTTAAAAATGGGCACATATTTTTTCCAAAATTCTCAATGCTGCCCCCTAGCCCGTAGAGGTTAACCCACCGTACCTAGGCCGTCATTGAAAATAAGAATGTGTTCTTAACTGACTTGCCTAGTTAAATAAAGGTCTAAAAAAATTAAATTTCAAGAAATTCAAAAATCGGCCAAATCAGCGTCCAAAAATACCGATTTCCGATTGTTATGAAAACGTGAAATCGGCCCAAATTAATCGGCAATTCCGAATAAAATCGGTCGACCTCTTGTGTAAATAAGTATGTGTAAATAAGTATGTATGTATGTATGTATGTATGTATGTGTATATATGTATATGTGTAAATAACTATGTATGTGTATATGTGTGTATATATAAATGTGTGTGTGTGTATGTATGCATATATGTGTATATATTTTTTGTGTGTATATGTGTATGTGTATATCTACTTGGAAAGTAGAGCTGTGTTGGCCGTTTCATGTGAGAGACAGCTGCATCTATCTCGGTACTGCGTTCGGTTTTGTCAGTGGAGAAACCTTCTAGTGTAGTGAGGCGTCGCCCAAACGTGTCGACCGTTACTTGAAAGTCGTCAATGGAAGTTTGGTTAGGTGCCAGTGAAGTGCTGGCTACTCATTTGTTTAGCTACCTCAGCTACAAGCGTGGTCATAGACAAGGCCTGCGTCTCTGCAGGAGGGCTGGTCGCGGCAGCCATTTTCAGTGTTTGCGTAGTTGGTTTGGCCTTCGATGTGTTAGTCGTAGCATTTCTCTTCGGGTTGGTCTTGCTCATGGTACCATGTAAATTGATAAGAACAATATAACTTAACTAATACATCCCCATAAAAACTAACAGCGGCATTTAAAAATTCAAACGTCTTCTTACATCGCTCGACCGGAAGTCACCAGTTCGACATTTGTTGCTTGCATGTCATGCTTAAGTTGACTAATCTTGCCAATTAAAAAACCTTTAAACTAGTTGCCAACCTCAGGTTTTTTGATGAATGAGCCATCTGTTTCAATGAATGATCAAGCTGAGTTGGCCCTTTTTTCCCAAAAGTTCATTTCATTTTCTCCAAAGCTTTTTACTATCATTCTTTATATCATTTGTTTGTTTCATAGTGTAGTTTCTTTTTCTTTTTGTGCTGTTCATTCACATGATTTCTCAATTTGCAGTCGGTTTGCCAATCGGTCATGCAGCCAGAATTATTTGCCATTCATTTTGCCTCATCCCTCTCAACCATACCATTTTTGAATTCCTCATCAATCCAAGGGGATTTAAGTTTTTAGTCATTTTGTTAGTGGGTGTAACCAATTTCATAATTTTTTCAAGCGCATCATTTGGTTGCTCCTCATTACACACCAGCAAATGTTATTTACATCATCAACATAGGAATCCCTACAAAACCTCTTGCCGGACCTCTTACACACTCAATTAGGTCCAGACTTTGGAACTTTGGTTTTCCTAGATATGGCTACTATATTGTGATCACTACATTTGATGGATTTGGATACTGCTTTCAAGCTAATTTCTGATCAATACATATCGATGATTTCATTCCTGTACTATTTTTAACTACCTTGGTAAGTTGACTGATAACCTGAACCAGTTTTCAGGCACTGGTTACAGTTTTGAAGCTTTTTCTGAGTGGGCAGCTTGAGGAAAGGCAGTCAATATTTACAGTTGAAGTCGGATGTTTACATACACCTTAGCCAAATGCATTTAAACTCAGTTTTTCACAATTCCTGATATTTAATCCAAGTAAAAATGATCTGTCTTAGGTCAGTTAGGATCACCACTTTATTTTAAAAATGTGAAATGTCAGAATAATAGTAGAGAATGGTTTATTTCAGCTTTTATTTCTTTCATCACATTCCCAGTGGGTATGAAGTTTACATACACTCAATTAGTATTTGGTAGCATTGCCTTTAAATTGTTTAACTTGGGTCAAACGTTTCAGGTAGCCTTCCACAAGCTTCCCACAATAAGTTGGGTGAATTATGGCCCATTCCTCCTGACAGAGCTGGTGTAACTGAGTCAGGTTTGTAGGCCTGCTTGCTCGCACACCCTTTTTCAGTTCTGCCCACAAATTGTCTATAAGATTGAGGTCAGGGCTTTGTGATGGCCACTCCAATACCTTGACATTGTCCTTAAGCCATTTTGCCACAACTTTGGAAGTATGCTTGTGGTCATTGTTCATTTTGAAGACCCATTTGCGATGCGACCAAGCTTTAACTTCCTGACTGATGTCTTGAGATGTTGCTTCAATATATCCACATAATTTTCTCACCTTTATGATGCCATCTATTTTGTGAAGTGCACCAGTCCCTCCTGCAGCAAAGCAACCCCACAACATGATGCTGCCACCCCCGTGCTTCACGGTTGGGATGGTGTTCTTTGGCTTGCAAGCCTCCCCCTTTTTCCTCCAAACATGACGATGGTCATTATGGCCAAACAGTTCTATTTTTGTTTCATCAGACCAGATGACATTTCTCAAAAAAGTATGATCTTTGTCCCCATGTGCAGGTGCAAACCGTAGTCTGACTTTTTTATGCCGGTTTTGGAGCAGTGGCTTCTTCCTTGCTGAGCGGCCTTTCAGGTTATGTCGATATATGACTTGTTTTCCTGTGGATATAGATACTTTTGCACCTGTATCCTCCAGTATCTTCAAGGTCCTTTGCTGTTCTTCTGGGATTGATTTGCATGTAAAGTACGTTCATCTCTGGGAGACAGAACGAGTCTACTTCCTGAGCGGTCTGACGGTTGCGTGGTCCCATGGTGTTTATACTTGCTTACTATTGTTTGTACTGATGAACGCAGTACCTTCAGGCGTTTGGAAATTGCTCCCAAGGATGAACCAGACTTGTGGAGGTCTACACTTTGTTTTCTGAGGTCTTAGCTGATTTATTTATATTTTCCCATGATGTCAAGCAAAGAGGCACTGAGGGTAGGCCTTGAAATACATCCACAGGTACACCTCCAATTGACTCAGAGGATGTTAATTAGCCTATCAGAAGCTTCTAAAGCCATGCCATCATTTTCTGGAATTCTCCATGCTGTTTAAAGGCACAGTCAACTAAGTGGATGTGAACTTCTGACCCACTGGGATTGTCATACAGTGAGTTATAAGTGAAATAATCTGTCTGTAAACAATTGTTGGAAAAATGACTTGTGTCATGCACAAAGTAGATGTCCTAACCGACTTGCCAAAACTATAGTTTGTTAACATGAAATTTGTGGAGTGGTTGAAAAACGAGTTTTAATGACTGCAACATGAACTTCTGACAACTTCAACTGTAGGTCACCCAGAAATATATACTTCTCTGTTGATATCACATACAGTATCAATCATTTCACACATTATCCAGATACTGACTGTTAGCGCTTGGTGGTCTATAGCAGCTTCCCACAAGAATGGGCTTTAGGTGAGGCAGATGAACCTGTATCCATATTACTTCAACAGTACTTGACATGAGATCCTCTCTTAACTTTACTGGAATGTGGCTCTGAATATAGACCGCAACACCAACCCCATTGGCATTTCTGTAGATGTAAAACCATGTATTGGTATCTAAGTGCGTTTCAGAGATAGTCAGTATATGAATGTCATCTGTTACTAGCAAGTTATTGATTTCACAAACCTTTGTTTCTTGTTTCTTATGTTAAGGTGGGTGATATTTAGCACTTTTCTGTGATGCCTGATTGTTTTGATTTCTTTACTGAGCGGCTTATCAGAAGTAGACAAGACAGAGAGATTTATGTTTGAGCTGATGGTGCAGGGTGAGCTGCACACAGCACACTTCCTACTTGGGCACACCGCCTCAGTGCTAACAGTATAACTCTGGTTAATAGACAGACGATTACTGTGTACAATAGCTATAGGATCGACAGAAGCATTCAGGGGACTTAGACGGACATAATCTAGCTGAAGGGCTTGACTAACCTCTGCCCCCGCACATTGACTCTATACCGGTAGCCCCTGTATATAGCCTCGTTAGTTATTTTGTTGCTCCATAATTTTTTGTTTTTCTATTTTATTTTGTTTCTTTTTATTTATTTATCGTTTACTTCAGTTTATTTAGTAAATACTTTATTAACACTTATTTTTTCTTAACTGCATTGTTGGTTAAGGGATTGTAAGTATTTCACTGTAACCTATTCGGTGCATGTGACAAATACAATTTGATTTGTTGTTTTTAGTCCCACCCTTCAGCTCCACTCATCCCCTCCAACACCATTACTTTTTTATTTATATTAGCAATTCGCTACCGGTCAAATATTTTAGAACACCTACTCATTCAAGGGTTTTTCTTTATTTATACTCTTTTCTACATTGTAGAATAATAATGAAGACATCACAATTATGATATAACATATGGAATCATGTAGTAAGCAAAAGGTGTTAAACAAATCAAAATATATTTTATATTTGAGATTCTTCAAAGAAGCCGCCCTTTGCCTTGAAGACAGCTTTGCACACTCTTGGCTTTCTCGCAACCAGCTTCATGAGGTAGTCACCTTTAATACATTTCAATTAACAGGTGTGCCTTGTTACATTTACATTTTACATTTACGTCATTTAGCAGACGCTCTTATCCAGAGCGACTTACAGTAGTGAATGCATACATTTCATACAATTTCATACAATTATTATTATTTTATTTATTTATTTATTTATTTATTTTTTTTCTGTGCTGGCCCCCCGTGGGAATCGAACCCACAACCCTGGTGTTGCAAACACCATGCTCTACCAACTGAGCTACAGGGAAGGCAAGTTCTTTCCTTAATGCTTTTGAGCCAATCAGTTGTGTTGTGACAAGGAAGGGGTGGTATACAGAAGATAGCCCTATTTGCTAAAAGACCAAGTCCATATTATGGCAAGAACAGTTCAAATAAGCAAAGAGAAACTACAGTCCATCATTACATTTACATCCTCAGAAATGGCAGCCCAAATAAATGCTTCACAGAGTTCAAGTAACAGACACATCTCAACATCAACTGTTCAGAGGAGATTGTGTGGATCAGGCCTTCATGGTTGAATTGCTGCAAAGAAACCACTACTAAAGGACACCAATAAGAAGACTTGCTTGGGCCAAGAAACATGAGCAATTGACATTCGACCGGTGTCCTTTGGTCTAAAGTCCAAATTAGAGATTTTTGGTTCCAACCGCCATGTCTTTGTGAGACGCGGGGTGGGTGAACAGATGATCTCCGCATGTGTATTTCCCACCTTAAAGCATGGAGGAGGTAGTGTTATGGTGTGGGGGTGCTTTGATGGTGACGCTGTCTGATGTATTTATAATTCAAGGCACACTTAACCAGCATGGCTACCACAGAATTCTGCAGCGATACGCCATCCCATCTGGTTTGGGCTTAGTGGAACTGTCATTTTGTTTTTCAACAGGACAATGACCCAACAGACCTCCAGGCTGTGTAAGGGCTATTTTACCAAGAATGAGAGTGATGGAGTGCTGCACAAGATGACCTTGCCTCCACAATCCCCCGATCTCAACCAAATTGAGACGGTTTGGGATGAGTCAGACCGCAGAGTGAAGGAAAAGCAGCCAACAAGTGCTCAGCATATGTGGGAACTCCTTCAAGACTGTTGGAAAAGCATTTCAGGGGAAACTGGTTGAGAGAATGCCAAGAGTGTGCAAAGCTGTCATGAAGGCAAAGGGTGGCTACTTTGAGGTTTCTAAAATATATTTTGATTTGCTTAACACATGATTTACTACAGCTTACTACATGATTCCATGTGTTGTTTTGATGTTTTCACTATTATTATAGAATGTAGAAAATAGTAAAAATAAGAAAAGCCCTTGAATGAGTAGGTGTGTCCAAACTTTTGACTGGTACTGTATTTGAAGTATTCATCAAAATAACATGAATCCAGGTTGATTTAGTTGGACCTTTATGATTCTGCCATGTAGGCTTAGTTGATACAGGTTTAGCTCAGAGCAAATACCTTTCAACGTATCTGACACTGGTGTCCTCCAATCAATATTAAAATCAACCAAAATGAATAGTTCATATTTGCCATACTTAAATGACTGCTTTCATCCAAACTGCTTGCGCGTCAATGAACTGCTGCATTGCCAGGCACTGCTGCATTGTCCCGCCTCTCCCATATCCTCATTAGATTTTAGAAGCATATACCCATGAGGGTGACAGCAATCTAGCTAGCTAAATGTCCATGAATGTTTCATGTGTTTTGACCTGCATGTCCTGATCACGTCTGTTGTGGATGGACAAAATCAACATGCGGACGCACTTAAGATATATTGTTAAGAGAATATGAGGGAGGGTGAAACACTCCTACTAGTGTCAGCTGTTTGTTATGACCAAGGCCCACATTAAGAACAAATTCCTTAGGGACAGAGGCAGCAAGAGATACAGAACCACTTACATTTCCCTTGGTAAATATCACAACACACCCACCTCTGCCAATTCTGTCCGATCTGTAAACATTATAACCAGACAGACACATCAGAGTCCAGCACAGAATTATTCAACTATGTCTTAGAAATTACCAGAATGTCCACTTTGGATTGAGAAGCCAGAATTTCCATGAACAAATCGAAGACCACATCTGCGGGATTTTAGGTCAGATGGAGTCTCTAATACAACATTACTATGATCAATAGTTAACCCCTTATTTGAAAATACCTTGGGATTGATTTGAATTGATATAGGTACAATATGGTCAAGAACTGAACCATTGGGCCTATGCCTCAAGCGAGGATGTGGGTTAACCGGGTTACCTGTTGCGGGCCTGCAGTATGATGACAAGGCTGATTTAATTTACGTTTGGGGTTACTTGAGTGGAATTTGGAGTGTTAATAAGTCCATTTCTCAGTGCAGCCTTGAAATGCGAGGATAGAGTCCAGGCACCAAGATGATTTGGATGGACCCCATCCTCTCTGTAGAGCACCTTATGTTTTCAAAAGTTATCCACAATAGTAACTCCAGCAGAGTTACAGTAGACTCGTTGCCAGTCGTGTTGTACGGACAACCTACTGAATCTTTCCATGCCACGATTCAGTGATCGCATTGGGCCTTAAACAATTGGATGCTTGTTGGAGTCTTTCAGAGTTCCAATCAGTTCTTAAAAATCCAGTTTTCAGCTGTTCCGAGTTAGCTATCCTAATGTCATTAGATCCCACATGTACTATGACTGCGACAGCTCCCGTGTTCTGGCGTAAAAACGGTAGGAAGCAGCCTTGTAATGTCCTGTACCCGAGCCCCAGGATAGCACAATGTATTTGCCCTGGGAACTGAGTGGTTTCTCAGCATAGAGCTGCCGATTTATAACGGCTGGTGAGATTGCAGGAGGTCTGGCAGTTTTTGCACCTTGAACCTAACACAAAACCCATTGTGGCTTAAGGAGGAGCCGGTGCATCAGACACCCTCAAGGTCCGGTGATCCGAGGCAGAATAGGGGACGATAGCCCTGGAACCTTCGAAGCCAGGAGAGCTAATATTTTCGGCAACTGGATTTGAGTTGGGCTTCCCAACGCCGAAGTGCCCCACTCGCCACAGGTTGCTTCCCTCCATTTGGCCTATGGCAGGTGACGTGCTTCCATGGTTGCGCAGCTGGAATGGTGACAGTATCGGGAGTGGGAGACTTCTTCGGGGAGGGGTCCCTGGAAGGTGTTGGTGTTGATACTCTCAGCACGGCGTCCAGCCTGTGGTGTAGAGATGGTAGGCAGGGTTGGCTTTCCCCAGTAGATTGTGCAAGTTCTTAATCTGTTTGCTAAGAGTAGCCACTTCTCTATAGTCCTCAGCGAGTGAACAGTTGAAGAGAGCTTAGTATATACAGCTCCTGCAACGCACAAAGTGCACAATTTTTCCTCTGTATGGCGAAGCCTCCTTGAGAAGAGACACAGCAACTCAATCCGTGTCGCAGAGATAATGATTTATAGGCAGAGTAAAAAAATAATGACAAAGTGAAAACAGGTTTTTAAACATTTTTGCAAATGTATTAAAAATAAAAAACAGATACTTTATTTGCATATGTATTCAGACCCTTTGCTATGAGACTAAAAATTCAGCTCAGGTGCATCTTGTTTCCATTGATCATCCTTGAGATGTTTCTACAACTTGATTGGAGTCCACCTGTGGTAAATTCAATTTATTGGACATGATTTGGAAAGGCACACACCTGTCCATATAAGGTCCTACAGTTGACAATGCATGTCAGGGCAAAAACCAAGCCATGAGGTTGAAGGAATTGTCTGTAGAGCTTCGAGACAAGATTGTGCCACTTCTATGCTTAAATAACTGGAAATCATTGGTTATTCCATCCATCTAGCAGAGCAATCTGTCTACTGCTGTGTTGCCCTACTGCTGTCTGTGCCACCCATTCTTCCCAGTTAAGCAAAGCAGGGCCTGCAGGAGGGAAAACACTGACCAACCACCAGCACTGGGAGATCCTATAATTCCCAAACAACAAAATATACTGTAGTATGGACCTATCTGGATGCCTAAGTGACAGATGGAAATACAACCATGTTTGTGGGATAGTTTATTTGGATCCCCAATCCCCATTTAGCTGGAAGCTGCTCTTCCTGGGGTCCGCAAAAAACAAACATTAGGCCTACATAGTAATACTTATAGGAAATTATAGGTGAGGTATATGTTTACGTGAGCTTGTTTGTAATTATAACTGCTTGTGTGTTTACCTTCTCTAAATGCCAGGATCAAGTTCGTTTTGACTAAGTGTATGTCTTTGCCTCTGTGTCTGTGTATGGGTGTCGTATTGTAGGCCCTGTAAGATAGTTTAGCAGAGCTAGCTAGCCAGGCCCTAGTCTAGCCTGCTGTATCACTGAGAAGGCCGTAATCACTACTGCTGGCTTTATCTGCAGATTACCCTCTCTGTTCCAGCCAGCCAGAGGAGCCAATGTAAAAATAGGAGCAGTTGACCTGTGACTCAACACACACACACACACACACACACGTTACAGAGGGTCAAAGATCATACCCCCAAACATGCTAACCGCTCCTGTTATTGATAATGGTGAGAGGTAAGCATGTCTTGGGGGTAGGATTTTTGACCCTCTAACTTTCTCACTCATCATTGTTCACGATTCATTCAGGATTATCTATAATCACGTCCTCTGCATCCAATTTTCTGTCATATGTTAGTGTTTAGAGTTTGTTATAACCAATTTATTGATGTGTTTATGATATGCTGTAGCTCAGGCCCTATTGTGCCCTATTTCAAAGGGATTCGTTTTGCTGGTGGAGGACGGGTAATGTAATTATGTGCACGAGCACAAAACACCACATCTGTCATTTTTATATGGCAGGAGAGTAACAATTCCAGCCAGAATAATGCACTGTGTTTTGTCGAACTCCATGGTCCTCTGATAATATTAGTCCCTTGCGAATCGACATCCCTGTATTTTGGGATAAATGTCTGAGTTTGACAGGTGTTGCTTGTTGTTTGCGCAAGAAAACAATAACTGATTAGCTAAATTGAACTAATTGCTGTGCATAAGCTATATATGATTGGACTACCAATTTCATAGTGAATGCTTTTGTTTATGCGTTTTGTGCGTATGAAATGTGTATTGTCAAATGTATCAGTCAAAAATATTGAGCCTATTTAATGCAACCCTTACTGTTAAATGATCGCAAAGCAGCATGCAACTGACCTAAATGTTTGGAAATTACAATTGAACTTTGTCATCCATAGCCTTAAAATGCATCTCAAGTGCAATTGCACTGTTTAGCTCACAACTGAAGGCTGGGGTGCATTTAGGACGTACTGCGGATTGCTAAAATATCCTAATGATTATGATCACACTTCCTCAATTCTAATAATATTGCGACACTATAGAAAGATGGTTTGGTATGGTTTAGAAACTTGGGAACCAAGTTGGAGTTATCAGTGTGTCCCTGTCACCTGGACATGTTGAGATACTGTATCTTCCGTCATAACTGTAAATTCGTTGGAGAAGAAAAAAAAAATCCTTTCCGAATCGTCCTCTGGAATAACGGGCATTCTGGAGTAAAATTACATAACCAATGTCCTCTAGTAATACTAGTCCTGTGCGTCTAGGTCTTTGGTCACATGCATGCAATGCATACATGTGTCATGTTAAGAGAGCAAGGGTTGACGGAATAGGGAATGTTATTCTTAAACAAATGAGGGATTTCGGTAAAATTACTTTTCAGTCAGAAGTGGCTCTGACTATGTCCAGAATTGTAGTTTTTACACTAGCTAGTACATTTTGGGCTTAATAGTTGATACGTCATTAGAAAAAGTTTTTTTTTTTGCGACAGTTCCTATTAAAATATTTTCTCTCTCTCCCCTTGCCTCTCTCTCTCACCCCTCCTCTCCTTCCTCAGATCTACTACACAGGGAAGTACCAGAGCCTGGGCATCAAGCAGGGTGGTCCGTCGGCAGGTAAATGGGTGGAACTGCCCATCACCAAGTCACCTAAGATCGTCCAGTTCTCGGTGGGCCACGACGGCTCGCACGCCCTGCTGGTGGCAGAGGATGGCAGCGTGTTCTTCACTGGCTCCGCGAGCAAGGGAGAAGATGGAGAGTCCAGTAAGTATGGATGTGAACACAAACCTACACAGACAAGAACACGCGTAAATTACAGCACACACACCAATAAGTCATGATATATGATTATTCATGGGAGAGGGAAGGGAAAAGGCACTGTATTCAGAATAATCTCCAACCAACTTTGTGTGCCTCTTGCATAGAGATGATTCTCTGTTTTGCTTCTACTCTACAGCCAAGAGCAGGCGCCAGCCGAAGCCCTACAAGCCCAAGAAGATGATGAAGCTGGAGACCAAGACGGCGGTGAACACGGCCTGCAACAACGGCAGCAGCAGCATCGTCACCAAGGATGGAGAGCTATACATGTTTGGCAAGGACGCTATCTACAGTGACAGCACCTGTGAGTGGGATAGAGACTAGGGAAAGGGTACATTTGGGTTGTGTTGGCTAGTGCAAATGTTAATTTGTGTTAGTGATGCTGATGAACTTGAGTGGGACAGAGAGAGGGTTAATCTGGGTAGGGATCATTTGTGCAAATGTTCACGTCTGAAATATTACAACATGGATATCAAAGTAAGCTTTTGAAAAGCCATGTTGGTTTGATAAGGGTCTTTTATAGCCTGGAAATTCAGCTCAGTTTAGTGAAATGTACCATGATTCAGTCAGGATAAGGCTAGGTCTTTAACAGTCACTATACAGTATCAATGTTTTCTCCTTTCTCTTGTGCCCCCTTCAGGCCAGGTGTCAGACCTGAAGGGTCACATTGTAACCCAGGTAGCCATGGGGAAGGCCCACACCTGTGTCCTGACTAAGAGTGGCGAGGTCTGGACGTTTGGGGTAAACAACAAGGGCCAGTGTGGCCGAGAAACAGGGGCCATGAACCAGGCGGGGAAAGGTAACATGCATGACGGACACACACATGAGCATGCACGAGCACACAAATTACCACACAACACAAACAAACTTTAATATACCGTATTGTTATAAGAATTTTATATCTTGATGATAATAATCAATAATCAATTCGCCTTGACTAATTCCCAAGGTTTGTAAGACAATGGGTTCAAATAATTAGGCAAGGACTCAGCTTTCTGCAAAAGGTTTCTGTAGCTTTATTCAGAGAACGTTCTGGCGTCAGGATAACAAAACAGTCATTATATAGTTCTTGCTTACTTACGCACATGCATTTACACACAATCCGTTGGTGACCTGCAACCCCCATAAACTTCTCACACTGTTTATCACCTTCTGGCTCAGCCTGTTCCTTTCCTTCAAGGTTAGGAACTCTCTAAGGTTTTACTCCCTTGACCATCTGCTTCTCTATCTCTCTATACTAATTGCATACACACATTTCTTTCCCTCTCCAGTGACTAATAATTCATCATGGTTTATTGATTCATTTACCTTTATTAGATAATTCTCTTATCACGTATGCACACCAAACACCTCTTTCTTTGCGTGTATAAATTGTGTATTTTGCGTTTATCACCCATTCATGTAAACATCTTCCCTACCCCCTGTAGCATTTGGCGTGGAAAGCATGGCGACGGCCATGGATGAAGACCTGGAAGATGAGCTGGAGGAGAAGGAGGAGAAGAGCATGATGTGCCAGCCGGGCATGCACAAGTGGAAGCTGGATCAGTGCATGGTGTGCACCGTGTGTGGAGACTGCACCGGCTATGGAGCCAGCTGTGTCAGCAGCGGACGGCCTGACAGAGTACCCGGAGGGTAAGGAAACTTGACGAAGAGGCAGACACACACACGCACACACACACACACACACCCACCATTCACTAGTTGGTTTATCTTTGTTAAGAGAAAGTACATTTATGGTTGGGTCTACGGGCGGCAGGGAGCCTAGCAGTTAAGAGCGTTGAGCCAGTAACTGAAAGGTTGCTGGTTCGAATCCCCGAGCAGACTAGGTAAAATATTCTGTCCATGTGCCCTTGAGCAAGTCACTTAACCCTAATTGTTCCTGTAAGTCGCTCTGGATAAGACCGTCTGCTAAATGACTAAAATGTATGTTTTCATGATTAGGGTTTTTTGGCACGTCTACTTGCTAGTGCCTTGTGCTCTGTCTTTACAAATCAGTAAGCTGAAGACCACACTATTTACCAAGAGTTTTCATCTATATTTTTCGTAGCTGTCTATTTACCACCACAAACCGATGCTGGCACTAAGACGGCACTCAACGAGCTGTATAAGGCCATTAGCATACAAGAATATGCTCATTGAGGCAGCGCTCCTAGTGGCCGGGAACTTGAATGCAGGGGAACTTAAATCCATTTGACCTCATTTCTACCAGCATGTTAAATGTGTAACCGGAAGATAAAAAACTCTAGACCACCTTTCTCCACACACAGAGACGTGTACATAGCTCTCCCTCACCCTTCATTTGGCAAATGTGACCATAACTCTATCCTCCTGATTCCTGCTTGCAAGCAAAAAATAAAGCAGGAGGTACCAGTGACTCGGTCAATACAGAATACAGACTGGAATATGTTACAGGATTCTTCCGATGGCAATGAGGAGTACACCACATCAGTCACTGCTTTCATCAATAAGTGCATCGATGACGTCGTCCCCTCAGTGACCGTACGTACATTCCCGACCAGAAGCCATGGATCACAGGCAACATCCGCACTGAGCTAAATGCTAGAGCTGCCGCTTTCAAGGAGCGGAACTCTAACCCGGATGCTTATAAGAAATTCTGCTATGCCCTCCGATGAACCATCAAACAGGCAACTTCTCAATACAGGACTAAGATTGAATCGTACTACACCGTACCTACACTCGATTGAATCGTACCTACACTCGACGCAAACTATTACGGACTACAAAGGGAAGCACAGCCGCAAGCTGCCCTGTGACACCAGTCTACCAGACCAGCTAAATGACTTCTATGCTCGCTTTGAGGCAAGCAAAACTGAAGCATGCATGAGAGCACCAGCTGTTCCGGCCGACTGTGTGATGTGAGAAAGACCTATAAACAGGTCAACATTCACAAGGCTGCAGGGCCAAACGGATTAACAGGATGTGTACTCCGAGCATGTGCTGACAAACTGGCAAGTGTCTTCACTGACATTTTCAAGCTGTCCGTGACCGATTATGTAATACCAGCATGTTTCAAGCAGACCACCATAATTCCTGTGCCCAAGAACCCAAAGGTAACCTACCTAAATGAGTACCTAAAGTCGGAAGTTTACATACACTTAGGTTGGAGTCATTAAAACTCTTTTTTCAACCACTCCACAAATTTTTTGTAAACAAACTATAGTTTTGGCAAGTCGGTTAGGACATCTACTTTGCATGACACAAGTAACTTTTCCAACAATTGTTTACAGACAGATTATTTCACTTATAATTCAGTGTGTCACAATTCCAGTGGGTCAGAAGTTTACATACACTAAGTTGACTGTGCCTTTAAACAGCTTGGAAAATTCCAGAAAATGATGTCATGGCTTTAGAAGCTTCTGAAAGGCTGATTGACATCATTTGAGTCAATTGGAGGTGTCCCTGTGGATGTATTTCAAGGCCTACATTCAAACTCAGTGTCTCTTTGCTTGACATCATGGGAAAATCAAAAAGAAATCAGCCAAGGTCTACAAAAAAAGTGTAGACCTCCACAAGTCTGGTTCATCCTTGGGAGCAATTTCCAAATGCCTGAAGGTACCACGTTCATCTGTACAAACGATAGTTCGCAAGTATAAACACCATGGGACCACGCAGCCGTCATACCGCTCAGGAAGGAGACGCATTCTGTCTCCTAGAGATGAGCGTACTTTGGTGCGACAAGTGCAAATCGATCCCAGAAGATGCTGGACGAAACGGGTACAAAAGTATCTAAATACCACAGTAAAACGAGTCCTATATCGACATAACCGGAAATGCCACTCAGCAAGGAAGAAGCCACTGCTCCAAAACTGCCATAAAAAAAGCCAGACTAAGGTTTGTAACTGTTCATGGGGACAAAGATCGTACTTTTTGGAGAAATGTCCTCTGGTCTGATGAAACAAAATAGAACTGTTTGGCAGTAATGACCATCGTTATGTTTGGAGGAAAAAGGGGGACGCTTGCAAGCCGAGGAACACCATCCCAAACGTGATTTGAATGCTGATAAGATTAACTGATATTTGTTTCTGTGTGTGTGTGTGTGTGTGTTTGTATGCTTTGGTTTGTCTTGTCTGGTGGATGTCTGTCTGTTTGTTTGTATTGATGTTTTGTCTCTCTCTCCCACTCAGTATCTGTGGCTGTGGTTCTGGGGAGTCTGGTTGCTCAGCGTGTGGCTGCTGCAAAGCCTGCGCCAGGGAGCTTGATGGACAGGAGGTCAGACAGAGGGGCATCTTCGACGCTGTCAAGGAGATGATACCACTAGATCTACTACTAGGTACAACACACAATAACAGTTGTTCAATATATCTGCATGCTCAAGTTTGGTGTAGTCATTCTCAAACAGTCACAACCTTTTTCACACTATGTAGTTTCTTCAGAAAGTATTCACACCCCTGGACTTATTCCACATTTTGTTGTTACTGCCTGAATTCAAAATTGATGACATTTTTTTTCTCTCACCCGTCTACACACTATACCCCATAATGACAAAGTGAATTTTTTTTATGACATTTTTGCAAATGTATTAAATCTAATTTACATAAGTATTCACACCCCTATGTCAATACATGTTAGAATCACCTTTGGCAGCGATTACAGCTGTGAGTCTTTCTGTGTAAGTCTATTAGAGCTTTGCACTTCTGGATTGTACAACATTTGCCTGTAATTCTTTTCAAAATTCTTCAAGCTCTGTGAAATTGGTTGTTGATCATAGCTAGCCAACCATTTTCAAGTCTTGCCATAGATTTTCAAGCAGATTTAAGTAAAAACTATCTCAGCCACCCAGGAACATTCACTTTCTTGGATAGCAACTCCAGTGTAGATTTAACCTTGGTTTTTAGGTTATTGACCTGCTAAAAGGTTTTCCTCTGATTTTGCTTGTGCTTAGTTCCATTCCGTTTATTTTTTATCCTGAAAAACTCCCCAGTCCTTAATGATTACAAGCATACCCATAACATGATGCAGCCACCACTATCATTTAAATGTGGAGAGGGGTACTCAGTAATGTGTTGTATTGGATTTGCCCCAAACATACCACTTTTTATTCAAGACATTTTTTGCAGAATTACTTTAGTGTCTTGTTGAAAACAAGATGCATGTTTTGGAATATTTTTATTCTGTACAGGCATCCTTTTCACTCTGTCAATTAGGTTAGTATTGTGGAGTAACAAACATGTTGTTGATCCTGTATCTTTGTAGTGACTGGGTGTATTGATACATCATACAAAGTGTAATTAATAACTTCACCATGCTCAAAGGGATATTCAAAGTCTGCTTTTATTTGTTTTATCCATCTACCGATAGGTGCCCTTTAAGGGGCATTGGATAATCTCTCTGGTCTTTGTGGTTGAATCTGTTTTTGCAAGTGTTGGGTACAGAAATGAGGTGGTCATTAAAAAATCACTTTAAAAAGTATTATCAGAGTGAGTCCATGCAACTTCTTATATGACTTAAGGACATCTTTACTCCTGAACTCATTTAGTCTTTCCATAACAAAGGGGTTGAATACTTATTAACTCAAGATATTTCAGATTTTAATTTAATTACGCTGAACAAAAATATAAACGCAACAGAAATTATCCATACGCACAAAAAGCTGTTTTCTCTCAAAAATCTCTTTGCATTTCTTCTTTGCCAAGATAATCCATCCAATTGACAGGTTTGGCATATCAAGAAGCAGATTAAACAGCATGATCATTACACAGGTGCACCTTGTGCTGTGGATAAAAGACCACTCTAAAATGTGCAGTGTTGTCACACAACACAAAGCCACAGATGCATGTTTGGAATGCTCTGGATCGTGTACGACAGCGTGTTCCAGTTCCTGCATATATCCAGCAACTTCGCACAGCCATTGAAGAGGAGTGGCACAACATTCCAATGGCCACAATCAACATCCTGATCAACTTTGCAAAGGAGATGTGTCGCGCTGCATGGAGCAAATGGTGGTCATACCAGATACTGACTGGTTTTCTGATCCACGCCCCAACCTTTTTCTTTTAAGGTATCTGTGACCGACAGATGCGTATCTGTATTCCCAGTCATGTGAAATCCGTAGATTACGATCTAATTAGGATTTAAATTGACTGAGTGCCTTATGAACTGTAACTCAGTAAAGTCTTTGAAAATGTTGCGTTTTTATATTTTTGTTGAGTATAATTTGTAAATATTTTGAAAAACATCATTCCACTTTGACCTTATAGGGTACTGTGTGTAGTGACAACAAATCAAAATTGAATCCATTTTAAATTCAGGCTGTAACACAACAAAATGTGTAAAATGTCGAGGGGTGTGTGAATAGTAACTGAAGGCACTCTGTCACAAGCCATTACTGTTGTCTGCTTCTTTTATTTCTATTTTGTCTGTCATTCCATGTCAGCATACTGCTTTACCATAGCTACATATCTCAGCCAATGTTTTCCCGAGACCAGGCGCCAGCCAAATAACAGCATAGCGGTAACTCATGTAACCACGGTTCTGTCTGTTATTTGCGGTTAGGACAAACAGAGCAATTCGAGTTTTCTTTCCAACGATAACATAAAAAAATAATGAGGTCCTCAGTTGAATTTTTAAATCCCGATGTGCCCCTTGAGCCGCAATTATTGCCCACCCCTGCCCTAGACCAGCGATTCTCAACTGGTGATTTGGGTCGAAGGTGTCTGAGTAAAAAATATGTATTCCCCAATCTGAATTTAACACTAGAACCGCCTAAAAAAATATCAGCCCCAAACAAATGCTACGTCCAGCGCATTCCCTGACTTCCTAAATGTTTGTATTTTACACTTCTCATTTGTCAGAAATCACAAACAGAAAAGTGTTTAGAACCTTTTTTCACACCTATTCCTAACTTAACCCACCAAGATAATGTGCTGTAGGACATTGGTACCCAGCCAGGTGCTAATGCGTCTTTCTCTTCTCACTGAATGAATGACAAATTGTTGAATGGGCTGTAATTTTGCACCTTTAGGCCTAATTTAAATTTGATTTTAACTGAATGATAAGGAGGGTAAAGAGGTTGATTTAATTTAGACTATAGTGTCATGATGAGTTTGTTATGCCTATTTATCAGCAGCAAACAATTTGACAGCGCTCCTTGGGGGTTGATACCATTCTCTTAAGTTTTACTTTGTAAAAATAAACTGTTATCGAACTGTTTTATTTACTATAACGCTTACTAATCTAATTTATTGTAAGGGCAACAAACATGCTACTTGTTGCAATAGGCCTTTAGAATAATGTAAAAGGTATATCCTTGACTCTATCCAGCGACGCAAACGATGCCAGCCAACTGAATGAATGACAAATAGACGGAATGGGCGATAATTGCGCAAGTTAATTCACAATTGAATTTAAATGATTTCTAACTGAATGATGAAGAGGTGAATTTAATTTAGAACAGTAATATTGTAATGATGAGTTTGTCATGCCTATTGAACAGTGTTGGCGCTCATGTTAATAATTTGACCGAGCACCTTGCGGGTTGATATCGTTCTTGACTGTTTAATTTACTGTAGCTCCATTACTAATCCAATTTATTGTAAGGGAAATTAAAACATGCTGTGTTGTAGTAGGCCTTTAGATTAATGCAAAACATATCCTTGACTCTATCCAAGTTGATGAGCGGGAAACAAACGATGCCAGACGAAACTACACCTAAACTATACCGAAACTAATTTCACACATAGTAAGAGTTAGCCAATAGACACAATTAAATGTACAATCTGATGAGTGACAATATTATGCCTATCAGTTGTCAAATTGTACATGAAGAAATGGGCACATCTTGTAATTTACATGGAGAGGAGCATCAAATCCTCCTTCAGAGTCACATGCAGGTAAAACATTTTAATTTCTATATAGTATCAGAAAGAACATGTTCGGCAGTTTCTGTTGCACTAACCTTTGTCAAATAACTTTCATAATTCAAGAGGTGCAGCTCTATTTCCAAATGTATACTTTAGTAATAGTAACATGATGAATGTAAAATTAAATGAATATGCTATTTATTTATGGGATTCATCCTTTACAATTGTACTGGTGCTTTTATTTAGGAATAAAGCAAATCATTTCACATATCTTTTTAATTTCTACTTTGTCAAAAGAGGCTGTAACTGGACTTTATTAATTACTGTAACTCTATTACTAATTGAATCTACAAATAAGTTTGTTCAAATGGATTACACTGTTTTTATTGTAAGGGAAACTAAAATAGGCTGTAGGCCTATGTTTTTTTCTAGGAATTTGTAGAATTATACAAAACATATCCTTGACTATATATATATATATATCATTTTTTATTTTTTTTCTCCCACAAATATTTCTTCATGCAACTCATATTTTACAATAGATTATGCACTATTTAGCAAGCATTGGTGCTTATGTTTGCACATCTTGTGGGTTGATAAAGGGACGCCCGGCAACGTTCTCTTGTTAATCGACTAAATCCAGATAAAAAGTGATAATTTAATTTGATAAAATAATTTGATCTCTGAATTATTTTTCTTCAGTATAGTTAAGGGGTTGGCGACTGAGACAACCTGGTTCAATTTGGGTCCCGAGGCAAAAACAGTTGAGATGAAATACCGTAGACCATCCTCCTCAGCCAGATCCCAAATCTGCTGTTTAGCCCAAACATACACACAAACAGGTCTGGGATCAGGCCAGGGCGCCTCGCTCAAGTAATAGTTGAAGAAACACTGAAGTTTACATACACCTTAGCCAAATGTATTTAAACTCAGTTTTTCACAATTCCTGACATTTAATCCTAGTAAAAATTCCCTGTCTTAGGTCAGTTAGATCACCACTTTATTTTAAGAATGTGAAATGTCAGAATAATAGTTGAGAGAATTATTTATTTCAGCTTTTATTTCTTTCATCACATTCCCAGTGGGTATGAAGTTTACATACACTCAATTAGTATTTGGTAGCATTGCCTTTTAAATTGTTTAACTTAAGTCAAACGTTTCGAGTAGCCTTCCACAAGCTTCCCACAATAAGTTGCGTGAATTTTTGCCCATTCCTCCTGACAGAGCTGGTGTAACTGAGTCAGGTTTGTAGGCCTCCTTGTTCGCACACGCTTTTTCAGTTATGCCCACACATTTTCTATAGGATTGAGGTCAGGGCTTTGTGAAGGCCACTCCAATACTTTGACTTTTTTGTCCTTAAGCCATTTTGGAGGTATGCTTGTGGTCATTGTCAATTTTGAAGACCCATTTGCGACCAAGCTTTAACTTCTTGACTGATGTCTTGAAATGTTGCTTCAATATATCCACATAATTTTCCTACTTCATGATGCCATCTATTTTGTGAAGTGCACCAGTCCCTCCTGCAGCAAAGCACCCCACAACATGAGGCTGCCACCCCCGTGCTTCACGGTTGGGATGGTGTTCTCCCCCTTTTCCTCCAAACATAACGATGGTCATTATGACAAACAGTTTCATCAGACCAGAGGACATTTCTCCAAAAAGTACGATCTTTGTCCCCATGTGCAGTTGCAAACCGTAGTCTGGCTTTTTTATGGCAGTTTTGGAGCAGTGGCTTCTTCCTTGCTGAGCGGTCTTTCAGGTTATGTCGATATAGGACTTGTTTTACTGTGGATATAGATACTTTTGTACCTGTTTCCTCCAGCATCTTCACAAGGTCCTTTTGCTGTTGTTCTGGGATTGATTTGCACTTTTCGCACCAAAGTACGTTCATCTCGAGGAGACAGAACGCGTCTCCTTCCTGAGCGGTATGACGGCTGCGTGGTCCCATATACTTGCTTACTATTGTTTGTACAGATGAACGTGGTACCTTCAGGCATTTGGAAATTGCTCCCAAGGATGAACCAGACTTGTGGAGGTCTACAATTTTTTTCTGAGGTCTTGGCTGATTTCTTTCGATTTTCCCATGATGTCAAGCAAAGAGGCACTGAGTTTGAAGGTAGACCTTGAAATACGTCCACGGGTACACTTCCAAATGACTCAAATGATGTCAATTAGCCTATCAGATGCTTCTGAAGCCATGACATAATTTTCTGGAAATTTCCAAGCTGTTTAAAGGCACAGTCAACTTAGTGTATGTAAACTTCTGACCCACTGGAATTGTGATACAGACAGATTATTTCACTTATAATTCACTGTAAGCAGTTTTTGGAAAAATTACTTCTGTCATCCACAAAGTAGATGTCCTAACTGACTTGCCAAAACTATAGTTTGTTAACAAGAAATTTGTGGAGTGGTTGAAAAACGAGTTTGATGACTCCAACCTAAGTGTATGTAAACTTCCGACTTCAACTGTAGCTAGCTGGTAGCACGTCTGTCTTGTTTGTCTTCATGCAAAGCTCAAGATAGATGCTGCCCCTTAGATCTAGGATAAGGGGGGTGAAACTGTAGCCTTGAAATTCAAACTGAATCTCGCTATATTACACTATTTCACTTCACCAATCCAGTCTGGCATTGCCGTCATTTAGTTAATCAAATTTATTTATAAAGCCCTTCTTACATCAGCTGATGTCACAAATTGCTGTACAGAAACACCGCCTAAAACCCCAAACTGCAAGCAATGCAGGTGTAGAAGCACTGTGGCTAGGAAAAACTCCCTAGAAAGGCCAGAACCTAGGAAGAAACCTAGAGAGGAACCAGGCTATGAGGGCTGGCCAGTCCTCTTCTGGCTGTGCCGGGTGGAGATTATAACAAAACATGGCTAAGATGTTCAAATGTTCATAGATGACCAGCAGGGTCAAATAATATTAATCACAGTGGTTGTCGAGGGTGCAACAGGTCAGCACCTCAGAAGGAAATGTCAGTTGGCTTTTCATAGCCGATCATTCAGGGTATCTCTACTGCTCCTGCTGTCTCTAGAGAGTTGAAAACAGCAGGTCAGGGACAGGTAGCACGTCCGGTGAACAGGTCAGGGTTCCATAGCCGCAGGCAGAACAGTTGAAACTGGAGCAGCTGCACGGCCAGGTGGACTGGGGACAGCAAGGAGTCATCAGGCCAAGTAGTCCTGAGGCATGGTCCTAGGGCTCAGGTCCTCCGAGAGAGAAAGAGAGAAATAAAGAATTAGAGCATACTTATATTCACACAGGACACCGGATAAGACAGGAAAAATACTCCAGATATAACAGACTGACCCTAGCCCCCCGACACAAACTACTGCAGCATAAATACTGGAGGCTGAGACATTAGGGGTCGGGAGACACTGTGGTCCCGTCCAACGATACCCCCAGACATCTAATCCATTTGTACTCATCTGCAATAAGGGGTTTTGTATGAAATGTATTTGTGATTGGATCACATCAGACCAACCAGCCCATCATTTCTGAGAGGTCTTTTTTTACCAGGCCAAGTGCCTCTATTGGAGGATGCCAGACTAAATTAGTAATGCTAAACAATTTTGCGTGATTTAGTTAGGATGTCGAGGCTAATGAAACAATAAACTTACCTCATGTCAGTTTCAAGGCAATGGGTTTACGTCATTCTATCCTATGTGAAGATGCATCGCTTCTCCATGTCGTCGTCTCCTCCCTCCATTCATCCACGTTGTGTGTTGTCTTTGTCTCTCCTCCTCCACGTGGTTCTCTCTCCCGTGGGGCGGTGTGTGTTTCAGCTGTGCCTGTCCCCCCCCCCCCAGGAGTCAACATCGAGGAGCACATCCAGATCCGGCAGGAGGAGAAACGTCAGCGGATCAACCGCCGACACCGGCTGGAGGAGGGACGAGGTACGGGCAAGGAATCGATAGGGGATACGGTATTGGGTTGGGTTTGTGTTTTGGGATGGAGAAAAGGCTGAAGCAGGGAAGAAATATGGGATAGAAGGGGATGGGGACAAAGGTCTAGGGGATAGGGGATAGTGGAAGGTGTTTGTGTGATTGGGGAGGAGAAAAGCCAAAACATCAATGACTAGGAGGGAATTGTGAGTATGGGATGGGGATTAGTGACAAGGGGAGGGTGTGTGTGTGTTTGCTAGTGTAGGTTTGGTGGTTGGCGTGTGTGTTGATGGGTGCAGTGACCTGGGTGGGGCCATAAACAATACAGGCATGGAAAGAGTACTAAGACATTGTCCTTGCTATGATTGTGTTTCCCATATTTCAGTATTGTGCCCTTGTGATTTTTCCCCTTTGCTTGTTTATTTGTGATTTTGCAGTGTGTTGTACTATTGTTTTAGTAGTTGTTATGCTGCAGTGTGACAATTGTGTATCTCTACCAATCTGTGACCCTGCTGTGTCCATGCATGTGAAAGTTTCTTTCTCCCTCCCAGGCCCCATTGTTTTCCCTGGCCCCATATTAATGAACCAGCGTGAGCAGGCCCTAGTCAGACTCAGACCCCTAAGGCATAAGCGGGACAAGCACACAGGTACAACAGCCGGTCTTCCAATTCACTATCCTTAACTCAAACGGGCACCGCCCCGCCCCTCTTTGGTCTGTCTCACACCCCACCAAACCGGCTGTCCAGCTCGTTTACACAGCCGCCCGCCCACCCGTCCTCCTCTCTCTCTCCCTTGAAAAGTAAGACTCGGATCATAATTACGTGTGTGTGGACACATATATATATATATATATACTGAGTATGAAGGTAGGCCTTGAAATACATCCACAGGTACACCTCCAATTGACTCAAATTATGTCAATCAGCCTATCAGAAGCTTCTAAAGCCATGACATAATTTTCTGGAATTTTCCAAGCTGTGTAAAGGCACAGTCAACTTAGTGTATGTAAACTTCTGACCCACTGGAATTGTGATAAACTGAGTTATAAATGAAATAATCTGTAAGCAATTGTTGGAAAAATTACTTGTCATGCACGAAGTAGATGTCTAACTTCTTAGGGATGAAATCCCGTTAACGGGATCGATTTGACAACAGCCAGTGAAAGAGTGCAGGGCGCCAAATTCAAATAGAAATCTCATAATTAAAATTCATCAAACATACAAGTATTATACACCATTTTAAAGATAAACTTCTTGTTAATCCAACCACAGTGTCCGATATCAAAAGGCTTTACGGTGAAAGCATACCATGCGCTTATGTTACGTCAGCTCCTAGTCACAAAAAACATACCCCAAAGAGAGGAGTCACAAAAAGCAGAAATTGAGATAAAATGAATCACTAACCTTTGATCTTCATCAGATGGCACTCATAGGACTTCATGTTACACAATACATGTATGTTTTGTTCGATAAAGTTAATATTTATATCCAAAAATCTGTTTACATTGGCGCGTTATGTTCAGTAATGGTTTGCTTCCAAAACATCCAGTGATTTTGCAGAGAGCCACATCAATTTACAGAAATTCTCATCATAAACATTGATGAAAGATACAAGTGTTATGCATCGAATTAAAAATAAACTTCTCCTTAATACAACCGCTGTGTCAGATTTCATAAAAGCTTTACGGTGAAAGCACACCATGCAATAATCTGAGTACAGCACTCAGCCACCAAAACAAGCCATACAGATACCCGCCATGTTGCTCAGTCAGTTAAAGTCAGAAATAGCGTTATAAATATTCACTTACCTTTGATGATCTTCATCGGAATGCACTCCCAGGTATCCCAGTTCCACAATAAATGTTAGTTTTGTTTGATAAAGTTAATCTTTATGTCCATATACCAGACAAAAAGTCAAAGTTCCATTACAGTTTGTAGAAACATGTCAAACGATGTATAGAATCAATCTTTAGGATGTTTTTATCATAAATCTTCAATAATATTCCAACCGGACAATTCCTTTGTCTTTAGAAATGAAAGGGAACGACTGCGCGCGTCAGTAAACTAAAGGCTTTCAGCCAGACCACTGGTTCAAACAGCTCTTATTCGCTCCCCTTGTACAATAGAAGCCTGAAACAACGTTCTAAAGACTGTTGACATCTAGTGGGAGCCTTAGGAAGTGCAATCTGACCCCACAGACACTGTATATTGGATAGGCAGTCACTTGGAAAAACTCCAAACCTCAGATTTCCCACTTCCTGGTTGGATTTTTCTCAGGTTTTGCCTGCCATATGAGTTCTGTTATACTCACAGACATCATTCAAACAGTTTTAGAAACTTCAGAGTGTTTTCTATCCAAATCTACTAATTATATGCATATCTTAGCTTCTGGGCCTGAGTAGCAGGCAGTTTACTCTGGGAACGCTTTTCATCCGAACGTGAAAATACTGCCCCCAGCCCAGAGAGGCTAACCAACTTGCCAAAACTATAGTTTATTAATTAGACAATTGTGGAGTGGTTGAAAAATGAGTTTTAATGACTCCAACCAAAGTGGATGTAATCTTCCGACTTCAACTGTACATACATACATACATACAGTGACATATATATATATATATGTATGTGTACTACCGTTCAAAAGTTTGGGGTCACTTAGCAATGTCCTTGTTTTTGAAAGAAAAGCACATTTTTTGTCCATTAAAATAACATACAATTGATCAGAAATACAGTGTAGACATTGTTCATGACTATTGTAGCTGGAAAAGGCAGACTTTTTAATGGAATATCTAATAGGTGTACAGAGGCCCATTATCAATGGCAAGTTGTGTTAGTTAATCCAAGTTTATCGTTTTAAAAGGCTAATTGGTCATTAGAAAACCCTTTTGCAATCATGTTAGCACAGTTGAAAACTGTGCTGATTTAAAGAAGCAGTAAAACTGGCCTTCTTTAGACTAGTTGAGTATCTGGAGCATCAGCATTTGTGGGTTCGATTACAGGCTTAAAATGGCCAGAAACAAAGAACTTTCTTCTGAAACGCATCAGTCTTTTTCTAAGTGACCCCAAACGTGTATATATACACTACGCTACCGGTCAAAAGCTTTTGAACACCTACTAATTCAAGGGTTTTTCTTATCTATATATATATAGGTAAAGGTTTTGAGAATGACACAAATATTAATTTTCACAAAGTCTGCTGCCTCAGTTTGTATGATGGCAATTTGCATATACTCCAGAATGTTATGAAGAGTGATCAGATGAATTGCAATGTCCTTCTTTGCCATGCAAATGAACTGAATCTCCCAAAAACTTTTCCACTGCATTTCAGCCCTGCCACCAAATGACCAGCTGACATCATGTCAGTGATTCTCTTGTTAACACAGGTGTGAGTGTTGACGAGGACAAGGCTGGAGATCACTCCGTCATGCTGATCGAATAACAGACTGGAAGCTTCAAAAGGAGGGTGGTGCTTGGAATAATTGTTCTTCCTCTGTCAGCCATGGTTACCTGCAAGGAAACACGTGCCGTCATCATTGCTTTGCACTAAAAGGGCTTCACAGGCAAGGATATCGCTGCCAGTAAGATTGCACCTAAATCAACCATTTATCGGCTCATCAACAACTTCAAGGAGAGCGGTTCAATTGTTGTGAAGAAGGCTTCAGGTCTCACTCACAATTTTGTCAAGAAAGTCCAGCAAGCGCCAGGACCGTCTCCTAAAGTTTATTCAGCTGCGTGATCGGGGCACCACCAGTACAGAGCTTGCTCAGGAATGGCTGTAGGCAGGTGTGAGTGCATCTGCACGCACAGTGACGGGAAGACTTTTGGAGGATGGCCTCGTGTCAAGTAGGGCAGCAAAGATGCCTCCAGGAAAAACATCAGGGACAGACTGATATTCTGCAGAAGGTACAGGGATTGGACTGCTGAGGACTGGGGTAGTCATTTTCTCTGAATCCCCTTTCCGATTGTTTGGGGCATCCGGAAAAAAGCTTGTCCGTAGAAGACAAGGTGAGCGCTACCATCAGTCCTGTGTCATGCCAACAGTAAAGCATCCTGAGACCATTCATGTGTGGTGTTGCTTCTCAGCCAAGGGAGTGGGCTCACTCACAATTTTGTCTAAGAACACAGCCATGAATAAAGAATGGTACCAACACATCCTCCGAGAGCAACTTCTCCCAACCATCCAGGAACAGTTTGGTGACGAACAATGCCTTTTCCAGCATGATGGAGCACCTTGCCATAAGGCAAAAGTGATAATTACGTGGCTCGGGGAACAAAACATCGATATTTTGGGTCCATGGCCAGGAAACTCCCCAGGCCTTAATCCCATTGAGAACTTGTGGTAAATCCTCAAGAGGCGGGTGGACAAACAAACACCCACAAATTCTGACAAACTTCAAGCATTGATTATGCAAGAATGGGCTGCCATCAGTCAGGATGTGGCCCAGAAGTTAATTGACAGCATGCCAGGGCGGATTGCAGAGGTCTTGAAAAAGAAGGGTCAACACTGCAAATATTGACTATTTGCATCAACTTCATGTAATTGTCAATAAAAGCCTTTGACACTTATGAAATGCTTGTAATTATACTTCAGCATTCCATAGTAGCATCTGACAAAAATATCTAAAGACAGAGGCAGCAGACTTTGAAATGTAATATTGTGTCATTCTCAAAACTTTTGGCCACAACTGTAGAATAATAGTGAAGACATCAAAACTATAAAATAACACATATGGAATCAACCACTGAACCATCGAGAGCATCCTGATGGGTTGCATCACTGCCTGGTAAGGCAACTGTGCAGGCCTCCGACCGCAAGGCACTGCAGAGGGTAGCGCGAACGGCCCAGTACATCACATAGGACCAAGCTTCCTGCCATCCAGGACCTCTATACCAGGCAGTGTCATAGGTAGGCCCTAAAACTGTCCAAGACTCTTGCCACCCTAGTCACAGACTGTTCTCTCTGCTACCGCACGGCAAGCTGTACAGGAGCGCTAAGTCTAGGTCCAAGAGGCTTCTAAATAGATTCTATCCCTAAGCCATAAGACTCCTGAACATCTAATCAAATGGCTTCCCAGACTATTTGTATAGTCACTTTTATAAGTCTTTCTACATGTACATATTTCCTCAATTACCTCAACTAACCGGTGACCCCGCACACTGATTCTGTACCTGCACCCCCTGTATATAGCCTCCCTATAGTTATTTTACTGATGCTCTTTAATTATTTGTTACTTTTATTTCATTGTTTTAGGTATTTTTCTTATCTGCATTGTTGGTTAAAGGTTAGTAAGTAGGCATTTGTGTTTGGCACATGTGACACATTTAAATTTTATTTGATCTTGAAGTAACCTAAAAAGTGTTAAGCAATTCAAAATATATTTAATATTTGAGATTCATCAAATAGCCACCCTTTGCCTTCATGACAGCTTTGCACACTCTTGGCATTCTCTCAACCAGCTTCACCTGAAATGCTTTCCCAGCAGCTTTTCCGCATATGCTGAGCACTTGTTGGCTGTTTTTCCTTCACGCTGCGGTCGGACTCATCCAAACCATCTCAATTTGGTCGAGGGATTGTGGAGGCCAGGTCATCTGATGTAGCACTCCATCACTCTCCTTCTTGGTAAAATAGCCCTTACACAGCCTGGAGGTGTGTTGGGTCATTGTCCTCTTGAAAAACAAATGAGCCCAGACCTTATGGGATGGCGTATCACTGCAGATTGCTGTGGTAGCCATGCTGGTGAAGTGTGGCTTTATTCTAAATAAATCACAGACCGTGTCACCAGCAAAGCACCCCCACACCATAACACCTCCTCCATGCTTTGCGGTTGGAAATATACATGCAACGATCTTCCGTTCACTCACACCGCGAATCATGAAGACTCAGCGGTTGGAACCAAAAATCTCCTATTTAGACTCCAGACCAAAGGACAGATTGCCACCGGTCTGTCTGTTGCTCGTGTTCCTTGGCCCAAGCATGTCTCTTCTTATTGGTGTCCTTTAGTTGTGGTTTATTTCCTGCAATTTGACCATGAAGGCCTCCTCTGAACAGTTGATGTTGAGATGTGTTTGTTAGTTGAACTCTGAAGCATTTATTTGGGCTGAAATTTCTGAGGCTGGTAACTAATGAACTTATCCTCTGCAGCAGCGGTATCTCTGGGTATTCCATTCCTTTGGCGGTCCTCATGAGAGCAAGTTTCATCATAGCACTTGATGGTTTTTGCGACTGCACTTGAAAAAACTTTCGAAGTTCTTGAAAGTATTGACTGACCTCATGTCTTAAAGTAATGATGGACTGTCGTTTCACTTTGCTTATTTGAGCTGTTCTTTCCATATTATGGACTTGATCTTTTACCCCCCCTACCTTGTTACAACACAACTGAAAGAAAATCCAGAAATAAACTTTTAAGAAGGCATGCATTTCATTTAAAAAAAATTACTGAACCTTTATTCAAGTCAGTTAAGAACAAATTCTTGTTTACAATGACGGCTTACTCCAGCCAAATCCGGACGACACTGGGCCAATTGTGCGCCTCCCTGTGGGACTCCCAATCACGACTAAGTGTGATACAGCCTGGAATTGAACCAGGGACTGTAGTGACGCCTCTTGCGCTGAGATGCAGTGCCTTAGAGTGCTGCGCCACTCGAGAGCCCATGGTTGAGAGAATGCCAAGAGTGTGCAAAGCTGTCATCAAGGCAAAGGGTGGCTATTTGAAGAATCTCAAATATAAAATATATTAAATATAAATAACACTTTTTTGGTTACTACATTAAACCTTGTTATTTCATAGTTTTGATGCCTTCGCTGTTCTACAATGTAGAAAATAATACAAATAAAGAAAAGGCCTTGAATTAGGTGTCCAAACTTTGACCCTTTCTCTTTTTCCACATTTTGTTGGACTTATTCTGAAATTGATTAAATAAAGTGTTTTCCTCATTCATCTACACACAATAATCCATAATGACAAAGCGAAAACTAATTTATATATATTTATTTTTAAAAATGCCTGATTTACATAAGAATTCAGAGCCTTTGCTATAAGACTCGAAATTGAGCTCAAGTATATCTTTGTTCAACCTGGATGTTTCTACAACTTGATTGGAGTCCACCTGTGGTGGTACCTGTGGTATATCCCAATTGATGGGATATGATTTAGAAAAGCACACAGCTGTCTATATAAGGTCCCACAGTTGACAATGGATGTCAGAGAAAAACCATGGCATGATTTTGAATGAATTGTCCTTAGAGCTCAGAGACAGGATTGTGCCGTTGCTCAGATCTGGGGAAGGGAACCAAAACATTTCTGCAGCATCAAAGGCCCCCAAGAACAGTGGCCTCCATCATTCTTAAATAGAAGAAGTTTGGAACCACCAAGACTCTTCTTCGAGCTGGCCACCCTGACAAAATTAGCAATCGGGGGGGAGAAGGGCCTTGGTCAGGAAGGTGACCCGATGGTCACTCTGACAGAGCTGTCGAGTTCCTCTGTGGAGATGGAAGAACCTTCCAGCAGGACATCCATGGTAGAGTGGCCAGACGGAAGCCACTCGGTAAAAGGCATATGACAGTATGCTTGGAGTTTGCCAAAAGGCACCTAAAAGACTCTGATCATGAGAAACTAGATTCTCTGGTCTGATGAAATGAAGATTGAACTACACTGCTCAAAAAAATAAAGGGAACACTGAAACAACACAATGTAACTCCAAGTCAATCACACTTCTGTGAAATCAAACTGTCCACTTAGGAAGCAACACTGATTGACAATAAATTTAACATGTTGTTGTGCAAATGGGATAGACAACAGGTGGAAATTATAGGCAATTAGCAAGACACCCCCAATAAAGGAGTGGTTCTGCAGGTGGGGACCACAGACCACTTCTCAGTTCCTATGCTTCCTGGCTGATGTTTTGGTCACTTTTGAATGCTGGCGGTGCTTTCACTCTAGTGGTAGCATGAGACGGAGTCTACAACCCACACAAGTGGCTCAGGTAGTGCAGCTCATCCAGGATGGCAAATCAATGCGAGCTGTTGCAAGAAGGTTTGCTGTGTCTTTCAGCGTAGTGTCCAGAGCATGGAGGCGCTACCAGGAGACAGGCCAGTACATCAGGAGACGTGGAGGAGGCCGTAGGAGGGCAACAACCCAGCAGCAGGACCGCTACCTCCGCCTTTGTGCAAGGAGGAGCAGGAGAAGCACTGCCAGAGCCCTGCAAAATGACCTCCAGCAGGCCACAAATGTGCATGTGTCTGCTCAAAGGTCAGAAACCGACTCCATGAGGGTGGTATGAGTGCCCGACGTCCACAGGTGGGGGTTGTGCTTACAGCCCAACACCGTGCAGGACGTTTGGCATTTGTCAGAGAACACCAAGATTGGCAAATTTGCCACTGGCGCCCTGTGCTCTTCACAGATGAAAGCAGGTTCACACTGAGCACGTGACAGATGTGACAGAGTCTGGAGACGCCATGGAGAACGTTCTGCTGCCTGCAACATCCTCCAGCATGACCGGTTTGGTGGTGGGTCAGTCATGGTGTGGGGTGGCATTTCTTTGGGGGGCCGCACAGCCCTCCATGTGCTCGCCCAAGGTAGCCTGACTGCCATTAGGTACCGAGATGAGATCCTCAGACCCCTTGTGAGACCATATGCTGGTGCGGTTGGCCCTGGGTTCCTCCTAATGCAAGACAATGCTAGACCTCATGTGGCTAGAGTATGTCAGCAGTTCCTGCAAGAGGAAGGCATTGATGCTATGGACTGGCCCGCCCGTTCCCCAGACCTGAATCCAATTGAGCACATCTGGGACATCATGTCTCGCTCCATCCACCAACGCCACATTGCACCACAGACTGTCCAGGAGTTGGCGGATGCTTTAGTCCAGGTCTGGGAGGAGATCCCTCAGGAGACCATCCGCCACCTCATCAGGAGCATGCCCAGGCGTTGTAGGGAGGTCATACAGGCACGTGGAGGCCACACACACTACTGAGCCTCATTTTGACTTTTTTTAAGGACATTACATCAAATTTGGATCAGCCTGTAGAGTGACTCCAAATCCAGACCTCCATGGGTTGATAAATTGGATTTCCATTGATTATTTTTGTGTGATTTTTGTTGTCAGCACATTCAACTATGTAAAGAAAAAAGTATTTAATAAGATTATTTCTTTCATTCAGATCTAGGATGTGTTGTTTAAGTGTTCCCTTTATTTTTTTGAGCAGTATATTTGGCCTGAATGCCAAGCGTCTGGTCTGGAGGAAACCTGACACCATCCCTACAGTTAAGCGTGGTGATGGCAGCATGCTGTGGGAATTTTTTTCAGCGGCAGTGACTGGGAGACTAGTCAGGATTGAGGGAAAGATGAATGGAGTGAAGTACAGAGAGATCCTTGATTTAAACCTGCTCCAGAGACTGGGGCAAAGGATCACCTTCCAACAGGACAATGACCCTAAGCATCCGGCCAAGACAACACAGGAGTGACCTCGGGACAAGTCTCTGAATATCCTTGAGTGGCCCAGCCAGAGTCCGGACTTGAACCTGATCGAACATCCCTCAAAAGACCTGAAAATAGCTGTGTAGCGATTCACCCCATCCAACCTACAGAACTTGAGTGGATCTTCAGAGAATAATGGGAGAAACTCTCCGAATACAGGTGTGCCAAGCTTGTAGCATTACCCAAGAGGACTCCAGGATGTAATCGTTGCCAAAGGTGCTTCAACAAAGTACACAGTAAAGTGGCTGAATACTTATGTAAATGTGGTATTTCAGTTTTAAATTTTGAATACATTTGCAAACGTTTGTAAAATACTTACTGGGTATTGTGTGTAGATTGATGAGGGGAGGGGAAAAAACTATTTAATCCATTTTAGAATAAATGTGGATAAAGTCAAGGGTTCTGAATACTTTCCGAATGCACTGTACAAACAAAATAATGACGAACAAATGCAAGATAGACCTTTGTCAAGGCAATTGCGACAATGTCATTACTACATTTATTTTGTTGTACTTCATGATCTATAGCCATTGATACTTTAAAAATATAACTTATAAATGCCTCGTGCTTTGTGTAACCCCATCAGAACCCAAAATATAAGCATGTTTCACTCCTTTGTAAATAATGCAATTGTAAACAAACACTATATTGCCTCAAAACATGGTTAAAACTATAATTTTGATCTCATGGATAGCCAGTCCTTCCATCCATAGCTCTGACCTATGAATTTGAGTGGTTACATTTCTCCAGCCCCATCACCCAGATGTTTCCCAAAACGGTGACTGATTTGCAGGTGTTTGAATTGCAGATTGCCCCTTTCAGCAAAGACCCTTCTAAATAGGTTTCCTCTTTCTTTGGTGCATTAGTATCAATACAAAGGGTGAACCGGGGGAGAGAGAATAAGAAACAATTACATTAATATTTCTTCTGCTTCGGCACTTTAGTCCTTGGACGGCAACGCAGTACTTTTGTTAAAGAAAAATCAATATCAGTCTAACTCGATTGAACAACAATCTCTAAGCAGGAGCGTAGATTTTTCTTTCAATGGCCGTCGTCTGACACCAGAATTAATGCAGGTGAAACAGCAGGCGTTGTCATAGCGCCTCGACAATTATGGGATAGGTAGATCAGAGAGAAGATGTGACGGATCGACTTCTGACACCAATTGTGCTAATTTCATGTCATCCCAGACGTCAGCATAGGATTTCAATTGAGTATTTATACCCATAAATGAAAGAATTAAGTTGTTTTATATCTGAACAGGGTACATTTGAAATATCCTCTATGGATAGTCACTAATCGGTATAAATAGATGGTGTCGGTGCCCTGTGGTTATATTTGGATGCAATAAACTACGTTTTAGAGGAAAGTGCAGATGGAAGATGTGAAAGAGACTATTCTTAATCGAGATTAGTATGTCACACTTGTTAAACCATTAGGATTATTATATACTAGGATATTTCCCTTTTCCACCCTACAGTTGATGTTTGTGAGGTTGAGAGTGTAGGTATTGACACTGAATAGAAAATACTGAGGGACGATGGATTTTCTATAGCATGTCACTTAGTTAAATATAGGATATAATGCTGTTATAAAGGTAAAGCATCAAGGGGAGAGGGTGTGATCGTGTACCCAAATTTGCACCCCTCTTGAGGTGAAAAGAAAATGTTCCTTTTATAGTTTCCATCTAGTGAACCCTGGTCCATGGACATGCGTAAGTCTGTGAGGTATATGCTGACTAATCCAGCAGTTACTTCATTTGTTAATTTAAATACTGAACAAAAATATTAATGCAACATGTTAACTGTTGTTTCATGAGCTGAAATAAAATATCCCAGAAATGTCCCATACATAAGCGTTTTTCTCTCAAATTTTGTGCACAAATTTGTTTATGTCCCTGTTAGTGAGCATTTCTCCTTTGCCAAGATAATCCATCCACTTGACAGTTGTGACATATCAAGAAGCTAAACAGCATGATTGTTACACAGGTGCACCTTGTGCTGGGGACAATAAAAGGCCACTCTAAAATGTGCAGTTTTGTCACACAACACAATGCCACAGATGTTTCTAGTTTTGAGGGAGTGTGCAGTTGGCATGCTGACTGCAGGAAAGTCCACAACAGCTGTTGTTAGGAAATGGAATGCTCTACCGTAAGCCGCCTCCAATGTCGTTTTAGAGAATTTGGCAGTAGGTCCAGCCGGCCTCCACCGCAGACCACATGAATGGCATCGTGTGGGAGAGCGGTTTGCTTATGTTAACGTTGTGAAAAGAGTGCCCCATGGTGGCAGTGCGTTTATGGTATGGGCAGGCATAAGCTATGGACAACAAACACAATTGCATTTTATCGATGGCAATTTGAATGCACAGCGATACCGTGACAAGATCTTGAGGCCCAATGTCGTGCCATTCATCCACCGCCATCACCTCATGTTTCAGCATGATAATGCACGGCCCCATGTCAAAAGGATCTGTACACAATTCCTGAAAGCTGAAAATGGCCTGCATACTCACCGGACATGGCCTGCATACTCACAAGACATGTCACGCATTGAACGCGTTGAGCATGTTTGAGATGCTCTGGTTCAACGTGTACGACAACATGTTCCAGTTCCCACCCATATCCAAAAACTTCGCACAGCCATTGAAGTGTGACAACATTCCACAGGCCACAATCAACAGCCTCATCAACTCAATGCGAAGGAGATGTGATGTGCTGCATGAGGCAAATGGTGGTCACCACATACTGACTGGTTTTCTGATCCACAGGTATCTGTTACCAACAGATGCATATCTATATTCCCAGTCATGTCAAATATATAGATAAGGGCCGAATGCATTTATTTTGATTTTCTAATTTCCTTACTACAACAACGAGCTGAGTGTGAGGGCCGTCACCAACCCAGAGGACTGGGTGATCTCGGTCTCCGAGGCCGACCTGAGAAGGGTCTTTAATCAGGTCAACACCCGCAGGTCCGGGGGTCTCGATGGTATTCCAGGGCGCATTCTCAGAGCATGCGCAGAACAGCTGGTAGGCATATTCATGGTCATTTTTCAATCTCTCCTTGTCCTATTCTGTAATCCCCACATGTTTTTAAAATGACCACAATCATTCCGGTTCCTAAGAACTCTAAGGCTTTATGCCACAAATACTACCCCCCTGTAGCTCTCACTTCTGAATTCATCCCAGCCACCCTAGACCCACTCTAACTTGCGTACTGCCCCAACAGATTAATAGATGACACAATCTCAATTCTTCACCCACCGAGATAAGAGGACAAGGATATTGGCGCCGGAGAGGATGGCTGCTGTTTTATGGGCTCTTAACCAACTGTGCTATTTTGTTGCGTTGTTTAACTTTTTTGTACATAATGGTGCTGCTACCTTCTCTTATGACCGAAAAGAGCCTCTAGACATCAGAACAGCGATTACTCACCTTGAATTGGACGAATAATTTTTCTTTAATGAGTCTGATGAGTGGGATTTACTCTAGACAAGCTAAATTACTTCTATGCTCGCTTCGAGGCAAGTAACACTGAAACATGCATGATGGCATCAGCTGTTCCCGACGACTGTGTAATCATGCTCTCTGCAGCCAATGTAAGACCTTTTAAACAGGTCAACATTCACAAAGCCGCAAGGCCAGATGGATTATCTGGACTTCTACTCCGAGTGTGCGCTGACCAACTGGCAAGTGTTTTCACTGATATTTTTAACCTTTCCCTAACCGAGTCTGTAATTCCAACATGTTTTAAGCAGACCACCATAGTCCCTGTGCCCAAGAACACTAAGGTAACCTGCTTAAATGACTACCGACCCGTAGCACTCATGTCTGTAGCCATGAAGTGCTTTGAAAGGCTGGTCATGGCTCACATCAACACCCTTATCCCAGAAACCCTAGACCCACTCCAATTTGCATACCGCCCCAACAGATCCACAGATGATGCAATCTCTATTGCACTCCACACTGCCCTTTCCCACCTGGACAAAAGGAACACCTAAGTGAGAATGCTATTCATGGACTACAGCTCAGCATTCAACACCGTACTGCCCTCAAAGCTCATCCCTAAGCTAAGGACCCTGGGTCTAAACACCTCCCTCTGCAACTGGATCCTGGACTTCCTGACGGGACACCTCCAAGTGGTAATGGTAGGTAACAACACATCCGCCACGCTCATCCTCAACAATGGGGCCCCTCAGGGATGCGTGTTCAGTCCTCTCCTCTGCTCACTGTTCACTCATGACTGCACGGCCAGGCACGACTCCTTTACCACCGTTAAGTTTGCCCATGACACAACAGTGGTAGGCCTGATCACCGACAACGACGATACAGCCTATAGGGAGGAAATCAAAGACCTGACCGTGTGGTACACGGACAACAACCTCTCACTCAATGTGATCAAGACAAAGGAGATGATTGTGGACTACAGGAAAAGGAGGACCGAGCACGCCCCCATTCTCATCGACAGGCTGTAGTGGAACAGGTTGTGATCTTCAAGTTCCTTGGGTGTCCACCTAACCAACAAACTATCATGGTCCAAACACACTAAGACAGTCATGAAGAGGGCACGACAAAGCCTATTCCCCCCAGGAGACCAAAAAGATTTGGTATGTGTCCTCATCCTCAAAAATTCTATAGCTGCACCATCGAGAGCAGCCTGACCCGTTACATCACCGCCTGGTATGGCAACTGCTCGACCTCTGACCGCAAGGCACTACAGACGGTAGTGTATACGGCCCAGTACATCACTGGTGCCAAGCTTCCGGCCATCCAGGACCTCTATATCAGGCGGTGTCAGAGGAAGGCCCTAAAAATTGTCAGACTCCAGCCACCCTAGTCATAGACTGTTTTTTTTAAATGTATTTTAAATTCTTTTTTATTTATCCTTTTATGTAACTAGGCAAGTCAGTTGAGAACAAATTCTTAATTACAATGACGGCCTTGGAACAGTGTCTGTTCGGGAATTCGATCTAGCAACCTTTCGGTTACTGGCCCACTAGGCCACATGCCACCCCTGTTCTCTCTGCTACCGCACAGCAAACAGTACCGGAGCACCAAGTTTAGGTCCAAAATGCTTCTAAACAGCTTCTACCCCCAAGCCATAAGACTCCTGAACATATTATGAAATGGCTTCCCAGACTATTTGCATTGCTCCCGCTCTTTGACGCTGCTGCTACTCTGTAATTATCTATGCATAGTCACTTTAATAACTCTACCTACATGTACATGTTATCTCAATTACCTTGACTAACCGGTACCCCTTGTATACAGTCGTGGCCAAAAGTTTTGAGAATGACACAAATATTAATTTTCACAAAGTCTGCTGCCTCAGTTTGTATGATGGCAATTTGCATATACTCCAGAATGTTATGAGGAGTGATCAGATGAATTGCAATTAATTGCAAAGTCCCTCTTTGCCATGCAAATGAACCGAATCCCCCTAAAACATTTCCGCTGCATTTCAGCCCTGCCCCAATAGGACCAGCTGACATCATGCCAGTGATTCTCTCGTTAACACAGGTGTGACTGTTGACGAGGACAAGGCTGGAGATTACTCTGTCATGCTGATTGAATTCGAATAACAGACTGGAAGCTTCAAAAGGAGGGTGGTGCTTGGAATAATTGTTCTTCCTCTGTCAGCGATGGTTACCTGCAAGGAAACACGTGCCGTCATCATTGCTTTGCACAAAAAGGGCTTCACAGGCAAGGATATCGCTGCCAGTAAGATTGCACCTAAATCAACCATTTATCGGCTCATCAACAACTTCAAGGAGAGCGGTTCAATTGTTGTGAAGAAGGCTTCAGGTCTCACTCACAATTTTGTCAAGAAAGTCCAGCAAGTGCCAGGACCGTCTCCTAAAGTTGATTCAGCTGCGGGATCGGGGCACCACCAGTACAGAGCTTGCTCAGGAATGGCTGCAGGCCGGTGTGAGTGCATCTGCACGCACAGTGAGGCAAAGACTTTTGGAGGATGGCCTGGTGTCAAGAAGGGCAGCAAAGAAGCCACTTCTCTCCAGGAAAAACATCAGGGACAGACTGATATTCTGCAGAAGGTACAGGGATTGGACTGCTGAGGACTGGGGTAGTCATTTTCTCTGAATCGCCTTTCCGATTGTTTGGGGCATCTGGAAAAAAGCTTGTCCGGAGAAGACAAGGTCAGCGCTACCAGCCATGAATAAAGAATGGTACCAACATATCCTCCGAGAGCAACTTCTCCCAACCATCCAGGTACAGTTTGGTGACGAACAATACCTTTTCCAGCATGATGGAGCAACTTGCCATAAGGCAAAAGTGATAACTAAGTGGCTCGGGGAACAAAAACATCAATATTTTGGGTCCATGGCCAGGAAACTCCCCAGACCTTAATCCCATTGAGAACTTGTGGTCAGCCCTCAAGAGGTGGGTGGACAAACAAAAACTGTGTCCCAGAAGTTAATTGTCAGCATGTCAGGGCGGATTCCAGAGGTCTTGAAAAAGAAGTGTCAACACTGCAAATATTGACTCTTTGCATCAACTTCATGTAATTGTCAATAAAAGCCTTTGACACTTATGTAATGCTTGTAATTATACTTCAATATTCCATAGTAACATCTGACAAAAATATCTAAAGACACTGAAGCAGCAAACTTTGTGGAAATTAATATTTGTGTCATTCTCCAAACTTTTGGCCACAACTGTATAGCCTCACTATTGCTCTTTAATTATTTGTTACTTTTATTCCTTTTTTTGTTTGTATTTTTCTTTACTCTATTGTTGGTTAAGGGCTTGTAAGTATTTCATGGTCTACACCTGTTGTTTTCAACGCTTGTGTCAAATACAATTGTATTTTATTTGAGTAATTAAGTGAGAATGCTATTCATTGACTACAGAATTGTCAATGAATAGCAATCCTCAAAAGGTTCTACTGCTGTGCCATTGAGAGCATATTGACTGGCTGCATCACTGCTTGGTATGGCGATAGTTTTGCCCTCGATCGCATGGCACTACAGAGGGTTATGTGGACAGCCCAGTACATCACTGGGCTCCCTGCCATCCAGGACCTCTATATCAGGCGGTATGAAAAGAAGGCCTGAAAAATTCAGACTCCAACCGCCCAAGCCGTAGACTATTTTCTCTGCTGCTGCATGGCAAGAGGTACCAGTGCATCAATCCTGACACCAACAGTCGCTTGAACAGCTTCAAGAAATATGACGAATAAATAGCTAACCAAATAGATACACGGGACTATCGGAGTAAACCTATCTTTTATTTACCTTTTTATTTAAGTCTTTGCACTGTCTATGCACACTCACAAACACTGTCACTCCAACACACAAACACTCAATTTTCTCACTTGCACATATGTACATTATTTTATACTGCCACTCACCCACTCGCGTACAAGCTACTGCTACTCTGTTTATGTTATACCCTGTTGCCTAATCCCCTTACCCATACACATATTTACCTCCATCACTCCAGTATCCCTACACATTTAAATATGGTATTGGAACTGACTTTTTAAATATTTCCTGTATTTAGTATGCTTACTTATGTACTTTATTTCATATTTTCTATTCTTATTTCTCAAGTTTTTTATCTAGTAATAAATTGTTATTAATTATTGCATTGTTGGGTTTTGAATTTGCAAGAATGGCATTTCACTGTACTTGTGAATGTGACATTAAATCTTGAAATGTGTCGCAGTGCATGAGGCAAATGGATGTCACACCAGATACTGACTGGTTTTCTGATCCACACTCCTGCTTTTTTATTTTTATGTGTCTGACCAAAATATGCATATCTACATTTCCATTCATGTGAAATTCGTAGATTAGTGCCCAATTAATTTATTTCAATTGACTGATTTCTTTAAGAACTGTAACTCAGTAAAATCTTTGAAATTGTTGTATGTTATATTTTTGTTCAGTATAAAAAGAGGAAGACCATAACATGTCAATCCTTGGTATAAAATGGGGTTGAGAAACACTGTTCTATGGTCACTAATGCATGGGCGTTCATCCACCCGGTTTCTCTCACCCACCATTATGACCTCTGAAACAATAGGACCCCTATGAAAGCCATTGACACCCCAAACTCACATTACACTTTTATACAGAACAGTTATGACACTATTTTCAGAACATTTTTAAATAAATGCAGCTGGAAAGAACAGCACTAAGCTCTGGATCATGTTGCTGTGTAGTTAGGAGTCAAACGCACCTGCAAGTGATATGTCACATTGAAATTGAACATGAAGCAATTGAAACAACCCCCCCTACCAAATGTCCTCCCACAAATAGAGAGGTCCTGCTCTTTGAGGTTTTGAGAGTTTTTACCTTATTTCTACCTTCTTTTTGCATGACTTCATTGCCCTTCCTTTTCTCCCTTTTTTTCTCAGAATCACTTGCTCCTTCCAGCTTCCCTCTCTTTCTTGCTCCAGGACTGTTGTTCCGATCCTGAGACACCCATCTCTGACGCTACCAACAGAGTTCTCTCTATCTTTCTTAACCCCCCCCCCCTCTCCTCCCTGCTCCCTCCTTCCCTCTGTCTACCTGACTGATGGCCTGTTTGCCTTTGCAGACGGGAACAGTGAGCGAGGGGAAAAGGACGCCAGTAAGATTACCACTTATCCCCCGGGGGCGGTGCGCTTCGACTGCGAGATGAGAGCTGTGCAGGTTAGCTGCGGCTTCCACCATTCAGGTAGGTCCCCCGGACACTTCCTGTTACTCACTTCCTGCTTCCTCTTTGATACATTTACATTTAAGTCATTTAGCAGACGCTCTTATCCAGAGCGACTTACAAATTGGTGCATTCACCTATAACATCCAGTAGAACAACCACTTTACAATAGTGCATCTAAATCTTTTAAAGGGGGGGGTTAGAAGGATTACTTTATCCTATCCCAGGTATTCCTTAAAGAGGTGGGGTTTCAGGTGTCTCCGGAAGGTGGGGATTGACTCCGCTGTCCTGGCATCGTGAGGGAGCTTGTTCCACCATTGGGGTGCCAGAGCAGCGAACAGTTTTGACTGGGCTGAGCGGGAACTGTGCTTCCTCAGAGGTAGGGAGGCGAGCAGGCCAGAGGTGGATGAACGCAGTGCCCTTGTTTGGGTATAGGGCCTGATCAGAGCCTGAAGGTACGGAGGTGCCGTTCCCCTCACAGCTCCGTAGGCAAGCACCATGGTCTTGTAGTGGATGCGAGCTTCAACTGGAAGCCAGTGGAGAGAGCGGAGGAGCGGGGTGACGTGAGAGAACTTGGGAAGGTTGAACACCAGACGGGCTGCGGCGTTCTGGATGAGTTGTAGGGATTTGATGGCACAGGCAGGGAGCCCAGCCAACAGCGAGGTGCAGTAATCCAGACGGGAGATGACAAGTGCCTGGATTAGGACCTGCGCCGCTTCCTGTGTGAGGCAGGGTCGTACTCTGCGAATGTTGTAGAGCATGAACCTACAGGATCGGGTCACCGCCTTGATGTTGATCTCTTCCTCAGTGGTGTTTGATCACAAGAGGAAGACTTTGTTTTGAGGAGTGTCTTCTGGCCACATATCAAATAGCCATAGGTCATAAAGGTCTTTCATTAAAAATAGTTAAAGGAATGTACCCTTCACTAAGCCCCATCCCCTTGGTTGCTGTTGCTACCTCGGTAGCATTTTTCTAGGAAGCTCGAGAAAACCCCTCCCGATATCAAATTGTATTTTTAATACGCAATTAAATTAAACACAGACTAATCCTTGCTAATCAGGAGACTCTTGGGACTGTCATTACAATTGCTCTCAAGTCATATTCTGCTATTAACAGCAGATGAGTTGTGTTCATAATATAGTTAACTTAGCTAACCTGTGCCTTCAGAAAGTATTCACACCACTTGACTTTTTCCTGAATTTAAAATGGATTAAATTGAGTTTTTTTTGTCACTGGCCTACACATAATACCCTATGTCAAAGTGGAATTATGTTTTTTGAAATTTTAGCAAATTAATTAAACATGAAAGCTGAAAGGTCTTGAGTCAAGTATTCAACCCATTTATGGCAAGCCTAAATAAGTTTGGGAGTAAAAATTTACTTAACAAGTCACATAGTAAATTGCATGGACTCACTATGTGCAATAATATTTTTTGTTGTTGTTGGAATGACTACCTCATCTCTGTACCCTACACAAACAATTATCGGTAAGGTCCCTCAGTCGAGCGGTAAATTTCAAGCACAGATTCAACCACAAAGACAAGGGATCAATACACTTAGTTATTACAAAGATACATGCATCCATTACAAAGATACAGCAAACCGGAATTCACTATGAGGCCAATTGTGACTTTAAAAAAGTTATAGACTTTAATGGCAGTGATAGGACAAGACTGAGGATGGATCAACAACATTGTAGTTACTCCACAATACAAACCAAAATTACAGAGTGAAAAGGAAGCCTGTACAGAATAAAAATATTCCAAAACATGCATCCTTTTGCAACAAGGCACTAAAATAATACTTCAAAAAATGTGGCAAAGCAATTGACGATTTGTCCTAAGTACAAAGTGTTATTGGGTATTTTGTTAGGATCTCCATTAGCTGTTGCAAACGCAGCAGCTACTCTTCCTGGGGTCCACACAAAACATGAAACAATACACAACATTAATAGACAAGAACAGCTCAAGGACAGAACTTTATAAAAAAAACATTTTTTTTAAAGGCACACGTAGTCAACATATCAATACATACACACAAACTATATAGGTCAAATAGGGGAGAGGCGATGTGCCATGGGGTGTTGCTTTATCTATTTTTTGAAACAAGGTTTGCAGTTTATTTCAGTAATATGAGATGGTGTTCTATGTAATAATGGCTCTATATAATACTGTCGTGTCTTTGGCGTCATTAAAACAGAAGACATGTTTATCAAATAACTCTCTGTAATTATTATTATGCGATTAAACTGATTAATCGTGTAACTGTAATTAACTAGGAGGTGGGGCACCAAGGAAAATATTCATATTACAAAGTTATAATTTTCCTAATATAACTTTCAGATATCATAGTATCTGATCTGAGTCTTCTGATTAATGATGTGTTATTTACCTTGCCAGTCTCATTCCAAACGTCGTAAATTGTTGGTTATCTGCACGAACCCAGTCTTCACTATGAGTCATCCACACATCAATTGTCTTAAAATAATTTATTTACTAAACTAAATAATTCACAGAAATGCATAATCAAACAGATATGGTTACAAGGAAATTATAGAAGAATGTACCCTAGTGGGCTAAACCGGCATGGCGGCTTGTTAGACAAAAGGGGAGTGTGGGTCAGCTGAGAAGGCACTACAGAGTTGATAAATATTAACAATTGAAATGCTAATCCTTTGCACATGAACGCTCACTCATTCGGGAACAATTGCAATCTATATATATACATATATATATAATAATATATATAATAATAATATATATATATACACACACGCTCAGTGTGTCGTCGGGATCTTTGTTGAAAAGTTCCGTTCTGTTGGAGAGTTTTGTCCTCGCGTTCTCTCTCTCTCTCTCTCTCTCTCTCGGTTAGAATGGCTATTTCAAAGTGACATTCATTAATGTCGTTATAGGACGGCTGTTTTGTCGGTCTTCGCGTTCAATGATACCGAATTCCTAGCTGCAGACTAGTAATTAATATCAAAGACTTGTTATTATTCTGTCGGTTTCAATAGTCTAGTCACGTAGTTTAACCACGTGGTATGGTTAAAGTTCAGAACGAGGAATGCATGGTCAAACCTTGGCCCTCTCTTCTCGAGGTAAGCTGGTCTGGTGATAGAAACCCTGGGTGGGGTTTATATTCGGAATACAGAAAAAGGCAGGCTCATGACGCCAGGTCCTGTCTGTGTCCCTGGGGGCGTGCCGATGACTTGGTAAAACCTTAAACAGAAAATACAAAATACAATTAAAATACAATTAATTTTATACAACCATTAGATGTAATTCTCACAACTGAGGCTATGATATAAACAGAGCCATGGTAATGTGGCCGTATTGTCTCTCATGAGTTTCACAAAATTGTACCAAACGGACCAGTTCGTAGCTGGATTCTTCATCAATCTTTTATACCCTTTCCAGAACATAAATGTCATTCGGTTCTCCAGTCCTGTGAGGTGGAAGAATTCCTGGGTTCTTTCTATGAAACCCACTCTCTCTGTATACTGTGGCCATGAGGCGGGACATTTTCTTCAGAATTTACAACCTCTCTCACAGGGCCTGAGTAGGGGGAGGTAGGGGGATGATACATAGAAAACCCAAAGAGGGCAACGTCATGACAATACTGTATGCTTTCTTGAATTTGTTCTGGATTTGGGGACTGTGAAAAGACCCCTGGTGGCATGTCTGGTGGTGTGTGTGTCAGAGCTGTGTGTAAGTTTACTATGCAAACAATTTGGGATTTTCAACACATTAATGTTTCTTATAAAAAGTGTTAGTATGCATAGTATTTATATCAGCGCTCTGATTACAATGAAGAGCAAGACATGCCTCTCTTGGCCCCCTGCAGCTTAACTAGGTCTTTCGTTGCAGCACTCGACCACACAACTCAACAATGATCAAGATAAGACAAAACTAGAGCTTGCAGATCTTCCTTCTTGCGAGTGTGGTGTAAAAAAAGCAGAGCATCTCTTTATTACGGACAGACCTCTCCCCATCTTTACAACCGTTGCATCTGTATGTTTTGACGTTGACAGTTTACAATCCAAGGTAACGGCAAGTTATTTGTGACTCGTTTCAGGCAACTAGGCGTATGTCGTGCGTCACTACTTCACAGGTCCTTTTTTTATTTTTATGAAAATGTGTTTTTTGGAGAACTGCCTTCTGGAACACGTGAACTTTCATGTGGCTTAATAACAAACTTGTATGCCACCTGTAAATATAAATAAAATTGTTAAATTACGAGCCCAGTTGGTTTAGCCATGGAAAAAGTCAGCATGCTTCCCGCTAGCCAGGATTGGCTGAGATAAATGAGTGGGCTGGACATGACGAGAGATGAGTTGAGATTGGTCTGCCATGTAGCATGCTTAGGTGCTTAGGTGCTCCTTTCTAATGCATTTTTTTTTTTTGATATCACGTAGTAGAACTGCATAAGTGTTGCTCTCCACTTTCTGGGAGACCAAGTTTTGAAATCAATGGAATTATAGCATGATAGCTAAGGAGATACAGAAAATTCTGCCATTTGATTGCAAATATGTAGACGGAGTCAAAAAGGGAACACACAAAAGGCTATTGTATATAACACCTGTCTCCGGATTACATCTTCAAACTAAGGGCAACCATGGTATCCGAGAGGGAGAAGCGTCCATCCATGTATACGGGTAAGAGAGTCTAGCTAGCTACATTTTGCTAGGGTGAGTAAGATGTTCTTTCATTTGTGTCTGGAAGTAGCTAGCAAGCTAGCCAACATTATCCCATTTGCTTGGGTGCTCGACTGCTGCTGTTATGTCAGAATGCACGGATCAACCCTACTTTTCGTCATGTGCGCTCTGAACGCTCCGAGAGCAAAACACTCTGAATTTACGAATGGCAAATCTGACAATGCTCTGAGTTTACGAACGCCCAGAGCACACTCTGGCACTCCAGATTAAATTTATGAACACACCCGTAGAATAAACCAGCGTTTAGTCTTGAAATGTTTGGTTAAGTACATAGCCTCACATGAATCCTTAAAGGATGGGCGGGGCTAAAGCTATTAACTTCATACGTCGAGTTTGACAATAGCCAATAGCCAGAAAAATCAGAGCGCCAAATTCAAAACCACAAATCTAATAATTTCAATTTCTCAAACATACAACTATTTTACACCATTTTAAAGATACACTTCTCCATAATCGAACCACGTTGTCCGATTTCAAAAAGGCTTTACAGCGAAAGCAAAACATTAGATTATGTTAGGAGAGTACATAGACAAAAATAACCACACAGCCATTTTCCAAGCAACTAGATGCATCACAAAAACCCAAAACACAGCTAAATGAAGCACTAACCTTTGACGATCTAAATCAGATGACACTCCTAGGACATCATGTTACACAATACATGCATTTTTTGTTAGATAAAGTTCATATTTATATCCAAAAACAGCATTTTACATTGGCGCATGAAGTTCAGAAAATATTTTGCCTCCAATACTCCAGGTGAATCAGCACAATTTACAAAAATACTCATCATAAATATTGATAAAATATTAAACTGTTATTCAAAGAATTATAGATGAACATCTCCTTTATGCAACCTCTGTGACAGATTTAAAAAAAAGCTTCACGGGGAAAGCACACTTTGCAATCTGAGTTCTGTGCTCAGAAAAATACACTAGGCAATACAGATACCCGACATTTTGGAGTCATCTAAAATCATAAATAGCATTAGAAATATTCACTTAACTTTGATGATCTTCATCAGAAGGCACTTCCAGGAATCCCAGGTTCACAATAAATGTTGTATTGTTCGATAAAGTCCATAGTTTATGTCCAAATAGCTCCTTGTTGTTTGCGCGTTCAGTTAGCTACAAATGTATGAAGCTCGCGGAAAATGTAATGACGAAAAGTAAAAAAAAAAGTTATATTTACGTTCGTTCAAACATGTCAAACGTTGTAAAGCATCAATCTTTAGGGCCGTTTGAACGTCAAGCTTCAATAATATTCCAACCGGACGATTCCAATGTCAAGAAAAACGTCATGGAACACACCTACCTCATGTGAGCGCGCACCAATGAACTGATGTCCTTCCCTGAGTCAACAACTTCCCGGCCTTCTTGTTCGCTCTCTGTTCACTGCAAAAGGCTGAAACAAGGTTCTAAAGACTGTTGACATCTAGTGGAAGCCTTAGGAAGTGCTAAATGAATCCTTAGTCACTGTGTGTTAGATAGGCAATGACTTGGAAAGATTCCACGCATCAGATTTCCACTTCCTGGTAGGATTTTTCTCAGGTTTTTGCCTGCCATATGAGTTCTGTTATACTCAGACATCATTCAAACAGTTTTAGAAACTTCAGAGTGTTTTCTATCCAAATCTACTAATTATTTGCATATCCTAGCTTCTGAGTTTGAGAAGGAGGCAGTTTAATATGGGCACGTATTTCATCCGAAAGTGACAATACTGCCCCCTATGCGATTGGTGTCGTAAGAGGTTAAGGAGGTGTGAACGATGCTGAATTGGTGTGGAAAAAGAAGAGCTCTACAGTATGTTCCAAAACATTCTAGGGCTATTTTTTCAAAAATAAGGTTTCAAGTTCATCAACTTTCAAAGCAGAATTACTTTTCCATTGTTCCTCAACTGTATGACATACTGTTTTTGTAGCTCTGAGTCTCTACTTTTATCCAGTGTAAAAAAACACCATTTCAATTTTTGCTACATACAGTACCAGTCAAAAGGTTGGACACCTACTCATTCCAGGGTTATTCTTCATTTTTACTATTTTCTACATTGTAGAATAATAGTGAAGACATCACAACTATGAAATAATCATGTAGTAACCAAGAAAGTGATAAACAAATCAAAATATATTTTATATTTGAGATTCTTCAAAGTAGCCACCCAGGGAACAACTATTAATTCAAATGCATTCCAGGTGACTACCTCATGAAACTGGTTGAGAGAATGCCAAGAGTGTGCAAAGCTGTCATCAAGGTCAAGGGTGGCTTCTTAGAAGAATCTAAACTATATTTAGATTTGTGGTTACTTTTTTGGTTACTACTTGATTCTATATATGTTATTTCATAGTTTTGATATCTTCTATAATTCTACAATGTAGAAAATAGTGAATTAAAGAAAAAGCCTTGAATTAGTAGTTGTGTCAACTTTTGACTGGTACTGTAAGATCGAGCCGGTTGGTCACATTTAGTCTCCTTAACTTCAACAGCCACACCATTCATTACCTGGATCAGCTGAGCTATAGAACTTAAGTGATGATTTGTATCAAATAAAATGCACTTAGTTTTAGAGATGTTCAGGACCAGTTCATTTTGGCTACTCATTCCAAAACAGACTGCAACTCTTTAAGGGTTTCAGTGACTAAATTATCTGTGGTTGCTGATGCCTATATGGTTGAATCATCAGTATACATGGACACACATGCTTCGATTAATACCAGTGGCAGGTTATTGGTAAAAATAGAAAAGGGTAGAGGGCCTAGAGATCTGCCTTATGGTACACCACGGTTTACATGTTTGACATTAAAGAAGCTTTCATTAAAGAAAACATGTTATGATCAATAATATCAATGGTTGCACTGAAATCTAGCAATACAGCTCCCACAATCTTATTATTATCAATTTCTTTCAACCAATCATCAGTCATTTTTGTCAGTGCAGTACATGTTGAGTTCCCTTCTCTATAAGCATGCTGAAAGTCTGTTGTTAATTTGTTTACAGAGAAATAGCATTGTATTTGGTCAAACACCATTTTTTCCAACAGTTTGCTAAGAGCTGGCAGCAAGCTGATATGTCTGCTGTTAGAACCATTAAAGGCCGCTTTACCACTCTTGGTTAGCGGAATAACTTTGGCTTCCCACCAGGCCTGAGGATTAAGACTTTCCTCTAGGCTCAGATTAAATATATGACAGATAGGAGTGGCTATAGAGTCAGCTACCATCCTCACTATCTTGGTTGCCCAAGATTCTGGGTCAGGGCTTAGCTTTCCTTCCCCTATAAGCAGTCTATAGACAGGGTAAGATAGCAATCCATGCTTTGGTTTTGTTTACCTGGCCACTGTCTTCATAACTAACCTTTTAGCATTTGGGGCCCAAAACCAATCCAAGCCAATATCCCCTATATTAACGTTTTCCACATTGAAATATCCCTTTAACCCTTTCGAGTCGATGGATGTACAGGTGTATCAATCTAAGTAACATAATTAAACAAATGCCCATCAAAATCCGTCAGTTTAAGCCTGAGATCTTTTTTTTTTTTTGCTTTGGATGTATTTCAATCGACTGCATCCGCCGATGTCGCACTTCTGCATCTACAGTGAAAGGTGCTAGAGTGGTGTTTGTTAGACTATAAAACATCCTGAAAACCGGTCTTCGCAAAGGTCTATAGTGTCTGAGCGGTTTGACCTACAAAGTATTATGATCACTCTATGAAAAGGGGAGACTCATGAACATGATAGTGTTCTCTGTGTCACAGGACTCGTCTGAAGGTAACCAATACCGGTTTAAAACAATTATTGGTAGTTTTGTGCCTGTGAAAAAGGGGTTAAATATGTGTTAATAAAAATCAACAGTATCAATCAATCAATTGTATTTATAAATGCTCTTTTTACATCAGCCAATGTCAAAAGTGCTATACAGAAACCCATCCTAAATCCCCAAACAGCAAGCAATGCAGATATAGAAGCACGGTGGCTAGGAAAAACTACCTAGAAAGGCAGGAACCTAGAGAGGAACCAGGCTCTGAGGGGTGGCCAGTCCTCTTCTGGCTGTGACGGGTGGAGATTATAACAGTACGTGGCCAAGATGTTCAAACGTTCATAGATGACCAGCATCGTTAAATAATAATAATCAGTGGTTGCAGTTGTCTTTTCATTGCTGAGCATTCAGCGTTCGAAACAGCAGAGAGTCGAAAACAGCAGGTCTGGGACAAGGTAGCACGTCCGGTGAACAGGTCGTAGTTCCATTGCTGCAGGCAGAACAGTTGAAACTGGAGCAGCACTACGACCAGGTGGACTGGGGACAGCAAGGAGTCATCAGGCTAAGTAGTCCAGAGGAATGGTCCCAGAGCTCAGGTCCTCCAGGAGAGAATAGTGAATTAGAGGGAGCGTACTTAAATTCACACAGGACACCAGATAAGACAAGACAAATACTCCAGATATAACAGGCTGACCCTAGCCCCCGGACATATAAACTATTGCAGCATAGATACTGGAGGCTGAGACCGGAGGGGTCGGGAGACACCAGGCAGGATATAGCCCCACCCACTTTGCAAAAGCACAGCCCCCACACCATTAGAGGGATATCTTCAAACTACCAACTTACTACCCTGAGACAAGGCTGAGTGTAACCCTTGAAGGTCTCCCCCACGGAGCTAACCCGATGGGGGCGCCAACCCGGGCAGGAAGATCACGTCAGTGACTCAACCCACTCAGCCGCACCCCACCTAGGGATAGCATGGAAGAGCACTAGTAAGACATTTTCAGATATTACACGTTTCTAATTTTGACAGATAGTGGTTTCATTTCAAGCTAAATTGTACTGTTCGCTAGCTAACGTTAGCTGGCTGGCTCCCAAGCTGACATTATTCATTTCCCGGAGCCGTTTCCTTTTCTAGTTAGAGCCTAATGTAAGCTAGCTAACGTTGAACCTGGTTGGTTAGCTTCCAGCATTTTGGCATTGTTGGCACTTTATTCATTGTTGTTTAACTAGCTAACGTTTGCTGGCTGGCTCATTAGCTAACGTTACGCGACGTGTGTGATCTTAAACGTTGTTTACCTAGCTAGGTTCATTGTTTCCCTAGCTAGCTATATGTCTTAAGCTAAAGTGTACTGTTAGCTAGCTAGTTAACATTAGATGGCTGGCTCCCTAGCTGACATTATTTGTTTCCAAGAGCCGGTTGCTTTGTTAGAGCCAAACGTTAGCTAGTTAACATTGAACCTGGTTGGTTAGCTCCCAGCACTGTGGCACTGTTGGCACTGTTCATTTGTTGTTAAACTAGCTAATGTTACGTGACGTGTGCACAACATCCTTTGAATATGGCCAGTGTAATAATACATGTGTGCAAAAAGCATAATGAAATTGTTGCCAGCAGAGCTGGTTAGGCTGTTTTCATGTTATCCAGAGGTAACTAAATCGTCGGCCAGAGCCTCAAGTGTGCGCTCCGAGAGCGAAACTAGATGGGTGGGGCTAAGGCTTAAGAGGGTGTGAACAATGCTGAATGGGTGTTGACAAAATAGCTCTTCACTAGATACCAAAACATTCAAATGCGTGTTTCTCAAAAGTGAGATTACAAGTTCAACAACTTTCAAAGCAGAATTACTTTAACATTGTTCCTCAAATGCAGTGTATGATATACCATTTTGTAGCTCTGAGTCTCTACTTTTATCCAATGTAAAAAAAGTTTTGCTATGTAAGACTGAATCCAGGTGGTGAGTCACATGAGTCTTCAATAAAGACTTAAAGGTCAAGACCGAGTCTGCGTCTCTCACATGGATAGGCAGCCCATTGTAGGAGCAAGCCCATGTAATGCTTTGTAGGTTAGCAGTAAAACCTTTGAATCCAGCCCTAGCCTTAACAGGAAACCCATGTAGAGGCTAGCACTGGAGTAATATGATTTTTTGGGGGGGGGGGTTCTAGTCAAGATTTTAGCAGCAGTGTTTAGCACTAACTGAAGTTTATTTAGTGCTTTTTCTGGGTAGCCCGGAAAGTAGAGCATTTCGATAGTCTATTCTAGAAGTGACAGAAGCATGGATTAGCTTTTCTGCATAATTTTTCACAAACATTTTCAGATTTTGTTATGAAGATGAAAAAAATATGTTGTTAAAATGTTATGTTCCTCAGAAGAGTACCAGTCAAATGTTTGGACACACCTTCTCATTCAAGGGTTTTTCTTTATTTTCACTATTTTTTACATTGTAGAATAATAGTGAAGACATCAAAACTAACAAATACCACATATGGAATCATGTAGTAACCAAAAAAGTGTTAGACGAATCAAATTATATTTGAGATTCTTCAAAGTAACCACCCTTTGCCTTGACGACAGCTTTGCACACTTGGCATTCTCTCATCCAGCTTCACCTGGAATGCTTTTCCAACAGTCTTGAAGGAGTTCCCACATATGCTGAGCACTTGTTGGCTGCTTTTCCGTCACTATGCGGTCGAACTCATCCCAAACCATCTCAATTGGGTTCTAAATAAATCACAGCCAGTGTCACCAGCTAAGCACCATCAAATCTCCTCCATGCTTCACGGTGGGAACCACATATGCAGAGATCTGTTAACCTACTCTGCATCTCACAAAGGCACAATGGTTGGAATCAAAAATCTCATCAGACCAAAACACAGATTTACACCAGTCTAATGTCCATTGCTCGTGTTTCTTGGCCCGAGCAAGTCTCTTTTCATTATTGGTGTCCTTTAGTAGTGGTTTCTTTGCAGCAACCCGACCATGAAGACCTGACTCATGCAGTCTCCTCAGTTGATGTTGAGATGTGTCTGTGACTTGAACTCTGTGATGCATTTATTTGGGCTGCAATCTGAGGTGCAGTTAACTCAAATTAACTTATCCTCTGCAGCAGAGTTAACTATGGGTCTATCTGTGGCGGTCCTCATGAGAGCCAGTTTCATCACAACGCTTAATGTTTTTTTGCTATACTGCACTCGAAGAAAATTTCAAAGTTCTTGAAATTTTCTGGATTGACTGACCTTCATGTCTTAAAGTAATGATGGACTATGGTTTCTCTTTGCTAATTTGAGCTGTTCTAACCATAATATGGACTTGGTCTTTTACCAAATAGGGCTATCTTTGGTATACCAAACCTACCTTGTCACAACACAACTGATTGGCCAAAACACATTAAGAAGGAGAGAAATTCCACAAATAAACTTTTAACAAGGCACACCTGTTAATTGAAAGTCATTCCAAGTGACTACCTCATGAAGCTGGTTGAGAGAATTCCAAGAGTGTGCAAAGCTGTTATCAAGGCAAAGGGTGTCTACTTTGAAGAATCTCATATATATCAAATATATTTTGATTTAACAATTTTTTGGTTACTACATGATTCCATATGTGTTTCATAGTTTTGATATTCTACAATGTAAAACATAGTAAAAATAAAGAAAAACCCTTGAATGAGTAGGTGTGTCCAAAATGACTGGTACTGAGCTTTCTTATGTATCCTAGATATAGGACAAACACTTCAAAACGTTGTTTCTTTTGATTATATTTTGTAATTTTTTTTGCCATTCATAAATGGTTTTCAATGCGTTTCTCTGGGCTATATTAGTAAAGGCCAAATTCAATAATTTGTCCTATAATTTTTGTAGTACTTTTTGGGGATACCTAAAGTGCTCCTAAAATATATAATCAAGGAAATGATCCATTGTATGACAGTCCTAAAACAATTACATATGTCAATTTAACCCCCCCGTCCCCACGGCTTGGACATTTAAGAATTCAATATAATGTAGAGGATGTTATAAGATTTCAATCTGCTGGGACCTGACCTGTATGGAAATGTGTTAATAGGGTCATTCTTTATGACCCTATTTGTTGTTTTTAGCAAGTAAGCGCTTAACAGTTCAATGACAAATACACATGTACAATTGAAATTCTGTGGAGAATGTAAGACGGCAATAATCTCTGTATGTAACATGACTGTATATTGGAAAATAACACATATGAACATATGAAACGTGCACAACATATTCAGATAAGTAATGTGATGGAATGTATTTGTCTCTGGTTCTGTCTTGTAGTGGTGCTGATGGAGAATGGGGATGTCTATACGTTTGGCTATGGACAGCATGGCCAGCTTGGACACGGAGACGTCAACTCAAGGTAACCACTGACATGCACGAATGCAAAAATGGTAAACATTTGGACACAAAAAAACATAGTTCTAGATGTTCTGTTCAGACAATGAATAGGTTTTAACAGTGTAGGATAGATAGAAGGGTAGGTTGTCAGTGTTTTCCACAAGTACATAAAGTAGCAACCCGTGGGGGCTTGCCTCCCATGGTTAGACATATTTACCTTAGGAATACTTTATCAAGTTTACCTCCCAGATTGGAAATATTTGTTGTGGTAGACCCGCATGCTCACACCGCCATCCCTAGTGCCTGCATTATTGTTTGCCACATGGCTTTAAATTGTACCAATTTGTTTTTTCTCATTTGCCCATGCTATTTCAATAATAAATCATTTGGTTTTCCAATTGTTAATGATGGCGGATTGATTGATTTTTCAAGTTAAGTACACTTGTTTTCAAGATGAGTGAGAAGACAATTATCCAGCCCATTGGATATTTCACTACACCGCCATATGCCATATTTTGAAATATGCAGACTGACGGGTTAAAAGTATGTTAACATTTTAATACATTGAAACAGCCAGTTTTCTAGCTCCGCCCATAACGTGGGGATTTTATAGCATTTCCAGAATGCATGGATTATTGAGTTAATGTTTGTTTTACACTTAAGGCATGACTCTTGCTGTTGTGCTGTAGAATTTGGGAATTTTGTCTCCTGTATAATACATTCTGTACATTAGTTTATACTGGGTTAAGCGTACATTTTCGTTAATTGTACTTTCTTTAGTTATGCTCTAACATTCCCTCCATCTTGTTCCAACATCAGTTATTGTTAAGTCTCGGTTCTAATAGTTTTTATTTCTTTCTAAGAGCTTGTTAGTTGGATATGCTCTCTGCAAGTTTTTGTGTATCTTTATTTGGTAACACTTTACACCCGGCGTCCTAACACGTTATGACACTATTTACAGTGCATGTATTCAGACCCCTTCACTTTTTCCACATTTTGTTACGTTAGCCTTATTCTAAAATGGATTAAAATCCTCATCAAACTACACACAATACCCCGTGATGATGAAGTGGAAACAACATGTTTTTAGAATAAAAAATGTATAAATATAAAAGCCTGAAAGACCTTATTTACGTAAGTATTCAGACCATTTGCTATGAAACTTGCAATTGAGCTCAGGTGCATCCTGTTTCCATTGATCATTCTTGAGATGTTTCTACAACTTGGAGTCCACCTGTGTAAAATTCAATTGATTGGACATGATTTGGAAAGACATACACCTGTCTCTATAAGGTCCCACAGTTGACAGTGCATTTCAGAGCAAAAACCAAGCCCTGAGGTCAAAGTAATTCTCCGTGGAGCTCCGAGACAGGATTGTGTCCAGGCACAGATTTGGGGAAGGGTATCAAACAATATTTGCAGCATTGAAGGTCCCCATGAACACAGTGGCCTCCATCATACTTAAATGGAAGAAGATTGGAACCACCAAGACTCTTCCTAGAGCTGGCCTCCAGGCCAAACTGAGCAATCGGGTGAGAAGCGCCTTGGTCAGGGAGGTGACCGAGAACCCGATGGTCACTCTGAAAGAGCTCCGTAGTTTCTTTGTGGAGATGGGAGAACCTTCCAGAAGGACAACCATCTCTGCAGCCCTCCACCAATCAGGCCTTTATGCTAGAGTGGCCAGACAGAATCTACTCCTCAGTAAAAGCACATGACAGCCTGCTTGGAGTTTGCCAAAAGGCATCTAAAGGACTCTGACCATGAGAAACAAGATTCTCTGGTCTGATGAAACCAAGATTGAACTCTGGCCTGAATGCCAATCGTCACGTCTGGAGAAAACCTGGCACCATCCCTACGGTGAAGCATGGTGGTGGCAGCATCATGCTGTGGAAATGTTCTTCAGCGGCAGGGACTGGGAGACCAATCAGGATTGAGGGAAAGATGAGTGGAGTACAGTACAGAGAGATCCTTGATGAAAACCTGCGCCAGAGTGCTCAGGAGCTCAGACTGGGACAAAGATTCACCTTGCGTAAAGACAACGACGATCAACACCATTATCCCATAACCCCAAGACCCACTCCAATTTGCATACCGCCCCAACAGATCCACAGATGATGCAATCTATTGCATCCCACACTACCCTTTCCTACCTGGACAAAAGGAACACCTTACTTGAGAATGCTATTCATTGACTACAGCTCAGTGTCACATGACACCGCTCCCAATGGTGTGTTTCCCGCTAATTTGCGTTATGGGACAGATATTTGTGCGAAGCCTACTGCCTTGTGCACCTTACTGCGCTTATAATATGAAGAAATAATAGTTTAGGCCTATCAACATTTTATGCTAAATGATCTGATCTGTAGCAAGCTTTTTACGTTTTTGGGATGTATCCTAGGCCTACTGGTTGTATGAGTTTGGGATCTATCGTCCCACAACTGTCCCAGAGTCTGTTTGGAATAGGCTATTTCTTTCTTGCACGGAACAACAAGCTGACCAATAGAATAGGTCAACTTTTCTACTATGGGGGATAGTAGATCGACACAGGCTAGTGATTTTGCTGTTCGTTACTGGTCTTGTTGGCTGAGGAAAGTAAATGTGGGTAGTTATTCTAACATAGGTGGCACATGGGTTTGAAGTTTGGGGAAGCAAATTTTCACCATAAATTCCCCTTTATAATAAAACATTCCATGCATTCTCACATGTGCAGACTAATGTAAGATAGCCTACTATTCCTAATGTGATGATTATATTGGACAGTCATAATTTAGGATTATAATATAACTCAATCACTGTTTGCAAAAAAGACTGTTCAATGCAGCGCGTAATGACTTACATGCTGACTACACCGCTTGCGTTACGTGCGCGAGCTGTGCAAAATAAATGTACACGTTGTTCAATCATTGAATCCACACTGCTCGTGCGCTTCAACGAGCGTCTGCGTAGCCAGGCGCTAAAATAGAACTTGGTTCTATTTGTGAAGTTTAATGCGCTGCAAGTCCCGCCTCTCCCATTTCCTCATTGGTTTTTAGGAGCATATACCCACATGGGTGATTGAGTTCCACCCTCCAGTCCAGTTGGTGGTGATAATGAAACCACAAAGTTGGTTGCCAACCGCCATATAAAGTCCGAAGAAGAAGCCTGAAGGAGGTGAGATGACTAGAAACGAACTTGGTATACCCTTTTGTCTGTGGATTAATTGAGTAGAGGACCTTGTGCATTTCAGGTAAAATAACAACCCAATGTTTATATCCCAGGACAAATTAGCTAGCAACAGCAAGCTAGCTAGCTAAATTGCCATAAATGTTTAATGCTTTTCGACCTGTCCCCAAATTATTGTAGTTGGTTGAGTTCTTTTTGATATTTCAACCTGTGTCCTGACCGCATCTGGTGTGGGTGGGCAAAATCAACATCAATGGACACGCGCGCCCTGTCTAGTCAGCATGTTAGAGTAGGGCTATGCTATATCAGCCTACATTTCTTCTCTTTTACACAAACAAATGCCCTTTTATTAACCTCCCTGGGCAAGGTGGGACGTTTGTGTCCCACCTAGTCAACAGCCAGTGGAATCGCGTGGCGCGAAATACAAATACCTCAAAAATGCTATAACTTCAATTTCTGAAACATATGACTATTTTCACCATTTTAAAGACAAGACTCTCGTTAATCTAACCACATTGTTCGATTTCAAAAAGGCTTTACAGCGAAAGCAAAACATTATATTATGTCAGGAGAGTACCCTGCCAAAAATAATCACACAGCCATTTTCAAAGCAAGCATATATGTCACAAAAACCAAAACCACAGCTAAATGCAGCACTAACCTTTGATCTTCATCAGATGACACTCCTAGGACATGTTATTCAATGTTATTCAATACATGCATGTTTTGCTCAATCAAGTTCATATTTATATCAAAAACCAGCTTTTTACATTAGCATGTGATGTTCAGAACTAGCATACCCACCGCAACTTCCGGTGAATTTACTAAATTACTCACGATTAACGTTCACAAAATACATAACAATTATTTTAAGAATTATAGATACAGAACTCCTTTATGCAAACGCTATGTCAGATTTTAAAATAGCTTTTCGGCGAAAGCATATTTTGAAGTATTCTGAGTACATAGCCCGGCCATCACGGCTAGCTAATTTGACACCCACCAAGTTTGGTGCTCACAAAACTCAGAATTAGTATTAGAAAAATTGGATTACCTTTGCTCTTCTTCGTCAGAATGCACTCCCAGGACTTCTACTTCAACAACAAATGTTGTTTTGGGTCCAAATAATCCATAGTTATATTCAAATACCTCCGTTTTGTTCGTGCGTTCAGGTCACGAGTGAGCGCATTTCGTGACAAAACATTTCAAAATATTCCATTACCGTACTTCGAAGCATGTCAAACGCTGTTTAAAATCAATTGTTATGCTATTTTTCTCGTAAAATAGCGATAATATTCCAACCGGGCGACATTGTATTCATTCAAATGTTGAAAGAAAAAAATTGAGAATTCAAATGAACGCGCATCTCCAGTGTCACTGTTCCCACCCTGATCACTCTCCTGCTGTTTTTCGCCCAGAGACGTCATTCCACTTTCTGGCGCCTTCTGAGAGCCAATGGAAGCCTTAGAAAATGTCACGTTACAGCAGAGATGCTGTATTTTCGATAGAGATGCCACAGAAGGAGAACAAATTGTCATACAAGGCACTTCCTGTATGGAATCTTCTCAGGTTTTGGCCTGCCATATGAGTTCTGTTATACTCACAGACACCATTCAAACAGTTTTAGAAACTTTAGAGTGTTTTCTGTCCAAATCTACTAATTATATGCATATTCTCGTTTCTGGGCAAGAGTAGTAACCAGTTTAAATCGGGTACGTTTTTTATCCGGCCGTGCAAATACTGCCCTCTAGCCCCAATAGGTTTTAACACGTTTCATGCAATTCTACTACACTTTGTCTGAAGACATTTGCTGAATATTTTTTTTATTCGACAAAAATTACAGGGTAGCCTGCTCTGCTGACACTGACAAACAGATCAATAAAAACGTTGTCTGATCCATATATTAGGCCTACGAAAAGGGGGGACACAAATACAATATGATGTCCAACTAACCTGGAAGAGGAAATTATTGTCCAAAAACAAACAAAAGTGGCACTGACCCAAGACAGTGAAAATGCACATTTACCGGGGATATGGCTGATGTTCTCCACTGGTGCCAATAAGAAGGCTACTTTTCATTCAATTAAATTAAGAATTCTGGTGACTAAAACACAGATTGGATTATTTTGATTGCCTTCTCTTTACAGCAATAGCCATTTTGTTTTTCAAACTATTTGCTGCGCTAATTAGGCTATATAATTTTGGCTAATTACCTTAGGGAAAGCTTAACTTCCACTAGCCTTATGGACACGCTGCCTATGTATTCTGACATCTTCAAATTGCTCATCGGATTTCGGTAGGAATGATGCACACAGTTGCATCAAAGTTGCATGTTCCGTTAAAAGGAGTATTCATAAACTAAATGTGATTTCTGTCATTCTGAGAACCATGGGTGGCCCAGGTTACGCAACCAATGGTAAATATCTTAAATGTCCAGTAAATTGAAATCCTGCCGTTCAAATGTCCAGCGCCACATTTCCCTAACGGAAACCCTGGTGACAACATGGGGCTGTTTGTTTCCAACATTAGGACTGTTTTCCTCAGAAAATGTTGTTTCCTTGCCGTGATACCGGTATCATGACAACACTGGTCCCTTAATGTTTAACCTCAGTTTGTTGGGGGGGGGGGGGGTGTAAAGGCTGTCCTTGAACCTGGGTAATTAATTATTTACCCCTCTCTCTGTTCCTTTTGTAGGGGTTCTCCCACGCTGGTGCAGGCCCTTCCAGGTCCGAGTATCCAGGTGACAGCTGGTAGTAACCACACAGCTGTGCTGCTCATGGACGGACAGGTCTTCACCTTCGGCAGCTTCTCGGTATGCAACGCAGCTGTTCTGGTTTATGCCCCTACGGTTTCGAGTTTAGATGTGCTTTTTATGTCACTTTTTTTCTTGATTAACTAAAACCATTTAATTGTATCTAACCCCACCCATAATCCTTAATTTTCCTTATTGACCTTGTTGTAATGGTCACATCTTTGTTTTTCCTCAGAGTGCAATGTTACTTTAAAACGCAATGCCATACCAATGCCATATTGTCTAAATCTATTATTTACTGAAGTCCATACACATTCTTATCGAATGCGTAGAGATTAATATTACATCTCTCCACAGAAAGGGCAGCTGGGTCGGCCAATCCTGGATATGCCCTACTGGAACGCCAAGCCTTCCCCCATGCCCAACATTGGTGCCAAGTATGGCCGCAAGGCCACCTGGATCGGGGCCAGCGGCGACCAGACCTTCCTGAGGATCGACGAGGCCCTAATCAACTCGCACGTCCTTGCTACCTCCGAGATCTTTGCTAGCAAACACATCATTGGTAAGTAGCACACCCTCAGCTCACTCAGGTCCTAACCTGAACCTGAGATCAGGACTTGTATTCATAAGTGTCTCAAATTAGTAATGCTGATCAAGAAATTTGGCCTTCTAGATCTTAATTAGAAGATTACATGGACGGGGGGACCTGATCCTAGAATAGCACTGTTACTCGGAGACACTTTGCGAATACAGGCCCTGAGCGCATCTCAAACTTTAAGGCAAAACTCCCATTGACGTAAATGCGTGATTCACATTCAAGTTAGGATTGGTCCTTAACTCAAATGTCTTTATGTAGAAATGTCTTCTTTTGTGTGAATATATTACACAAAATATATAGTATTTAGATTAAACAATGAACTATCTCCTATGACATTTTAGCTAGCCTTTCTTAAAAATGTACCTCAACGAAAAAGCGCATTAGCCTTTAAAGTGGAACTGACAGCATTTATGCAACATGAAATCTTATTTAAATCTGTTCATATACACCCCCAGGAAGAATTTGACACTTTTATGACAAGCGAGCACTTAGATATGTTCATTTTTACTTTTTCATAAATTCTTAGTGTTTGGGAATTACTTATACTTAGGTATTTGTGAAGTTCTATTGCAATATAGAGTAGGAAAGGGGCCGTGCGTTTGGACAATTAATAGGCACTGCAGTAATTAAAACCTAATAAAAACATCTGTCTCACCCAAGACCGGAGTCTACTCAGCAGGTGCGCCTTAGCCAATCAGAGCTACAGTAGGCCTTTATGAAAACAAGCCATTTTCCACAAAGGACTTCCATAATTCCCTTTGAACTGGACAGTGTGTTTTCAGGCAGTATTAACAGTGTGACTTTAGATCATTAGAACGCATTCGCCAAAAGCCACAAAATACACCTGAATGGATTTCTGCAAATATGTAAATACCACGGGAGTCCTCTTACATTTGGGAACTTTGCAGTCCAATTGATCAAACAACCATGAAGGAAGGCTCTCTCTCCCTCAGTTATGCACAACAACAAGATCAACAACTAATGCTAGCCAGAGCAAGATTACCTAAAATATAATGAAGGAACATTAGATATAAACTTAACTTTTTCAGCTAGTTGCCTGTCAAAATTGCACTGATAAACCATGGGGAATAGTAGCCTACTCATCCTTCTGCAGCTTGCCTGCCAATGCATTCATTCTTGTCCCAACCAAGCACCCAAGCTAACTGGCTAAATTTGGCTAGCTACTTTTTTTAAATGTATTTTTTTATTGAACCTTTATTAAACTTGGCAAGTCAGTTAAGAACAAATTCTTATTTACAATGGCGGCCTACCCCGGGCCAAACCCTAACCCGGACGACACTCAGCCTATGGGACTCCCAATCACGGCCGGTTGTGATACAGCCTGGAATTGAACCATGGTCTGTAGTGACCGCTCTAGCACTGAGATGCAGTGCCTTAGACCGTTGTGCCACTCGGGAGCCCTCTTTCAGACACAAATGAGAGAACACCTCACTCTGACCATTTTACTCGCTGTAGCAGAGCTGGTTACATGTTATCTACATCGTTTGTGACGATTACTTTTTTTGCCTACGTTTACTGACACCTGTCATATCTAATGGGTGTTACGCGTTTGTAAATTCATCAGTTACTCTGCGCTCTGCCACACTCAGATGAGAGTGCTCTGAAATAGGAGTAGATAGCCAGAGTGAATTTGCAAACGCAAGGGATATGCTAACTGGATAACAGTCGTTCTTACTAGCTAAATAAATGACACCTGCGTCTCTAGCTGTGTAATGCCACCGAAAACGATATGACGGGAAAAAGTCAGTCACTCACCCACTCCTCCAATGACATTACATGATATCCTCCTAGCAGCTAACTAACGTTAGGCTCCGTGCTTTTAGCTTGCTACGTAACAAAAATATAAACGCAACATGTAAATGGTTGGTCCCATGTTTCATGAGCTTAAATAAAAGATCCCAGAGCATTTCTCCTTTGCCAAGATAATCCATCCACCTGACAGGTGTGGCATATCAAGAAGCTGATTAAACATCATGATCATTACACAGGTGCACCTTGTGCTGGAGACAATAAGAGGCCACTCTAAAATGTGCATTTTTGTCACACAACACAGTGCCACAGATGTCTCAAATTTTGAGGGAGTGTGGAATTGGCATGCTGACTGCAGGGATGTCCACCAGAGCTGTTGCCAGAGAATTCAATGTTAATTTCTCTACCATAAGCTGCCTCCAATGTCGTTTTAGAGAATTTGTCAGTACGTCCAACCAGCCTCACAACCTCAGACCATGTGTAACCACTCCAGCCTGCAGGATCGTCTAAGACCAGCCACCCGGACAGCTGATGAAACTGAGGAGTATTTCTTTGTTTTAAAAGCCCTTTTGTAGGGAAAAACTAATTCTGATTTGCTGGGTCTGGCTCCCAAGTGGATGCTCACACTCGCTTTTTCAGTTCTGCCCACACATTTTCTATAGGATTGAGGTCAGGGCTTTGTGATGGCCACTCCAATACCTTGACTTTGTTGTCCTTAAGCCATTTTGCCACAACTTTGGAAGTATGCTTGGGGTCATTGTCCATTTTGAAGACGTATTTGCGACCAAGCTTTAACTTCATGACTGATGTCTTGAGATGTTGCTTCAATATAGCCACATCATTTTCCTTCCTCACAATGCCATCTATTTTGTGAAGTGCACCAGTCCCTCCTGCAGCAAATCACCCCCACAACATGATACTGCCACCCCCGTGGTTCACGGTTGGGATGGTGTTCTTCGGCTTGCAAGCCTCCCCCTTTTTCCTCCAAACATAACGATGGACATTATGGCCAAATAGTTATATTTTTGTTTCATCAGACCAGAGGACATTTCTCCAAAAAGTACGATCTTTGTCCCCATGTGCAGTTGTAAACCGTAGTCTGGCTTTTTTATGGCGGTTTTGGAGCAGTAGCTTCTTCCTTGCTGAGCGGCCTTTCAGGTTATGTCGAAATAGGACTTGTTTTACTGTGAATATAGGTACTTTGAACCTGTATCCTCCAGCATCTTCAAGGTCCTTTGCTGTTGTTCTGGGATTGATTTGCACGTTTCGCACCAAAGTACGTTCATCTCTATTAGACAGAACGAGTCTCCTTCCTGAACGGTATGACGGTTGCGTGGTCCCATGGTGTTTATCCTTGCGTACTATTGTTTGTACAGATGAACGTGTTACCGTCAGGCATTTGGAAATTGCTCCCAAAGATGAACCAGACTTGTGGAGGTCTACAATTTATTTTCTGAGGTCTTGGCTGATTTCTTTTGATTTTCCCATGATGTCAAGCAAAGAGGCACTGAGTTTGAAGGTAGGCCTTGAAATACATCCACAGGTACACCTCCAATTGACTCAAATGATGCCAATTAGCCTATCAGAAGCTTCTAAAGCCATGACATAATTTAATGGAATTTTCCAAGCTGTTTAAAGGCACAGTCAACTTAGTGTATGTAAACTTCTGACCCACTGGAATTGTGATACAGTGAAATAATGTCTGTCTGTAAACAATTGTTGCGAAAATTACTTGTCATGCACAAGGTAAATCACCTAACCGACTTGCCAAAACTATAGTTTGTTAACAAGAAATGTGTGGAGTGGTTGAAAAACAAGTTTTAATGACTCCAACCTAAGTGTATGTAAACTTCCGACTTCAACTGTAGGTAGAGTTGTAATGACTGCGTAGATAATAACAGAGTAGCAGCAGTGTAAAAGAGGGTGGGGTTGAGGCAATGCAAATAGTCCGTTTTGCCATTTGATTAGCTGTTCAGGAGTCTTATGGCTTGGGGTAGAAGCTGTTTAGAATCCTTTTGGACCTAGACTTGGCGCTCCGGTACCGCTTGCCATGTGGTAGCAGAGAGAACAGGTCTAGGGTGGCTGGAGTCTGACAATTTTTAGGGCCTTCCTCTGACACCTGGTATAGAGGTCCTGGATGGCAGGAAGCTTGGCCCCGGTGATGTACTGGGCCGCACGCACTACCCTCTGTAGTGCCTTGCGGTCAGAGGCCAAGCATTTGCCATACCAGGCAGTGATGCAACCCGTCAGTATGCTCTCGATGGTGCAGCTGTAAAATATTTTTGAGGATCTGAGGACCCATGCCAAATCTATTCCCTGAGGGGGAATAGGTTTTGTTGTGCCCTCTTCACGACTGTCTTGGTGTGCTTTGACCATGTTAGTTTGGTGATGTGGACGCCAAGGAACTTGAAGCTCTCAACTTGCTCCTCTACAGCCTCGTCAATGAGAAACCTCTTATGAAGTTGGTTTTGTAGCATCAACTGGGAATTTTATCTTTTTGACTGATATATATGGTTCTGTTTCATAACTGCAAAGTAGCTAAAATGCTGTCAGTTCCACTTGAAAGGTCCAATGCAGCAGTTATTTCAATATTAAATCATTTCTGGGCAACAAATAAGTACCTTACTGTGATTGTTTTCAATTAAAATACTCAAAAAGTAACAATAAATGCTTCATAGCGAAGGGCAATTTCTCAAGCGAAGATTTAGCTAGGACTGTGTGGGAGTGGTCTGAGTGGGGAGGGGAAAACTGTCTCTTTTCGACAGAGAGGTTTAAACGCTCTTTCTTAATGGTCTAATAACTAATTTACCGCCTGCTGATGGTCACCAGGCATACAAAAACTCCATCCCGCCAAAACAGGCACAAATTTCAGCCCGTCTTTTCAAACTGCTCTTACACTAAAAGGGCATTATCATTTCACAATTTTAATTCTAACCTCATAATGTATATATAACAAAGGTAAATCACGTTTTTGACTGCACTGTGCCTTTAATTAACCTCTCTTCTCTGTGTCCGTACCAGGCTTAGTCCCCACCTCAGTGTCGGAGCCCCCCCCCTTTAAATGCCTGCTGATCAACAAGCTGGATGGCAGCTGCCGCACCTTCAATGACTCAGAGCAGGAGGACCTGCAGGGCTTCGGCCTCTGTCTTGATCCCGTCTACGACGTCATCTGGAGGTCAGACTCATTCTCATTCTCTTTATTTCAATTTTTATCTCTTTCTCTCTATCCCTCCCTATATCCCCTTCTTCTGAGTTTAGCTGTGTCTCATAGAACATGCTTTTCTATAAATATGGTGCACTATTCATGTTTTCACACTAACGAGCAGAAACTGGTTACAGATCCGCCATAATTGTTGGAACCATGCTGGAAAGGACAATAGGGAAATAAAAAGCAGAGTCAGATCAGTACGGTTTGGGTCAGTCCTGTGGAGTGAATCTAGAATTGGTGATGCTATGTGGGGAGTATGGTATCATTTCAGACTCACTCTCCCGGCATGTTGTCCTTTTAAATGTGACAGACAGTAAACTCAAAACCCATAGTCATAACCGCAGTGGACTTTACCTAGCAGGGTCTTGTAGATGACCTGGAGCCAGTGGGTTTGGCGACGAGTATGAAGCGAGGACTAGCCAACGAGAGCGTACAGGTCGCAGTGGTGGGTAGTATATGGGGCTTTGGTGACAAAACGGATGGCACTGTGATAGACTGCATCCAGTTTATTGAGTAGGGTATTGGAGGCTATTTTGTAAATGACATCGCCAAAGTTGAGGATTGGTAGGATGGTCAGTTTTACGAGGGTATGTTTGGCAGCATGAGTGAAGGATGCTTTGTTGCGAAATAGGAAGCCAATTCTAGATTTAACTTTGGATAGGAGATGTTTGATGTGAGTCTGGAAAGAGAGCTTACAGTCTAACCAGACACCTAGGTATTTGTAGTTGTCCACATATTCTAAGTCAGAACCGTCCAGAGTAGTGATGCTGGACGGGCGGGCAGGTGCGGGCAGCGATCGGTTGAAGAGCATGCATTTAGTTTTACTTGTATTTAAGAGCAGTTGGAGGCCACGGAAGGAGAGTTGTATGGCATTGAAGCTCGTCTGGAGGGTTGTTAAGTGTCCAAAGAAGGGCCAGAAGTATACAGAATGGTATCGTCTGCGTAGAGGTGGATCAGAGACTCACCAGCAGTAAGAGCAACATCATTTGATGTATACAGAGAAAAGAGTTCGCCCAAGAATTGAACACTGTGGCACCTACATAGAGGCAGTTTGGGTCAAGAGTGTCCCCTCCTTTGAAGAGGGGGATGACAGCAGCTGCTTTCCAATCTTTTGGAATCTCAGACAACACGAAAGAGAGGTTGAACAGGCTAGTAATAGGGGTTGCAACAATTTCGGCAGATAATTTTAGAAAGAAAGGGTCCAGATTGTCTAGCCCGGCTGATTTGTAGGGGTCCAGATTTTGCAGCTCTTTCAGAACATCAGCTGACTGGATTTGGGGGGGGGGTGCTGTTGACCGCGGTAGGGGTAGCCAGGTGGAAAGCATGGCCAGCCGTAGAAAAATGCTTATTGAAATTCTCAATTATAGTGTATTTATCGGAGGTGACAGAGTTTCCTATCCTCAGTGCAGTGGGCAGCTGGGAGGAGGTGTTCTTATTCTCCATGGACTTTACAGTGTCCCAGAACTTTTTTGAGTTTGTGTTGCAGGAAGCAAATTTCTGCTTGAAAAAGCTGGACTTGGCTTTTCTAACTGCCTGTGTATATTGGTTTCTAACTTCCCTGAAAAGTTGCATATCACGGGGGCTGTTCGATGCTAATGCAGAACGCCACAGGGTAGTTTTTGTGTTGGTTAAGGGCAGTCAGGTCTGGAGAGAACCAAGGGCTATATCTTTTCCTGGTTCTAAATTTCTTGAATGGGGCATGCTTATTTAAGATGGTGAGGAAGGCATTTAAAAAAAATAACCAGGCATCCTCTACTGACGGGATGAGGTCAATATCCTTCCAGGATACCCGGGCCAGGTCGATTAGAAAGGCTTGCTTGCTGAAATGTTTCAGGGAGCGTTTGACAGTGATGAGTGGAGGTCGTTTGACAGCTGAGCCATTACGGATGCAGGCAATGAGGCAGTGATCGCTGAGATCTTAGTTGAAAACAGCAGAGATGTATTTAGAGGGCAAGTTGGTTAGGATGATATCTTTGAGGGTGCCCGTGTTTTACGGCTTTGGGGTGGTACTTGGTAGGTTCATTGATAATTTGTGTGAGATTGAGGGCATCAAGCTTAGATTGTAGGATGGCTGGGGTGTTAAGCATGTCCCGGTTTAGGTCACCTAGCAGCACAAGCTCTGTAGATAGATGGGGGGCAATCAGTTCACATATGGTGTCCAGAGCACAGCTGGGGGCAGAGGGTGGTCTATAGCAGGCGGCAATGGCGAGAGACTTGTTTTTAGAGAGATGGATTTTTAAAAGTAGAAGTTCAAATTGTTTGGGTACAGATCTGGATAGTAGGACAGAAATATAAACGCAACAGGCGACAATTTCAAAGATTTTACTGAGTTACAGTTCATGTGTGACCCCTTTCAGAAAACTAGGTGTATGTCGCAAGTCACGACTTCACAGCAGAGCTGTTTGAACATTAAAAATGATTTTTTTTTATTATCAAAATGCGTTTCTTGGCAGAGAGGCCTTCTGGAACATGTGAACTTTCATGTGCCTTAATATCAAACTTGTATGCCTTAAATGGTAAAATGGTTAAATTACGAGCCTAGATGGTTTAGCTACAGAAAAAGAGAGCAACCTTCCGCTATCCATGACTGGCTGAAATAATGAGTGGGTTGGACATACCGAGAGATGAGTTGAGATTGGTCTACCATATAGCACGTGTCTGTCTATTGGAGCTGGTCAGTATGTTTAGGTTATCGTGTCGAACGCGGCTTTAAAAATATTTTTTAGTGCGTAGTAAACTGCATAATCCAAATGTCAAGTTAAAGTGTACTGTTAGCTAGCTAACGTTAACTGGTTGGCTCGCTAGATAACGTTATGTGTATGCTCTCCACTTTCTGGAGGACTGAGTTTTGAAATCAGTGGAATTGGAGTATGATAGCTAAGGAGATGGAGAAAACACCAGTCTAGAATACATCGTCAAACTAAGGGCAACCATGCATGGCATCGGACGGTGGATGCGTCCAACCATGATGTATACTGGTAAGATTATCAGATATTACACTTTTGTAATTTTGACAAAGTGGTTTCATTTCAAGTGTACTGTTAGCTAGCTAAAGTTAGCTGGCTGGGTCGCTAGCTAAACGTTGCGTATGATCTTATTCTTCGTATCTCAGACACATTTCCTTGACTGGTTATAGCCATATAACCTGGTGGTTAGCTACCTGCAGATTCATGCAGGTAGTAATGTCATGAGTTGTGATTGTGGTCCATTGTTTAGCTAGCTAACTAGCTAGCTACATGTCTTAACAAAAGACTCCACTCTGATTTTGACAAAGTATTTTCCTTTCAAGTTGGTGTACTGTTAGCTAACTAGCTCGCTAACTAACGTTACGTCATGTGTTGGGATTCATTGTTTACCTAGCTAGCTATCTAGCTACATTTCGTAACAAAAGACTCTCCTTGGTGTGCCAGAGCGCAGAATAACTGATGCATTTTTGAACGCCCAACACCCGTTGAATATGTTCGGTGTCAGTAAATGTCGGCAACAAAGCATAATTCAATTGTTGCCAGCAACACAGGTATTGTCACCAACGCTCTAGATAACGTGAAAAAAGCCTACCCAGCTCTGCTAGGGCGAGTAAAATGGTCAGAGTGGGGGTGTTTTCTAATTATGTGTCTGGAAGTAGCTAGCCAATGTTTGCCAGTTTGCTTGGGTGCTTGACTGTAGTTGTGGTCAGAGCTTTCGGAACAACCCTACTTATTGGCCAGAGCGTCCAGTGTGCGCTCTGAACTTGAAACCACAGATAGAGTGATAGGGCGAGTAATGTTCTCTCTCTCTTGATGTCTGGAAGTAGCTGGCAAGTTAGTACAGAACGGTTGGAACAACCCTTAAAGAGATGGGGGGGGGGGGGGGGGCGCTAAGGCTTAAGAGGGTGTGAACGATGCTGAATGGGTGTAGACAAAGAAGGGCTCTCCAATAGTAGAACCAAAACATTGAAAGACATTGATAGACTTGATCCTCTTAATCAAGTTTGACACAAGTACTGAAATGTTTATTTTTTATAAAAAAAGTACAGAAGTTTCAGTATACCGTGCAACACTACGGACTCATCATTTACCCATCATTTACCCTGCCCTTCCTAACCGCTTCGCCTGATGGAATTTATTGGTGTGACTGCCATGGGACAATGGACATAGTTCAACTTGAGGGTCTTGCATTTTTCCTGGACACAATGGGTTGAAGAGAACACAAGTACTTCACTCATGTTCTAACACAGCTGCTTGTAACAGGATGTCAATGTTCTCCAAGATGAGGCATTCATTCAAGACCTGTTTAGCAAAACCCAAGCCTTTGTTGAGCATCACCTGATTCTAGAGTTCCTGAAAAGGAAGTTGCAATGGTATTAAATGAACACGAAGGATCATCAACAATATGTACCCGCTAGAGACCATAGTCGGTCTAGTTCAGGGATTGGCCACATGCTGCCTTCTGTAGGTCTGTGGACCAAATTATTATCATTGACATTTTTGGGATCCCAGTCGGGGTCTCAATTTACTGTAAAGAGTTACAATAATAGAATAGACAAGGTGCAATTTCGAAAATTTGTTGTGCTTCAGCAGTCACTCAATTAGCCCATGTCAGTAAAACATTTTTAAGATGGGTAAATTTAAGTCTCGCTCCCCAGTCTGAAGACACTGAGGCAAGGGAATATGTCCCCCTATTGTGGCTTTTTGAAAACATGTGAAACAAATTATTTCAGCATAAATTCCTATTACTAACAACTCAAATAAGATGTTAAAAATGTTTAATTTAATTAGTAAATTACAGAGCTCTATCAGAGGTTGAGAAGTCAAGAGGGTCATATTAGTGATGCCACATTAGAATAGCAATTTGCATAGCGTTTTTACGAATCTAAAAAATAACAAATTACTTTAGGTCTGCTTTAATGGCTTTTATAGGAAAGTCTTTTTTAAATGAGGACTGATGTCAATTTTAAACAAATAATGGTCATTTTGTGTGTCCAAACATTAAAATTAATGCATTTTCAGTTGGTGTATAGTGCAATAATCTCCCAAATGTTTTTGTTTGAATTTCTAATTATCTAGGTTCTTCCATCATTTTCAGACAACATTTTGAGATGATAAATGACATTTTTTAAAATTGCTATTATACACCTTATTTTATAGGCAATCTTTAGTCTAAATATTGATTAATTGACCCCATTGGGAATGAAATGTGGTTTAACCAATTTATGTTGCATAGTAACGTGTGTCAATAACTCAATCATATTTTTCACCAAAATAATTATTCACCCTGTTCATACTCCACTGGACTTTTTACTGACATATCAACTGCCTGGTTAAGAAAAAACATTTTATTATTTCTTTTAACAATGTATTTACATATTCATACTGTTCAAGGTCTCTATCAGGAATGGTGCGATATTCATCCCTCACCAACTGAATTCTTGCTTTTTATCGTTGGTGACTGATTTAGAGTTTTCTTTACCACAACACTGAACTGTGTCAACCCAAAAGGATACACATTATGTAAATTGATGCAGGAGGGTTCAGGTGAAGATTTTTTTAGTATCCACTTCTAAATCCACTGTCAAAACATGCTCTACTAGTCAGTTGAGAATAGGGTTCAGCTGCCAGTGCGTGGAATTGGCACACAATCCATTGTTTTATGTTTATATTACTCTTTTAATTTATTTCCAAAAGTCAAAATGCACAACAACAACAAAAAAACACTGGGCTAAGAGGATAGCTCTCCCAGTTATTGTGTAGGTTTCTGTTTTGATATAGGCCTGCATTTGAGCATGCCACATTACATTGAATCTTAAAATGGTGTTTACATTCATGGAATGTCAATATGATATATCAAATTCAACAAATGCCACAGAATAACTCAAATAAGATTTATATATAATAATTTATTGGTTGAACAATATATTGAATTGTCATGTAATACGCACACACATAGTTATTCAATGAGCTTTAGGTCTAAGATTTCTCAAGGCACAGCAAATTGTTAAAATGTCCAACGGGGGCACCAAAGTCAGTGGAAGAGGGTTTTGCAGGATGTCAAAAATCTTAATTTTCTCAATGGCTTGCTCCACATGAATTCTCAAGGCAGACAACTGTCTGGCCCTCTCGACTGAATGTCCTGAAAGGTGATGCCTTGAGAAAGGGAGGCATAACCAGTGTGGCACCAAGTTTTGCCAAGTCTTCAGGAATCCTATGTCTGCAATCAATCAATCAAATTTCAATCAATCAAACATCAGTCGATGTCACAAATTGCTAAACAGAAACCCAGCCTAAAACCTCTGAGGGGTGGCCAGTCCTCTTCTGGCTGTGCTGGGTGGAGATTATAACAGTACATGGCCAAGATGTTCAAACGTTCATAGATGATCAGCAGGGTCAAATAATAATAATCACAGTGGTTGTAGAGAAGTCAGGTCAGCACCTCCAGGATTAAATGTCAGTTGGCTTTTCATAGCCGATCATTCAGAGTTTGAGACAGCAGTTGCGGTAGAGAGAGAGTCGAAAATAGCAGGTCTAGGACAAGGTAGCACGTCCAGTGAAAAGGTCAGGGTTCCATAGCCGCAGGCAGAACAGTTGAAATTGGAGCAGCAGCAGGTGGACTGGGGACAGCAGATGGACTGGGGACAGCAAGGAGTCATCAGGCCAAGTAGTCCTGAGGCATGGTCCTAGGGCTCAGGTCCTCAGAGAGAAGAGAGTTAGGGAGCATACTTAAATTCACACAGGACCCGGATAAGACAGGAGAAATACTCCAGATATAACACACTGATCCTAGCCCCCCGACACAAACTTTTGCAGCATAAATACTGGAGGCTGAGACAATCACTTGGCCTCCAGGATTGATACATGCATGGAAGTCAGACTTTATGGTAATCTCTTTGTCTGAGATTCTCCCTCAAAGCTTTGAAACAAATGAAATGGCACCATATGGTGTGATGCCAATGAAGGCTTTCAGAGTGTTAGGGTGTTTTTAATTATACCAGGCAGCTTCATTAAATAGTGCCTGCACAACGCCAGTGTCAAGTCAACAGTGAAGAGGCGATTCCGGGATGCTGGCCTTCTAGGCAGAGTTGCAAAGAGAAAGCCATATCTCAGAATGGCCAATAAAAATAAAAGATTATGATGGGCAAAAGAACACAGACACTGGACAGAGGGACTCTGCCTAGAAGGCCAGCATCCCGGAGTCACCTCTTCATTGTTGACATTGAGACTGGTGTTTTGCTGGTGTTTTTAATGAAGCTGCCAGTTGAGGACTTGTGAGGCGTCTGTTTCTCAAACTTGACACAAATGTACTTGTCCTCTTGCTCAGTTGTGCAACGGGGCCTCCCTCTCTTTCTATTCTGGTTAGAGCCAGTTTGCGCTGTTCTGTGAAAGGAGTAGTACACAGCGTTGTACGAGATCTTCAGTTTCTTGGCAATTTCTTGCATGGAATAGCCTTCATTTCTCAGAACAAGAATAGACTGACGAGATTCAGAAGAAAGTTATTTGTTTCTAGCCATTTTGAGCCTGTAATCGAACCCACAAATGTTGATGCTCCAGATACTTAACTAGTCTAAAGAAGGACAGTTTTATTGCTTCTTTAATTAGGACAACAGTTTTCAGCTGTGCTAACATAATTGCAAAATGGTTTTCTAATGATCAATTAGCCTTTTAAAATGATGAACTTGGATTAGTTTACACAACTTGCCATTGGAACACCGGAATGATGGTTGCTGATCATGGGCCTATGTAGATATTCCATTAAAAATCTGCCATTTCCAGCTACAATAGTCATTTACAACATTAACAATGTCTGATGAATTTGATGTTATTTTAATGGGGAAAAACTGCTTTTCTTTCAAAAACAAGGACATTTCTAAGTGACCCCAAACTTTTGAACGGTAGTGTACATTTAAGGGCCAGCTGCGCTGCCCTGTTCTGAGCCAATTGTAATTTTCCGAGATCCCTCTTTGTGGCACCTGACCACACGACTGAACAGCAGTCCAGGTGCGACAAGACTGGATCCTGTAAGACCTGCCTTCTTGTTAGTGTTGTTAAAAAGCACTTTATTATGGATAGACTTTTCCCCGTCTTAGCTACTGTTGTATCAACATGTTTTGACCATTACAGTCACATCAACTTGCTCAATTTCCACATTATTTATTACAAGATTTAGTTCTATTTAAGACTAACTTAATCCTTGCCACCCACTCTGAAACTAACTTCAGCTCTTTGTGTTGTGATTTCACTCACTAGTGGCTGACGTGTATAATGTTGAGTCATCCGCATACATAGACACACTGGTTTTACTCAAAGCCAGTGGCATGTCATTGGTAAAGATTGAAAAATGTAAGGCTGCTGCCCTGGGAAATACCTTAAGTTGGAGAGGCTTCCATTAAAGAACACCCTCTGTGTTCTGTTAGACAGGTAACTCTTTATTCACAATATAGCAGGGGGTGTAACGCCATAAACACGTTTTTCTCTCAGCAGACTATGATTGATAATGTCAAAAGCCACACTGAAGTCGATCAATACAGCCCCAACAATCGTTTTATCAATTTCTCTCTCACAAATGACTGACTGAAGTGTTTTTCTTGATGAATGTCCATCCCTATAAGCTTGCTAGAAGTCTCTTTTCAATTTGTTTACTGTAAAATAGCATTGTCTCTGGTCAAACACAATTCTTAAAGTTTAGTAAGAGTTGGTAACAGGCTGATTGTTAAGCTATTTGAGGCAGTAAAGGGGGCTTTACTATTCTTGGGGAGCAAAATTACTTTTTCTTCCCTCTAGGCCTGAGGGCACAAACTTTTTAGTAGGCTTAGATTGAATACAGTGGCACATACAAAGTATGTGAACCCTTTGGAAATTCCTGGATTTCTGCATAAATTGGTCGTCACATTTCTGCATAAATCCAGGTAATTTCAAAGGGTTCACATACTTTTTCTAGCCACTGTATATGGCAAATAGCAGTGGCAATATTGTCCGCTGTTATCCAATTTTCCATCCAAGTTGAGAGACCCCAGTGGTTTGTCATTGTGATAGACAACAATATTTGTTTCACTTATTCCATGCTCACTTTACGTAATTCAAAATTACAATGCTTGTCTTTCATAATTTGATCAGTTATACTTGGATGGGTAGTGTCACCATTGTTGCTAGTATGTCATGCCTAAGTTTGCTAATCTTGCCAATTAAAAATTATTGAAGTAGTTGGCAATATCAGTGGGTTTTGTGATCAATGAGCTATCTGATGCAATGAATGAAGTTTGCCTTTTTGCCCCAGATTTTTTTTCTTCATAGTGTATTTTCTTCTCATTCAGTTTAGTCACATAATTTCTCTATTTGCAGTTCGATGACAATCGGTTGTGCAGCGAGACTTATTTGCCATTTCTTTTGCCTCATCCCTCTCAACCATACAATTTTTCAATTGCTCAGCAATCCACAGGAATTTAACAGTTTTTACAGTCATTGTATTAATGGGTTCATGCATATTAGTAAGTGGGATAATTCACTTCGTAAATGTGTCAAGTGCAGCGTCTGGTTGCTCGTTATTACATACCACAGACCAACAAATATTCTTTACATCAACAACATAGGAATCACTACAAAACTTCTTGTATGACCTCTTACAGTATGAAGTGTAATAAATATGGTTGTGTTTATATGATTAAACAATGATGATAAAAATAATTAAATGCTGTTCAAATGTCCTATGAATGAAATAAAAATGCCATGTGCCGCTATATCACATCAACAATAGTCCTAAAATGTGAATTACCGTTCAATCTGGACGGAAACATCATGGGTATGTATTGTAATCTGCTTTAAAGCTGCAATATAACTTCGGGCTACCCGACCAAATTCACATAGATGTGTGTCGTTTCTGTCATTCTCATTGAAAACAAGTCTAAGAACGGTAGATCTGTTCTATGTGCGCTATTTCTATGCTTCTCAAGTTTAGTTTTTGTGTCTAACTTTTGGTTTTGTAAACCCGCTTCAAACAACTGAAAATTCAATTTTTTTTATTGATTAGATATTTCACATCGGTTTAGATGGTACAATCATTCTCTTCAATATACAGTTGAAGTCGGAAGTTTACATACACTTAAGCTGGAGTCATTAAAACTTGTTTTTCAACCACTCCACAAATTTCTTGTTAACAAACTATAGTTTTGGCAAGTCGGTTAGGACATCTACTTTGTGCATGACACAAGTAACTTTTCCAACAATTGTTTACAGACAGATTATTTCCCTTAACTCACTATCACAGTTCCAGTGGGTCAGAAGTTTACATACACTAAGTTGACTGTCCCTTTAAATAGTTTGGAAAATTCCAGAAAATGTCATGGCTTTAGAAGCTTCTGATAGGTGTACCTGTGGATGTATTTCAAGGCCTACCTTCAAACTCAGTGCCTCTTTGCTTGACATCATGGGAAAATCAAAAGAAATCAGCCAAGACCTCAGAAAATAAATTGTAGACCTCCACAAGTCTGGTTCATCCTTGGGAGCAATTTCCAAACGCCTGAAGGTACTGCGTTCATCAGCACAAACAATAGTACGTAAGTATAAACACCATGTGACCACGTAGCCGTCATACCGCTCAGGAAGGAGATGCGTTCTGTCTCCTGGAGATGAATGTACTTTGGTGCGACAACTGCAAATCAATCCCAGAACAGCAAAGGACCTTGTGAAGATGCTGGAGGATACAGGTACAAAAGTATCTATATCCACAGTAAAACGAGTCCTATATCGACATAACCTGAAAGGCCGCTCAGCAAGGAAGAAGCCACTGCTCCAAAACCACCATAAAAAAGCCAGACTACGGTTTGCAACTGCACATGGGGACAAAGATCATACTTTTTGGAGAAATGTCCTCTGGTCTGATGCAACAAAAATAGAACTGTTTGGCAATAATGACCATCGTTATGTTTGGAGGAAAAAGGGGGAGGCTTGCAAGCCAAAGACCACCATCCCAACCGTGAAGCGTGGGGGTGCTTTCCTGCAGGAGGGACTGGTGCACTTCACAAAATGGATGGCATCATCAGGTAGGAAAATGATGTGGACATATTGAAGCAACATCTCAAGACATCAGTCAGGAAGTTAAAGCTTGGTCGCAAATGGGTCTTCCAACTGGACAATGACCCTAAGCATACTTCCAAAGTTGTGGCAAAATGGCTTAAGGACAACAAAGTCAAGGTATCGATGGCCATCACAAAGCCCTGACCTCAACCCTTTAGAAAATGTGGGGCGGAACTGAAAAAGTGTGTGCGAGCAAGGAGGCCTACAAACCTGACTGTTACACCAGCTCTGTCAGGAGGAATGGGCCAAAATTCACCCAACTTATTGTGGGAAGCTTGTGGACGGCTACCCGAAAGGTTTGACCCAAGTTAAGCAATTTAAAGGCAATGCTACCAAATACTAATTGAGTGTATGTAAACTTCTGACCCACTGGGAACGTGATGAAAGAAATAAAAGTTGAAATAATTCTGTAATATTATTCGGACATTTCGCATTCTTAAAATAAAGTGGTGATCCTAACTGAACCAAAACAGAGTCTTTAAATCCCATTTTTACTGGGATTAAATGTCAGGAATTGTGACAAACTGAGTTTAAATGTATTTGTCTAAAGTGTATGTAAACTTCTGACTTCAACTGTACTTTCTTGTTTTTTCACAAACTGAAATTAGGCAAATCATAATTTTTTGCTATCAGGAAATGGTGATGTGATTACTGCATAGTGCATCTTTAAGGAGCTACAAATGTGCATGCTGAGAATGTTGTGGTAATATTAAGGTAAACACATAAATGTAACATTCTAAATGTTCTTGAAATGTTCAGAGGATCTCCAAGACAAGTGTTGGGTACTAACTTCTAAACTTGAAATATGATATATCCTTATTCATGATACCATATTAGATCTGAGGGCATGGAAATCTACTGAGAAAGGGGAGTGCAGGAAGAACATGTTATTGTTAAATCTCAGGTATCCTATGGAGAGAAGTGCAACGGTCTGGTTTCAGTCAATCGATAAGGGAGGACAGCCTTGAGTTGGGGTGGTGTGAGGAAATTTTGGACGAGGTCAGGTGAAGTGAGAAAGAACAGGCTTCACTTAAGTTCCTGCCAAGCAACAGAGATTTATTGGCTGTCTAGATGTGCAAGGAGTTGACTCCGCCCCAGTGGAGGGTATAAATATATGTGCGTGCGGAAACATGTCTTTGTCTTTGCAGCTGTTTGACCCAGTCTGTAAATAAACTTGGTTTGAGCTTTTCCTAGTTGTCCGTTAGGTTCTAAATAAACAGAGTTAGAAACTAACACAAGGTAAAATGTATACTGCGGGAACATCAATGGAATATTATGTTAAACCTTAAACACATTTGGCAATTGTGAAACATTGTGGGAATGTTCTGTGCAACCCATGAATATCACAATAATATTTCACAACATCCCAGACAACTCCCATGACTGAATTATGCGCTCCAGCAGGTATATTTCACTGGTCACCCCCAAAGCCAATTCGTCCTTTGGCCACCTTTCCTTCCAGTTCTCTGCTGCCAATGACTGGAACAAATTGCAAAAATCACTGAAGCTGGAGACTCATATGTCCCTCACGAACTTTAAGCATAAGCTGTCAGAGCAGCTTACAGATAGTTGCACCTCTACATAGCCCATCCCACTACCTCATCCCCATATTGTTATGCATTTATTTTTTGCTCCTTTGCACCCCAGTATCTCTACTTGCACATTCATCTTTTGTACATCTATCACTCCAGTGTTTAATTGCTAAATTGTAATTACTTCGCCACTATGGCGTATTTATTGCCTTACCTCCCTTATATTACCTCATTTGCACAAACTGTATATAGACTTTGGCCTACCTGGTTAAATAAAGGTGAATTAAAAAAATGTATAAATGTTTTGGGAGCCTTTAATTAAAGAACTTAGACCAGGTGTTCTGTCAACATAACTTTGTATGAATGTCATCACAACTGAGGATAATTTGTGTTTTGGGAACCTATCCCATATAATATACCCACGCTGTTCCCACAACCTAATTAAATGCTCTGGGAACCTTAAAGAACTCAAAGGCTTTTCTGTCAGCATTCTTGCAACATCAGAGGGATGTTTTGTGCACCCTCATTATTTGAATGTCAGCACAACTGGACAGTTTGTGTTTTGCATATCCCCACAATGTTCCCACAACCTAAAGAAACATTCTGGGACCCATTTAAAGAACTGACAAAATGTTTTCTGGGAATGTTCTTGTAACATCAGCTGAATGTTTTTTTTGCACCCTCAAAAAAATGTTGTAGAATCAACCTCATAACTGGACAGTTTTTGTTTTGGGAACATACTGTTTTTCAGAGTAAATAACTCAGGGACACTAGAGAAGCTTAACCAAATTTAATACCCACAGACACTAGAGAAGCTTAACCAAGTTTAATTCTTCTCAAAGGGTCGTTACAGCTGTAATTCAAACAAAAAAAAACATTTCACACAAGCACTGATATTTAACCCTTTCTCCTAGGCTGAGTCTCCTCCACAACTGAACATCCAATGCATCTCTGTTGCTAGACAGAACCTTAGCGATATCTGTTCTTCCTCACTAAATCTAACCAGACCTCTACCCCAAAGTGCTCACTCCTCCCCACCTCAAGGCTGTCATGGTTATTGATACAAAACTGCCTCCTCTCTTCCCAGAGTATCCCTGATGGCTAACAACAACATATCCTGACAAAGTAAACGCTTTACATTACCCTCTCTCCCTCAGTAACATACCCTGACATAATGTAAACATTATACATTACCCTCTCTCCCTTAGTGACATGGTTAGTTTCCAAGATCTCCACCCAACACATTCCAAAGCCATTTGTCTTTCCACAGAAAACCATTAACTTCTGACATAGAACCCAGTCTCTTTCACTTCTTATCTTCTATTCTTCTGATCTACCATGTATTTAATATCTCAATGTTCAAAGTTTAGCCCGAATCCAACAATACCTTTTATGATGTCCTCGCAATGTTCTCACCAGACTGTTCCCACAACGTAATGAAACAGTCTGTGAACCTTTTTAAAGAACAGATGAAACGTGTTCTAGGAATGTTCTTGCAACGTCAGACAAATGTTTTATACAAACATATTATAATCATCAGCACGATTGTACAGTTTTGTGTTATGAGAAAATTTGCCGCGACCTAACAAATGGTCTGGGAACTTTCACAGAACCAATTTTGGTTGGTTAGTATAGAGGAAGGACGTCAACATTGCACAGCAGCTGAAACCTGGTTCCATCTGAGTGAAAGCTCCTTGGCCACAACACGAGGTTCCAGACAATTTAAAAAATATATATATATTTCACCTTTATTTAAATAGCCATCACCAATAAGAAGAAGAGACTTGCTTCGGCCAAGAAACATGAGCAATGTACATTAGACCGGTGGAAATCTGTCCTTTTGTCTGTTGAGTCCAAATGTTTTATTTTTGGTTCCAACCGCTGTGTCTTTGTGACGCAGAGTAGGTGAACTGATAATCTCCGCATGCGTGGTTCCCACGTGAAGCATGGAGGATGAGGTGTGATGGTGTGGGGGTGCTTTGCTGGTGAAACTGTGTCAGTGATTTCAAAGCACACTTAACCAGCATGGCTACCACAGCATTCTGCAACGATACGCCATCCCATCTGGTTTGTGCTTAGTGGAATTATCATTTGTTTTTCAACAGGACAGTGACCCAACACACCTCCAGGCTGTGTAAGGGCTATTTGACCAAGGAGGAGAGTGATAGAGTGCTGCATCAGATGACCTGGCCCCCACAATCACCCCGACCTCAACCCAATTGAGATGGTTTGGGATGAGTTGGACCCCATAGTGAAGGAAAAGCAGCCAACAAGTGCTCAGCACATGTGGGAACTCCTTCAAGACTGTTGGAAAAGCATTCCAGTTGAAGCTCGTTGAGGGAATGCCAAGTGTGTGCAAAGCTGTCATCAAGGCAAAGAGTGGCTACTTTGAAGTAGTATGCTTGTACCAATCACTTGTTTGGTTACTACATAATTCCATATGTGTTATTTCATTTGTTTTGATGTCTTCACTATTATTCTACAATGTAGAAAATAAAGAAAAACCCTTGAATGAGAAATTGTGTCCAAACGTTTGACTGGTACTGTATGTCCCTGATGGGTAGGAGCACAATCCCAGTGATATAATGGGCCGTCTTTACCATCCGCTGGAGTGCTTTCCGGTCATGGATGTAGCAATTCCCGTCTGTGATGCAGCCGGTCAGGATGTTCTTGATGGCGCAGCAGTAGTATTTGGAGAGGACCCGAGGCGGCATGCTAAATTTATTCAGCCGCTTTAGGAAGTAGAGACGCTGTTGCGCCCACTTGACAGGGTTCAAGAGGCAAATGTTTGCAGTTTTTAATATGATAAGAGATGATCAATGGGCCCTACCCCGATCTGTAATTCGACCATGCTTACTACAAGTTTAGATAGCTGACCGCTAGATGTTTTGCTGGCATGGGCTAATTGACTACTGATGCACAACCAAGTTTCTAAATTGCACCTTGTGTATTCTATTATTCTAACTCTCATAAGTGAAAAAATATATATTTTTGTTGTAAATGGTTAAAAGCTAGTTGCCCTTCCCTGGTATACAGAGATGAAAACAAGTCACAGGGATAAAATAAATGTGACTGTGTAAATGGTATTAAATGAGTGTGAAATTAACAAATTGATAAAAATGCTTAAAATTAAGGAATACAACTGAATTCTGCAATTGAACAAATGTGTAGTAGCAAAGTTTGAGGCAAAAGAGGATTTTGATTCCTTTGGAAAGTGACAAATAGGACTACTTCACTACTGGTCCTCTAATTTTTGGTTGAAGTTTAATTAAACATTATAAAACATTCAGGATGGAGTTACTAAAACCCCTTTTAATTCATTTGTTGCCATGCTACGGTCATGCACTACTCATAAAGCATACAGTGAGGGGAAAAAGTATTTGATCCCCTGCTGATTTTGTACTTTTGCCAACTGACAAAGAAATGATCAGTCTATAATTTTAATGGTAGGTTTATTTGAACAGTGAGAGACAGAATAACAACAAAAAAATCCAGAAAAACGCATGTCAAAAATTTTATAAATTGATTTGCATTTTAATGAGGGAAATAAGTATTTGACCCCCTCTGCAAAACTTGACTTAGTACTTGGTGGCAAAACCCTTGTTGGCAATCACAGAGGTCAGACGTTTCTTGTAGTTGGCCACCAGGTTTGCACACATATCAGGAGGGATTTTGTCCCACTCCTCTTTGTAGATCTTCTCCAAGTCATTAAGGTTTCGAGGCTGACGTTTGGCAACTCGAACCTTCAGCTCCCTCCACAGATTTTCTATGGGATTAAGGTCTGGAGACTGGCTAGGCCACTCCAGGACCTTAATGTGCTTCTTCTTGAGCCACTCCTTTGTTGCCTTGGCCTTGGGTCATTGTTATGCTGGAATACCCATCCACGACCCATTTTCAATGCCCTGGCTGAGGGAAGGAGGTTCTCACCCAAGATTTGACAGTACATGGCCCCGTCCATCGTCCCTTTGATGCGGTGAAGTTGTCCTGTCCCCTTAGCAGAAAAACACCCCCAAAGCATAATGTTTCCACCTCCATGTTTGACGGTGGGGATGGTGTTCTTGGGGTCATAGGCAGCATTCCTCCTCCTCCAAACACGGCGAGTTGAGTTGATGCCAAAGAGCTCCATACACTTTAACCCAGTTGTCCTCTGAATCATTCAGATGTTCATTGGCAAACTTCAGACGGGCATGTATATGTGCTTTCTTGAGCAGGGGGACCTTGCGGGCGCTGCAGAATTTCAGTCCTTCACGGCGTAGTGTGTTACCAATTGTTTTCTTGGTGACTATGGTCCCAGCTGCCTTGAGATCATTGACAAGATCCTCCCGTGTAGTTCTGGGCTGATTCCTCACCGTTCTCATGATCATTGCAACTCCACGAGGTGAGATCTTGCATGGAGCCCCAGGCCGAGGGAGATTGACAGTTCTTTTGTGTTTCTTCCATTTGCGAATAATCGCACCAACTGTTGTCACCTTCTCACCAAGCTGCTTGGCGATGGTCTTGTAGCCCATTCCAGCCTTGTGTAGGTCTACAATCTTGTCCCTGACATCCTTGGAGAGCTCTTTGGTCTTGGCCATGGTGGAGAGTTTGGAATCTGATTGATTGATTGCTTCTGTGGACAGGTGTCTTTTATAGAGGTAACAAACTGAGATTAGGAGCACTCCCTTTAAGAGTGTGCTCCTAATCTCAGCTCTCTGATTGAGAGGGGATCAAATACTTATTTCCCTTATTAAAATGCAAATCTTTTTATAACATTTTTGACATGCGTTTTTCTGGATTTTTTTGTTGTTATTCTGTCTCTCACTGTTTAAATAAACCTACCATTAAAATTATAGACTGATCATTTCTTTGTCAGTGGGCAAACATACAAAATCAGCAGGGGATCAAATACTTTTTCCCTCACTGTATTTAGAATGTAAGGTTATTGTTAAAAATTTGAAAAATATGATGACATTTAAGCCATATTGCCTATCCCTTGAGAAACGTCTGGTCTGTGAAATACAGTGCATTTGGAAAGTATTCAGACCCCTTCCGTAGTTTGACATTTTGTTACGTTACAGCCTTATTCTAAAATGGATTAAATGAAAATCCTCCTCAGTCTATACACGATACCCCATAATAACAAAGCGAAAACAGGGTTTTTGAAATTTTGCAAATCTATTTGTTAAATGTGTTTTATAAGGTTGTAACCTAGCAAAATGTGGAAAAAGTCAAGGGGTCTGAATGCTTTCCGAATGACCTGTATATTTCAATATTTTTATTTCTGAATGCTCTGTAACCTCTTTACCTTACACACACACAACCTTTAATACCCTCTGTTTGATCTTTCAACTCCTCACTGTCCTCCCACCTGTAGATTTCTGCCGGCATCGAGGGAGATGTGGTGCTACAACGCCGTGATAGCCGATGCCCGTGTGCCCTCGGCCACGGACCTCCAGGCCAGCTGCAGCATCCTCAGCCCAGAGCTGGCACTGCCCGCCGGCTCCCACACCACCACCACCCGCTCCCACGGAGCCCTGCACATACTGGGTATAATCAGAATGATACGAATTTGACGGACCTCTTTCTGTGGATTTTTACTGATAATGTAGCGGGTCCCGGGTCATATTCACTGGGCCAAAATGATGCAGACCGTACTTGCTACAAAGTTACAGAAAGCTAAACCAACAACCACACAAACAGAAATTGGATAAATTGTAAACGCAGGTCCAATGATGGAAAAGTAGGTAGCGTTGATATGTTTTTGTAGAGATTACATGAATTTCTGTCAATTTTGCAATTATTATGCAAGTGGCGCTATGCTGTCAAATCCTCCCACATGTTTCTAGTTTGAACAGCTGTTTTCAGCAACTGCTATTGTAGAATTTGTTTGTGATATTGGCTAACAGACTATTTAGCTAACTTTTTGCCTAGTGTTTGATATGCAATGTGATCTCCTCTACTGTAATGAACAGTGTGTCCGGACAACACAGCAACTCTTCTAAGCCAGGCAAAATTGCACATCATCAGCTTATTGTTATTTATGTGTTCAAACAAGTGTCACAAAAACCCCCAGCTTAAACGCTTAAATGCTTCCGCTCTGTACAATTATCTTGGAAATAATGCCAATATCACGTTGTCCATTATTTTCAAGAAAATATAAAGTGGATGTGTTTATCCCAGAAATGTTTTGGCCGTGTTGGCCAGGAAATACAGTCAGCTATTTGATTCATACTATTTTACTATTTGCCTCAGTATTTAAATTTGACATGGCTCTGCCTGCTCAGTGCATCAATGCAACTATTGGCCAAATGTATGTTGCTTGATATCAGTGTTTCTGTCACTCTGCTGTCACTGTCTCTCTCACTCCCTCTCTCCTCTTTACACTGAAGTACTTTTGACATTTTCTTTTGATAGCTATTGAAAACACCTTTAGTACTTAGTGTTAGATCTTATTTCTTTAATCTTATTCTCTCCGGGCATGGGAAAATTATACATGTACATACTTTCAGAAAGGCCTAGCTATAAGAAAAGCATTATTCTGTACTATAACCCACTTTAGCACAGCGCTATTACAGCAGTACTGCCAAGCACTTTTAAAAAAAGCATAGCAAAAATAGACAAAACAATAAACAGAGGTGTCAATTCCTCTGATAATGTTAAGCACGAATGTTAGTCACTAACAGGAAGTCCCCTGTGTGTGTTGTGACCAGGTTGCCTGGATACGCTGGCGACCATGCAGGAGCTGAAGATGGGTGTGGCCAGCACAGAAGAGGAGACTCAGGCTGTTATGAAGGTCTACTCCAAAGAAGACTACAGCGTGGTCAACCGCTTTGAGAGTGAGTCCTCAGTCCACACACACCTTCACACATGGGATTTTTCCTGATGACTAACAGGAGATCATGGTTTTAATTTCTCATCTTCCTCACTATTTGTCACACTCAGCTATTTCTCTTATCACTTTTTCTCTTATCCCTTTTTCCTGATTTTGGTTTGATTAATTTATTTACAAGACATTCCAGCCAGAAACAACATTACATATACTTCATTACCAGTGATATATTAAAAACGTGCCAATTGAAGCTTATTGTAATTCAAGGTTGCATTAATTCAAGGATGCTTTAGGAAGTATTTGAACAGTATTCCACTATATGTTCATATGTCATATCGCAGTGACTGGATGCTTCTAGTAAAACTCATTGTATTGTTATGAGCACAGATGATGCTGCAGAGCTGACTTATCGCAACTTCTTGTGTAATGTCATAGGTCACGGGGGTGGCTGGGGTTACTCGGCCCACTCGGTGGAGGCCATCCGCTTCTGTGCTGATGCAGACATCCTGCTGGGGGGGCTGGGCCTGTTCGGGGGCCGTGGGGAGTACACCGCTAAGATCAAGGTCAGTGGCAGGGATACTAGCAAATACACTGCATTTCCTCTAGCTCTGTTTGCTAGGTCTATACAGTGCCTTCAGAAAGTATTCATACACCTTGACTTTTTCCACATTTAGTTGTGTTACAGCCTGAATTCAAAATGGATTAAATATTTTTTTCTCAACCAGCTACACACATCTAACCCATAATGACAAAGTGAAAACATGTTTTTGAAGTCTTTGCTAATTTCAATGAAATGCAGAAATATCTCATTTACATTAGTATTCACACCCCTGAGTCAATAATTTGTGGTATCGCCTTTGGCAGTGACTCCAGCTGAGAGTCTTTCTGGGTGAGTTTCTCAGAGCTTACCACACCTGGGTTGTGCAACATTTGCCCATTATTATTAAAACAAATTATTCAAGCTCTGTCAAATTGGTTCTTAGACCATTTTTTTCAGGTCCTGCCAGATTTGGCCTTGTGTTTTAAGTTATTGTCCTGCTGAAAGGTGAAGTAGTCTTTCAGTGTCTGGTGGATATCAGACTGAACCAGGATTTCCTGTAGAATTTTGCCTGTGTAAAACTAGGTAATGTGTTGTATTTTATAACATAAACATAACACTTTGTATTCAGGACAAAAAGTTAATTTGCCACATGTTTTGCAGTAAAACTTTGTGCATTTTTGCAAAAAGGATGCATGTTTTGGAATATTTTTTATATTGTACAGGCTTCCTTTTTTAAAGTCACCATTGTCTACTTTTAAAAAAAAGAATCTACCAATAGGTGCCGTTCTTTGAGGCATTGGAAAATATCCCTGGTCTTTTTGGTTGAATCTGTGTTTGAAATTCACATCTCGATTGAGGGACCTTGCAGATAATTGTATGTGGGGTACAGAGATGAGTTGGTTATTTAAAAAAAAAAAAATATTTGCCCCCTAGAGTTGATTGACGGACCGGTGCGTCAAAGTAACATAATAAAAAAATGTAAACTAGAGTTTTTTTTCCCCCTTGGATGTGTCTCAATCCACCTCGTACGTTGATGTAGCACTTCCGCATCTGCGGTGATAGGTGGCAACGCTAGAGCAGTGTTTGTCAGACCATGAGACATCCCTAAAATTGGTGTTCTCACGGAAATGTCTAATGTCCAGTGGTGAAAAGTACTACTTAGTAGTTTTTTGGGGTATATGTACTTTACTTTACTATTTATTTTTTTGATTACTTTTACTTCAGAACATTCCTAAAGAAAGTAATGTACTTTTTACTCCTTACATTTTCCCTGACAACCAAAAGTACTCGTTACATTTTGAATGCTTAGCAGGACAGGAAAATGGTCCAATTCACGCACTTATCAAGAGAACATCCCTGCTCATCCCTACTGCCTATTATTTGGCGGACTCACTAAACACAAATGCTTTATTTGTAAATTATGTCAGTGTTGGAGTGTGCCCCTGACACTCCATGAATTAAAAAAACAAGAAAATCGTACAGTCTGGTTTGCCTAATATCAGGAATTTGAAATGATTCATACTTTTACTTTCACTTTTGATACTTAAGTATATTTAAAATCAAATACTTTTAGACTTTTACTCAAGTAGTATTTTACTGGGTGACTTTTACTTGAGTCATTTTCTGTTAAGGTATCTTTACTTTTACTCAAGTATGACGATACTTTTTCCACCACTGGTAGTGTCTGAAACTATTATGACCACTCTATGGAAAGGCGAGACTCTCACGAACACGATGGTGTACGACCCTCACGAGTGACACCCGACTCGTCTGAAGGTAACCTGTACTTTTTTTTTTTTATGAATGGAAGTACGAAGGGATTTTTGTGCCTACACAAAATAGGGTTAAATATGTGTAAAAAAAAAAAATATATATATATATATATTTATATTTATATATATATATATATATTTATATATATATGTGTAAAAAAAAAAAATATATATATATATATATTTATATTTATATATATATATATATATTTATATATATATGTGTAAAAAAAAAATATATATATATATATATATATATTTATATTTATATTTCCTGGCCTTTCTTATATCTCCTAGATATAGGACAAACATGTCATCCTTGTTTCTTATGATTTATTTTTTTACTATCTTTTTTTGCCATTTATGAATGTGTTATTTAATGCGTTTCTCTGGGCTATAGTAGTAAAGGCCAAATTCAATATTTGTGACTCACAACCTGGATTCGGCCTTATGTAGCAAAATTTGAAATTGTGTTTTTTACATTGGATAAAAGTAGAGACTCAGAGCTACAAAATGGTATATCATACACTGGATTTTTGAGGAACAATAGGAAAGTACTTCTGCTTTGAAAGTTGTAAACTCACTTTTGAGAAAAGGGCCTTTGATTATTTTGGTACCTACTGGAGAGCTCTCCTTTGTCTACACCCATTTTGCCCATCTCTTTAAGGATTCATATGTGAGGTCATGTGCTACACAGTGACTAGTGCAGTAAAGATTAAGACTAAAAGTAGTAGTAGCCTACAGTAAGGAAAAATTCCAGGTAAACAAAGTGTTCAGATAAAAATATTAGGTGATGCTAACCCAGACACACTTGTCTTAATTGATGGGGTCATGTGAAAGAAATGCAATAAACCCCCAGCCACATCCAGTGGTGGAAAAAGTAGTAAATTATCATACTTGAGTAAATATGAAGTACCTTAATAGAAAATGACAAAAGTCACACAGTAAAATACTACTTGAGTAAAAGTCTAACAGTATTTGGTTTTAAAAATACTTAAGGATCAAAAGTAAAAGTATAAATAATAAAAAATTCCTTCTATTAAACCAGACAGCCCAATTTGTATTGTTTATTGACAGATACCCAGGGGCACACTCCAACACTCCCAACATAAATTACTTACGAAGCGTTTGTGTTTAGTGAGTCAGCCAAATTAAATGCAGTAGAGGTGACCAGGGATGTTCTCTTGATAAGTGTGTGAATTGGACAATTTTCCTGTCAAAATGTTACAAGTACTTTTGCGTGTCAGGGAAAATGTCTGGAGTAAAATTGAGATGTGGGGCAGCAATTTTCTCCACAGATTCCTGAAGGAAGACCGCCTGACTACACGTACCTCTGGAAAATACAGAAATAATGTGAGATCAATAAAAGTAGTGCCAATCATGTTGGAGGGTAATTAAATAATCAAAACGTGTTTATGCTTTACATATCAAGTGTTGTCATCGATTCTTTGTAGAGACGCCACTCTGCTGCTTTTGTCTCATGGGATGGCAGCAGCTTTCCACCAAAGTGTTTGTGTCCTGGGTGGCGTCCTGGTAATACTATTACATTATCCTCTGCATAGTTATTGATGAAGTTCACCACTTGCTGCATGTCCTCATGATTCAGGTTTAACCTGTGCTTGCTTGGGCCAGCTCTCTTTTTGATGGGAGGTATTAGACCATTATCTTTGTATGACTGGTGGCATGTTCTACTGATGCTGAAAGACAAATTACAGATGCAAATATTTTAGCATTATTATACAATAGATGTGAAATGGCATTCTGAGAACATCACTACACACAGTTCATACACATAATGTTAGCTAGCAAGCCAGCCATCTAACGTCAGTTAACCAACTAGGTTCAATGTTAGCTAGTTAGCTAGCTAACATTAGGCTATGACTAGCAATGCGAAATGGCATTCTAAGAAAACATCACTGACGTAACAAAGTTCATACACTTAATGTTAGCTAGCCAGCCATCTAACGTCAGCTAATGTTAGCTAGCTAACAGCAACCTTTAACTTGGGGTCTTTTGTTTAGACATCTAGTTAGCTAGCTGAACAATGAACCAGAATCCCAATCCACAGATGACTAGCAATACAAACCTATTGTCATAGCTAGCTAAAGTTAACAAAATAGGTTCAATGTTAGCTAGCTAACATTAGGCTATAACAAGCAATGCGAAATGGCATTCTGAGAAAACATCACAAACGTTACACACAGTTCATACATGTAAGTTAGCAAGCAAGCCATCCAACGTTAGCAAGCTAAACAATGAACTATAATCCCAAACCGGAGTACTAGCAACACAATCCGATTGTCATAGCTAGTTAAAGTTAATCAAATGGATTCAATGTTAGCTGGCAAGCCAAACATCGATCTTCAGCTGGCTAGCTAACAGCAAGCTTTAACTTGCAATGAAAACAACTTTGACAAAATTAGAAATCATAATTAACTGTAACTAGACTCTTACCCATATCATGGATGAAAGCTTCACGGCAGACTGCAACCCCTTTCATTAAATAAGACGTCCTGTGTCGTTTCCGTTTTGCATGTACAGCTTGCTTGGCGCATTGTTGTTGTGTCAAGTTACTCCAGTTCACACGGACCGTGTGCATTGCCATAAAAAAACATCTTAAGCTTTGGCCCCCACCCAAACTCGGACCATTTTACTCACCCTAGCAGAGCTGGTTAGGCTGTTTTCATGTTATCCAGAGCGTTGGTGACTGTAACGGTGCTCCTGGCAACAATTTAATTGGTTTTATTTGCCAACGTTTACTGACACTGGCCATTTTCAACCAGTATGGAGCGTTCGTAAATTCATCAGTTATTCTGCGCTCTGGTACACTCAGAAGAGAGTGATCTTAAACATTTGTTGCAGTGATGTTCTGTTGAAATGGATACTTACATACTGGAGTTTTGGAAGATTTAAATACGCTATACATTAAAAAAAAAAGCTGCGTTACAGGATTACCCTACACATACTGACCTGCTCAAATTGACAGATGCGTGCTATGTGGCAGACCAATCCAAACTCGTGTCTCGGCATGTCCAGCCCACTCATTGTATCAGCCAATCTTGGCTAGCGGGAAGGTTGCTGTTTTTTTCCTGTGGCTTAACCAATTAGGCTACTAATTAAACAATTTTATTCGTATTTACAGATGGCATACACGTTTGTTATTAAGGCACATGAAAGTTCACATGCTCGAGAAGGCATTTCTGCCCAAAAAACGCATTTTGATAAAAAAAACACGTTCAAACGGCTCTCCTGTGAAGTCGTGACTTGTGACATACGCCTAGTTTCCTGAGACGGTCACATTTGATAAAATAATTTATTTGTTTTCTTTTCATTATACCTCGATTGGTCCTAAAATTCAAAATCAAATAGCTAAAAGATCCATAGTATGACCATCTTAAAACAATTCCATATGTCAGCTTAGACCCCCCACCTCCCCCAACGGCTTAGACTTTTAAGAATGAAACACTATTACACAGAGTGAGTCCATGCAACTTATTATGTGACTTGTTAAGCAAATGTTTAATTCTGAACTTATTTAGGCTTGCCATAACAAAGGGGTTGAATACTCTTTGACTGACATTTGAGCAACAAACAAAAAACAATTCCACTATGGATGTAGGCCAGTGACCAAAAATGTTAATTCAATCAATTTTAAATTTAGGCTGTAACAAAACAATCTGGGGGAAAAGTCTAGGGATGTGAACACTTTCTAATGGCACTGTACGTATTTGACATTGTAGGACGGTAATTTATCCTATTTACCACCAATCTGTAGTACCCAAATGGGTCATGCGCAGCACTGATGGCTGCCACACCAGTCATCACACCCAACCGCTATCACCAATCTATATTTAACTTATGTTGTCCTATTATGTTATCTATGTTACCTATGTAATCTCAGTAGTTTAAGTACACCGCCAAGATCAAGGTTAGTAGGTATACTAGCATCAACTGTTTTTGTATTTATCAGTGTATTCATTTAATTGCTAGGTTCTGTGATATTGAACAAATTAGCCAAGAGCTGAAATCATGCCACAGTCCGAATAGAGGTCTGTTCAAGTTCTGCTGGTAAGGTTGACTCTTGTGTGTTGTCACTGACTTGTGTTGTGTGTTACTCCCCAGTTGTTTGAGCTGGGGCCTGATGGTGGAGACCATGAGACAGATGGGGACCTCCTGGCTGAGACTGACGTCCTGGCCTACGACTGCGCTGCCAGGGAGAAGTACGCCATGATGTTTGACGAGCCGGTGCTGCTGCAGCTTGGCTGGTGGTATGTGGCCTGGGCCCGGGTGTCTGGGCCCAGCTCAGACTGTGGCTCCCACGGACAGGCCACCATCACCACAGATGACAGGTACCTACTGGAGGCCATAGAAATACAATTACTTGAACAGATATCCCCATTCCTCATTGTACATTGTGAATTATGTGAACCTACTCCTTTTTGCAGTGTGGTCTTTCAGTTCAAGAGTTCCAAGAAGTCAAACAACGGTACCGACGTGAATGCAGGTCAAATACCTCAGCTATTGTACAGGCAAGTCATTTTCCTACACTCCTAATGTTGCCTGAATAGTGGCCCGTATATTGATGAACTTCAAGTAACCAGCTTTGTAATGAGAATGTAATGTGGTTGTTTTACTACTGCAGACTTCCGTCGAACGATGGCAACGCAGCCAAAGGGAAACAGCAGACCAGTGAGCCGGTTCACATCCTCAAACGCTCCTTCGCCCGAACCGTCTCAGTGGTACGTACCGTTCTCCTGTGTTTCCCCTAGCTAGACTTGGTCCAAGGCAAGCCGCAGATACCCCATAATCAGAACACGGGCTTGTATGATAGCAATATTGAAACCAATTGTGTTCATCAGGCACCAAATTGTTTGGAAAATGTTTCCATTGTATGCCCTATTGAACATCACCCTGGAGTGTAATATAGTATTTGTTAGGATGTAAGCTAGTTTCATTAATAGGTTGTAAACCTGTAGTAAACATGTAATAAACATGCAGTAAAGTTTTCACACACCCCCCCCCCCCCCCCCCCCCCCCCTGTAGGATTGTTTCGAGTCCCTGCTGAGTATCCTCCACTGGAGCTGGACCACCCTAGTGCTGGGGGTGGAGGAACTGAGAGGCCTGAAAGGCTTCCAGTACACGGCTACCCTGCTGGACCTGGAGCGTCTGCGCTTTGTAGGGACCTGCTGCCTTCGCCTGCTCCGTGTCTATATCTGTGAGATCTTCCCCATCTCTGGTAGGCTCTCTGGTAGGGTTACAGAGGTGCACACATACGTGGGTAGACACAGAAGTATGCATGGACACACACAAAGGCGCATGTACTGTACCGTAAATTCCGGACTATAAGCCGCAACTTTTTTCCCATGCTTTGAACCTCGCGGCTTAAACAATGACGCGGCTAATATATGGTTTTTTCCCACTTTCAATTTTTTTTTTCTCCAAAAAAACACATTCTGTGACGTGCTCAGTTTTTTGGCGGCATGAAGCTTTCATTAGACCAATGAAATTGCCGAACGGGTTAAGGTCAAACAACTTCTTAGTTTACTGTTTAGAATGAATCGAGCGCTCTCAAACTTCCCATCATTCTGATTACGGTAGTCATTTTGTCACCCTCATCATGGCAAAGACACGGAGAAATGCATATGATGCAGCTTTCAAGTTGAAGGCGATTGATCTGGCTGTTGGAAAAGGAAATGGAGCTGCTGCACGGGAGCTTGGTCTTAATGAGTTGATGATAAGACGTTGGAAACAGCAGCGTGAGGAATTGACTCAGTGCAAAAAGACACTGAGTTTTAATTTTACATTTTTTGTTACAAGCCGTGTTTCGTTAAAGCCTATTTATTTTTGTTACAAGCCGTGTTTCGTTAAAGCCTGTGTAAAGTTAATTTGTTTCAATGTACCGGTAGGCACCTGCGGCTTATTTATGTTCAAAATAATATATATTTTTTTAATTCAGTGGGTGCGGCTTATATTCAGATGCGCTTAATAGTCCGGAAATTACGGTACACACACAAACACAACCATTCAGGTGCTCATAGTACTACACAGGTAACACACACACAGGTAATACGCGCGCGCACACACACACACAGGTAACACAAATATGGAAGTTATAGAAAAGACAAAATCAAGAATCCAAGTTGATACCAATGATTTTGCTACATTGAGAGACCTTACATATTATAAGCGTTATAATAAAGGCTCATAGTTATAGCAAGTAATGAAAATATCCGTCAGCTTTAAGTAAAGTTTCTGAATGTAACAGCATCATATTGTCCCTGGTTTAACCCCCAGGCCGCTGTCCTATTCCTGTTCCCCCTTCTTCCTCCTCACCAGCCAGCACCAAGGCGGTGGTGGAGGAGTCCAGCAAGCTGGCGGAGTGCGTTGGCAAGACCCGTAGTTTGCTCAAGAAGATCCTGTCAGAGGGCATGGACAATTGCCTGACCAAGCTGGACAACGACCCCCAGGGTTACCTGTCCCAGCCCCTCACCCTGCTGGAGGCCGTGCTGCAAGAGTGCCACAACACCTTCACCGCCTGCTTCCACTCCTTCTACCCCACGCCTGCGCTGCAGTGGGCCTGCCTCTGCGACTTGCTCAACTGCCTCGACCAGGTAGGTCTAAGAGAGAGGGAGCTCTGTGGACCAAGATTGTGGGTTCAACAGTAAGTTTGTTTGCTCAATTCCCACACGGACTGCATAGACTTACAGATGTGATCAAATATATTGTCACCCTTGCACTTTACAATTGACTGAAATACAGCGGAATGTCTTGTTTTTTCTTTGATAAAATGGTAGCAAGACTATTTTTACCCTGTAGGCTCCTGCAATTTACCACAGGTGAAGTGAATTACACAGTAAATGAGAATAATTGCCCCCTTTGTGACCGCATTTTTATTTATTTTGGCCTTTTTTTGTTTGGGTACAGTATTCAAATTATTATAATTTCATATTAATTGAATATATTTTCCATTCATTATTGTTCACATATACTGCATATTTGTACTGTACGTGTGGGCTGCCACAACAACAAAAAACATACAAATACTAAGTATTGATCATGTTTATGATTTTACAGAGTTTAAGTAATAATAAATACATTATGTAAAGGAGAAGAAACTAAACGAAGCGGGCAGCCATTCCCAACCTCCCATCCCATTCCCCCAACCCCACCCAGCCAACATGTCTCCTCCATCCAACCTCCCGGAAGCCATCAGTGAATCCCAAACCAACCCCTATTGTGTCGGGATAGCACTTCACTCTGAAGCCTGCATGACCAATGTTCCCTCAAATTTTTTCCGGCACTGAGGAAATTTCAGGTCTGCTGTGCGCAAACTTGAACGTTGTGAAAATTCTTTGCAACTACCAGCGCGCGTTTAATGTGAACACTGAGGCTGTACCTGTTTTAAGTTAGTTTTAACAATGGCCATGTAGGCTATTCGATGATCATAATATAGAGTGGCCTACCATCAAAAACAATGGAGAAAATGCATTCCATAACATTTTAATGTGGTTGTTCTGTCATTCAGCCTACAGTAGCAGCTAATGTGTGATGTTCAGTGTAGGTTTACATTCCATGGGAATTTTGAAGAAAATAAAAGTGCTGGGCTTGGCATTAGCCAGTTTATCCACTTGTCCTTCAGACAAGGAGGTGACAAAGTGTTTTTGTCTTTGATGCAAGAAACCACTTTACAATAAAAATTCTTTATTATTCCCATACCATTATTACAGAGAATCAGACAAATTATGCTACCCTCTGCCGATTGGCTACTTAGCTTATTCAAGCCTGTCTCTAAATACAACACTGCCCCTTTAAGACAAAAAAATAGTTTTTTACCTTACTCTGTTCAAAGATGTCTAGAAATGTACACATTTTGTGCTTTTGTAGGAAGCAATCACTCCCCTATTGCTGACAACAAATGCAATCATATCGAGAGGTTCCAATGACGAATTTGATGCGGGCCACCCGTCCCAGGTGACTTCAGCAAAGATGGCTGACAAAACATTATAACGTCATAACGGGTCAAGCTAAAAATGTACAATTGAGAGGAATATGTTAGTTAATGTAGAGACAAACGACTACTGTAATTTCCGGACTATAAGCCGCAACATTTTTCCCAAGCTTTGAACCTCGCGGCTTAAACAATGACGTGGCTAATATATGGATTTTTCCCGCTTTCAATTTTTTTTTCTAAAAAAAAAAACACATTCTGTGACGTGCTCAGTTTTTTGGCTGCATGAAGCTTTCATTAGACCAATGAAATTGCCGAACGGGTTAAGGCCAAACAACTTTTTTGTTTACTGTTTAGATTGAATCGAGCGCTCTCAAACTTCCCATCATTCTGATTACGGTAGTCATTTTGTCACCCTCATCATGGCAAAGACACGGAGAAATGCATATGATGCAGCTTTCAAGTTGAAGGCGATTGATCTGGCTGTTGGAAAAGGAAATAGAGCTGCTGCACGGGAGCTTGGTCTTAATAAGTCGATGATAAGACGTTGGAAACAGCAGTGTGAGGAATTGACTCAGTGCAAAAAGACAACTAAAGCTTTCAGAGTGAAGAAAAGCAGATGGCCCGAACTAGAAAATGAGCTCGAAGACTGGGTCAACACACAGAGAGCAGACGGCCGAGGCGTTGCGGCTTATAGACATGTGTGGCTTATTTATGTTCAAAATATACACTGCTCAAAAAAAAAAGGGAACACTTAAACAACACAATGTAACTCCAAGTCAATCACACTTCTGTGAAATCAAGCTGTCCACTTAGGAAGCAACACTGATTGACAATACATTTCACATGCTGTTGTGCAAATGGAATAGACAACAGGTGGAAATTATAGGCAATTAGCAAGCCCCCAATAAAGGAGTGGTTCTGCAGGTGGTGACCACAGACCACTTCTCAGTTCCTATGCTTCCTGGCTGATGTTTTGGTCACTTTTGAATGCTGGCGGTGCTTTCACTCTAGTGGTAGCATGAGACGGAGTCTACAACCCACACAAGTGGCTCAGGTAGTACAGCTCATCCAGGATGGCACATCAATGCGAGCTGTGGCAAGAAGGTTTGCTGTGTCTGTCAGCGTAGTGTCCAGAGCATGGAGGCACTACCAGGAGACAGGCCAGTACATCAGGAGACGTGGAGAAGGCCGTAGGAGGGCAACAACCCAGCAGCAGGATCGCTACTTCCGTCTTTGTGCAAGGAGGAGTAGGAGGAGCACTGCCAGAGCCCTGCAAAATGACCTCCAGCAGGCCACAAATGTGCATGTGTCTGCTCAAACGGTCAGAAACAGACTCCATGAGGGTGGTATGAGGGCCCGACGTCCACAGGTGGGGGTTGTGCTTACAGCCCAACACCGTGCAGGACGTTTGGCATTTGCCAGAGAACACCAAGATTGGCAAATTCGCCACTGGTGCCCTGTGCTCTTCACAGATGAAAGCAGGTTCACACTGAGCACGTGACAGACGTGACAGTCTGGAGACGCCGCGGAGAATGTTCTGCTGCCTGCAACATCCTCCAGCATGACCGGTTTGGCGGTGGGTCAGTCATGGTGTGGGGTGGCATTTCTTTGGGGGGCCGCACAGCCCTCCATGTGCTCGCCAGAGGTAGCCTGACTGCCATTAGGTACCGAGATGAGATCCTCAGACCCCTTGGGAGACCATATGCTGGTGCGTTTGGCCCTGGGTTCCTCCTAATGCAAGACAATGCTAGACCTCATGTGGCTGGAGTGTGTCAGCAGTTCCTGCAAGAGGAAGGCATTGATGCTATGGACTGGCCCGCCCGTTCCCCAGACCTGAATCCAATTGAGCACATCTGGGACATCATGTCTCGCTCCATCCACCAACGCCACGTTGCACCACAGACTGTCCAGGCGTTGGCGGATGCTTTAGTCCAGGTCTGGGTCTGGGAGGAAATCCCTCAGGAGACCATCCTCCACCTCCTCAGGAGCATGCCCAGGCGTTGTAGGGAGGTCTTACAGGCACGTGGAGGCCACACACACAACTGAGCCTTGTTTTAAGGACATTACATCAAAGTTGGATCAGCCTGTAGTGTGACTCCAAATCCAGACCTCCATGGGTTGATAAATTGGATTTCCATTGATCATTTTTGTGTGATTTTGTTGTCAGCACATTCAAATATGTAAAGAAAAAAGTATTTAACCTCTCTGGCGCAGGTGGGACGAATTCGTCCCACCTACGTAACAGCCACCTGAATCCAGTGGCGCAATTTTTGAATCGTTTGAAATACTATTACTTCAATTTCTCAAACATATGACTATTTTACAGCTATTTAAAGACGAGACTCTCGTTAATCTAACCACACTGTCCGATTTCAAAAAGGCTTTACAACGAAAGCAAAACATTAGATTATGTCAGGAGAGTGCCCAGCCAGAAATAATCAGACACCCATTTTTCAAGCTAGCATTAATGTCACATAAACCCAAACCACAGCTAAATGCAGCACTAACCTTTTATGATCTTCATCAGATGACACACCTAGGACATTATGTTATACAATACATGCATGTCTGTTCAATCAAGTTCATATTTATATCAAAAAACAGCTTTTTACATTAGCATGTGACGTTCAGAAAAAGCATACCCCCCGCAAACTTCCGGGGAATTTACTAACAGTTTGCTAAATTACTCACGATAAACGTTCACAAAAAGCATAACAATTATTTTAAGAATTATAGATACATTACTCCTCTATGCACTCGATATGTCCGATTTTAAAATAGCTTTTCGGATGAAGCACATTTTGCAATATTCTAAGTACATAGCCCAGCCATCACGGGCTAGCTATTTAGACACCCGGCAAGATTAGCCTTCACCAAAATCACATTTCCTATAAGAAAAATGTTCTTACCTTTCCTGTTCTTCGTCAGAATGCACTCCCAGGACTTCTACTTCAATAACAAATGTAGGTTTGGTCCCAAATAATCCATCGTTATGTTCCATCAGGGAGGTTTTGTTCTTGCGTTCTAGACACTATCAGAATACTAAATCACGGTCACGAGCATGGCGCATGGCGTGACAAAAAAATTCTAAATGTTCCATTACCGTACTTCGAAGCATGTCAACCGCTGTTTAAAACCAATTTTTATGCCATTTATCTCGTAGAAAAGCGATAATATTCCGACCGGGAATCTGCAATAAGCTAAACAGCCGAATTGAAATACTCCACGGGGGCAAATCGCGCACGCGCCTCATTCCATTGTCACCTAATGGGACACTTGGAAAAGGCGATAATCTTTTTCAGCCTGAGGCTGCCTCGTCATCGTTCAGGTTTTTCCCGGGTTCTGAGAGCCTATTGGAGCCCTAGGAATTGTCACGTTACAGCTAAGATCCTTACTCTTCAATAAGCAGAGGCAAGAAGAACGACTCCTTGTCAGACAGGCCACTTCCTGCATGAAACCTTCTCAGATTTTTGCCTGCCATAGGAGTTCTTTTATACTCACAGACACCATTCAAACAGTTTTAGAAACTTTAGGGTGTTTTCTATCCAAACCTGAACAATAATATGCATATTCTAGCTTCTGAGTTGGTGTAGGAGGCAGTTACAAATGGGCACATATTTTTTCCAAAATTCTCAATGCTGCCCCCTAGCCCCAACAGGTTAATAAGATTATTTCTTTCATTCAGATCTAGGATGTGTTGTTTAAGTGTTCCCTTTATTTTTTTGAGCAGTATATATATTTTTTTTAATTCAGTGGGTGCGGCTTATTCAGGTGCGCTCAATAGTCCGGAAATTACGGTACATATTTTTTATCATGAAGTTAATTTACGAAAATTGCTATTTAGCAAGTTTTTTTCAGCCATATCCAATACCAGGTGTATCAAATTCATTCATTATAGCAAGCAGGGAGCAGGTTTCAAACCCTCAACATTCTAGCCCGAAGTCCAGAACGATATCGACTGTGCCCAAATGTGTTAATTGGGGTTGGGGCCAATTGTGCCTCAAAAAACTTTATCAATTGGAATCTTTAACATGGAAAGAGGAAAAAGTATTATTATTCGTTTTTAAGAAGAGTAGCAGGATGGGCTATTAGCTGAACAATAGACTATTCAACCTTTACTAAAGAACTGTCCAATAGCTGAGCTAGGTGTGAACCCCCCTCCCCAACTTGAGCTAGGTGTGAACCCCCCTCCCAACAAATCATTTTCAGGACTATCTTGAAAAGGCAGCGGAGATGTGCAATAGGTTTCTAAGAGGAGGCTTTTCTCCACAATGTGTGGATGAAGCTTTTAATTTGGCATTGGGGAAAAACACGAGATGAACTGCTACAAAAAAGACCCGCTAAAGAACACTAATGTTCACAACCATATATACTTTGAACTCGTGAAAAGTGGGAGATGCGGTCAAGAAACACTGGCATGTTTTATTTACGCGATAAATTGGTTCATGCCAACTGCCAGCCACAAAATAAAATCAGACAGAATCAGCCAGAGTTTCACCCTCCAGACATTATTTCCTAAATGGCTTAATGATGAAATGCCTATGTATGTTATGTTGTACATTTGAACATGAATTATGCCCCTATTTCAGACTACTCTGACGTTTTTCTTACACGGCACCCAATGATTTATGAAAACTTGCTTGGTAGGTCGATGTCCTCATTGTGGTTTCACAGACGTGTTTAATACGTTTTATGTACACACTTTATTTGAATATTTATGAAATGCATATTGTTATATTTGGTACCACTTATTTATTTTTCCTTCGCCTCCAACCCCTTTCGATGCGTGGAACGGATGTGGGTGGGGCTAGGTTTACATAAGGGTGCTAATTTAAAAAAACTCACAAAAGCTCTGACGAAGGCCGTGAGGCCGATGCGTAAAGTTTATTAAAGATCAGTGAAACTATCAAGAGCAGTGCGGGTTCCATCTTTTTCCTCATCTTATCGGCTGTTGCCGTGCACCTGCAAAGAAGATAGCTCAGATGTGCGAATGCCTTTTGAATTTGACTTTACAAACAACAAGAGGGCTTAATTGGAGTCTATTTCTTCGGAGCATAGACCTATATAACTTAACTGGCTATGAGGCTTAACAGCCTAATAGAAGTAGGATTTTTTTATTAGTTCCACTTACAATTGCAACTGGTCAAAAATGTAGCATCCTACATAAAACAATAATTTAAAGAAAAAAAGTCTGCATGTTCGAACTAAAACAATTTAACCAAAAAGAAAGTGCACGTTTGTAATTCACAAACTCTAAAAGTAATTGGAAAGGCAGATACAAATTATGTGTGACATTGTGGTTACAATACAGAAGGTAGCCCATCATGCAAATGATTCCTATTAGCAGGACAATAGACTTTTTATAGCCCGGCTACTGTTGTGAAAATCCCTCAACATGCAATGTATTCATGCTTAAGTACTCAAAAGTGTTATATTTATAACTCAAAACAGCCTTTCTTCATCAACATCATTATGCTTTCGTTAATCTTCTTGATCTTCTTGCTTTTTTTCTGTAGAAAGTTTGAGCAAATTGCTCGAGGGCCACAGTTGATTCTTCTGTGAAGATGACGTTATTGAATGTCTCGCCAGCTTTGATCTGGGCCTGCAGGACGCACATTTCTTTGTTTGTCAGACGAATCATTGGGTCATAACTACAGAACAGTATTAAACAAGCGAACACACATGGTTAATGTTCTGAGAATTAAAAAAAAAAAAAATATATATATATATATATATATATATATATATATATATAAAACATTTCTTACCAAGCCGTGATGCCCGCAGATTACAGATTGCCTTTGCCGATCGCTCATCATCTTCATTCATCAGTGAGTCAATGGCTTGAATAGTCATTGACTCACACTCACGCGTTGAAAAGGAACGAGATGGAGTCACAATTCATGCCAGGCACACCTGTGAGCTGTGAGCTCTGGAACTCTACCTCCGACAGGCAGAGTCAACATACAGAACGTGGCGGATTTGTCAGGTTTTCGGTTCACCCTGACATTTCCATTCCTCTTCTGACAACAGAACTTGACCAACTGCTCACCAGGCACAGCAAGGGCCGCCCGGACCGTTCTGCTGTTCTGCTATTCCAAGGATGTGTAACCGAAAAGCGATACCACGAGTGGGCACAGAATACATAGCCTTCCCTCTGTGGCCGTTGGAGGACTATATTAATATCTAAGGGGCATTTTCCTTACATTTAGAGGATTGGAGGACTCTATATTAATATCTAAAAGGGGCATTTTCCATTAGATATTCTCAGGCATTCTCAAATGCCCCTTAGATATTAATATAGTCCTCCAATCCTCTAAATGTAAGGAAAATGCCCCTTAGATATTAATATAGTCCTCCAATCCTCTAAATGTAATTATTGGTGGAGAGTCATATCATTAAAAAAAATCTTTAGCTAAATAGCCCAGTACTGTACTCCCGGACATCACGTAGAACAGTGCCATATTTTCCGTTCCATCCTAACAGAAACCGAGGGTTTTTTGTTTTTCATGGAATAGAAACGCCATAATATTAATCAAATGAATTAAGCAAGTACCATTCAAAAGTTTGGACACCTACTCATTCAAGGATTTTTCTATATTTTTACTATTTTCTACATTGTAGAATAATAGTGAAGACATCACAACTGTAACAGCTGTTGCCCATCATGCAAATGTTTCCTATTAGCTGGACAATAGACTTTTTATAACCCGGCACTGTTGTGAAAATCCCTCAACTTGCAATGTATTTGATGCTTAAGTACTCTAAAGTGTTACATTTCTAACTGAAAACGGCAGTATAGTATTTCTTCATCAACATCTTTATACATTCGTTAATAAAATAACGAGAAAAAGGACATTCAAATGCGGATGTTTATTTTTCAATTAATCTTCATTTGGGTATTGGTTAGACAAGAATTAGAAAATTAGAGTGCTGAAATGTTTTGCGCTTAGTTTCGTTGACAGTCTCTCTCTAGTCATGGTTTTAAATGTTTTCAAATCTCACAGTATCAACTTTGCTGTAGCTTTGTGCTACGTTATTGCTGACACGGTCACCTGAACCATCCGATTGGCCAGACGGTAGGCCTATAGTGCCCTTGATTTGCTCTCTGGGCCTGCCGGGAAGGTTAGTTTGTACCTTCAGATGCATGAAATGGACAAAGTTAGACGCACAAATATCATACCTCCCAGAAATGCTAACCTCCCCTGTTATTGTCATGGTGATATATTTGTACGTCTAACTTTCTCACTCATCATTATTCACGATTCGTTCAGGATTATCCGTAATCATGGCAGCATCCACATTAATGTAGAATTGTTTAGAAACATTATATTCTTATTTACAATAAAAGTGACTGCAAATGCATCCACATGAATGTAGATGTGTTTAGAAACATATTCTGTTATTTGCAACAAAAGTGACACACTACATTATTTACAATTCATTTCTATTGGGCACAAACTAATCTGAAACACAACCAAAACAAAGAGCAAATGCATCCAACAAATGTGTAGCATTTCAAATCCAAAGTGCTGGAGTACAGAGCCAAAACATCAGAAAATGTGTCACTATCCCATTACTTTTGGAGCTCACTGTATTAGTACGTATATACTGTGTCTTGGTTGCCATTTAAATTGCTCATCTAAGCTTTTGTGTTCAAAAATAATCTAGAAAATACATAGCTAATGATAAGTTAAGGTCAAATGCATTCTGGCTCTAGTTATCGCATCTCTTTAGTGAAAGTTTACCACCTCACCCACCCTTTCCCCTCTCCCTTTCACCAGGACATTGCCGAGGCCAATTTCCGCACATCGAGCAGCCGACTGTTAGCGGCAGTGATGTCTGCGCTGTGCAACACGTCAGTCAAGCTGACATCCATCTTGCCCATTGCGTACGACGGCGAAGTGCTGCTGCGCTCGCTGGTCAAACAGGTCAGCACGGAGAACGACTCGGCGCTCGCCCATCGCTTCCCCCTGCTGGTGGCACACATGGAGAAACTCAGCCACGTGAGTAAACACCAAAGGCAGTGAAATTTTGACACAATGTCTGACCAATGAGGACCCTTATTCAAAAAGCGTCTCCCAGTAGGAGTGCTGATCTGGTTTCAGTTCCCTGGATCCATATCTTATTAATTATGATCTAAAAAGGAAAATCTAGGTCAGCACTCCTACTCCAATACTTTTTGTGAATATCCCATAACTAGCACAGGGTTTAGCCATATCGCTTAACCTATTTTACTGTTGTAACACTCACCTATTAAAATGTGTTATCATTGAAATGGACATGTAACCTCTGTCTCCTGATTTCCCATGTTGTGCTTATCACGTAGAATTTGATGGATTCAGTGGATTTGTCTTTTATTTTATAAAAAAAAAAAATTACAATCAGAGAAGACACAGTTGCTGACCTTTCTCGATGTTGTTAAACTTTCTCTCTTTTCTCCTCTCCCCCTTTCAGACGGAGGAGAACCTGATGGGGATGACAAGTTTCAGGGAGGTTCTCGAGAAGATGCTGGTGATTGTAGTGCTGCCAGTGAGGAAGAGCCTGAGAAAGGAGGTGGAGCTCTTCTCTCCCCACCTGGTCTCCAACACCTGTGGCCTGCTGGCCAGCATAGTCTCTGAGCTCACAGCCTCTGCACTGGGCTCTGAGGTAAAGAACAAACACAGAGCACGAGCAGGCATGCCGGCACAGACCCCCCCCCCCTCCAAGACACACACTCTGATGGTTTATGTCTAAAGACATTAGTCAATGTTAGTGTTGTTTAGGATTTCATTCATTACCAGGTTGTGCCTGTTCAGGGATTGAACAGGATATTGACAGCCATTAAAAAATCTAGTCCTATTCCTGTTAATAGGTTGGCTAGATTCGTAATCGAATCGACCTTCCCCAAATTTAGACCTTACTCCAGTCCAAATATAGTGCTCTGTTGGGGTTGAGAAGTCATTCAGTTGAGGTATCCGCCATTTACAGTGCATTCTATTCCTCCCTACCTCAATCTGTATGGTTTCTTAGCAATTCTAATATTCAAGGTTAATAAAATCAAATGTTTTTCAAATATACATAACATTTAATTGTTATGCTACATACAGTATCTGCATCAATATATTTGTTGAAAACTATTCAATCAAAATGGAGGAAGCTAAAAAAATGCAGAATTACTTTTGTTGTTTACAAGATGCTGAGTCACTTCGGGCAGTGACGTCTCTCACTCTGTCCATCCACACGTCTGTCCCTCTGTCCATCCACTTTTCCGTCTGTTTCGCTCTACCCTGCAGCTGCCGGCTGCATTCTCAACACTCAATCTCAATCACTCTGGCACCCTGCAGTTTGGCCGTCATGACAACAGAAAACACAGTTCTAAAACCCTTGTTCACGTTGTCAAGGAAACTGCTATTCTCCCTATAGGGACTTGGGCCCGGTTGCATAAAACACCTTAAAGTTAATTTTCCCCTTATCCTTTCCCTTAAAGTTTCCTTAACTTTAAGTCAGTTGCACAAAACATTTTAAGGTGAATTCCCCCCTTAAATTAAGTGAAAAGGTGAAGGGTGTCCATTAGAGGTTGACCGATTATGATTTTTCAATACCGATACCGATTATTGGAGGATCAAATAAAAAATCCGATACCGATTAATTGGCCGATTTTTTTATTCTTTTTTACTTTGTACTTTTTTTTTTTACATTTATTTGTAATAATGACAATTACAACAATACTGAATGAACACTTATTTTAACTTAATATAATACATCAATAAAATCAATTTAGCCTCAAATAAATAATGAAACATATTCAATTTGGTTTAAATAATGCAAAAACAAAGTGTTGGAGAAGAAAGTAAAAGTGCAATATGTGCCATGTAAGAAAGATAATGTTTAAGTTCCTTGCTCAGAACATGAGAACATATGAAAGCTGGTGGTTCCTTTTAATTCCTTTTAACATGAGTCTTCAATATTCCTAGGTAAGAAGTTTTAGGTTGTAGTTATTATAGGGATTATAAGACTATTTCTCTCTCTACGATTTGTATTTCATATACCTTTGACTATTTGATGTTCTTATAGGCACTTTAGTATTGCCAGTGTAACAGTATAGCTTCCGTCCCTCTCCTCGCTCCTACCTGGGCTCGAACCAGGAACACATCGACCACAGCTAGCCTCGAATCAGCGTTACTCATGCAGAGCAAGGGTAACAACTACTCCAAGTCTCAGAGCGAGTGACGTTTGAAACGCTATTAGCGCGCACCCCGCTAACTAGCTAGCCATTTCACATCGGTTACACCAGCCTTATCTCGGGAGTTGATAGGCTTGAAGTCATAAACAGAAGAGCTGCTGGCAAAACGCATGAACGTACTGTTTGAATGAATGCTTACGAGCCTGCTGGTGCCTACCACCGCTCAGTCGACTGCTCTATCAAATCATAGACTTAATTATAATATAATAAACACACAGAAATACAAGCCTTAGGTCATTAATATGGTCGAATCCGGAAACAAAACGTTTATTCTTTCAGTGAAATACGGAACCGTTCCGTATTTTATCTAACGGGTGCCATCCCTAAGTCTAAATATTCCTGTTACATTGCACAACCTTCAATGTTATGTCATAATTACGTCAAATTCTGGCAAATTAGTTCGCAACGAGCCAGGCGGCCCAAACTGCATATACCCTGACTCTGCATGCAATGAACGCAAGAGAAGTGACACAATTTCACCTGGTTAATATTGCCTGCTAACCTGGATTTCTTTTAGCTAAATATGCAGGTTTAAAATATAATACTTCTGTGTATTGATGTTTATGTTTAGGTACAGTCGTGCAACGATTGTGCTTTTTTCGCAAATGCGCTTTTGTTAAATCATCCCCCGTTTGGCGAAATTGGCTATCTTTGTTAGGAAGAAATAGTCTTCACACAGTTCACAACGAGCCAGGCGGCCAAAACTGCGCTGCATATACCCTGACACTGTTGCAAGAGGTGACACATTTTCCCTAGTTAAAAGAAATTCATGTTAGCAGGCAATATTAACTAAATATGCAGGTTTAAAAATATATACTTGTGTATTGATTTTAAGAAAGACACTGATGTTTATGGTTAGGTACACGTTGGAGCAACGACAGTCCTTTTTCGCGAATGCGCACCGCATCGATTATATGCAACGCAGGACAGGCTAGATAAACTAGTAATATCATCAACCATGTGTAGTTAACTAGTGATTATGATTGATTGATTGATTGTTTTTTATAAGATAAATGTAATGCTAGCTAGCAACTTACCTTGGCTTCTTACTGCATTCGCGTAACAGGCAGGCTCCTCGTGGAGTGCAATGTAAAGCAGGTGGTTAGAGCGTTGGACTAGTTAACCATAAGGTTGCAAGATTGAATCCCCGAGCTGACAAGGTAAAAATTTGTCGTTCTGCCCCTGAACAAGGCAGTTAACCCACCGTTCCTAGGCCGTCATTGAAAATAAGAATGTGTTCTGAACTGACTTGCCTAGTTAAATAAAGGTGTAAAAAAATATATATAAAAATCGGCAAATCAGTGTCCAAAAATGCCGATTGTTATGAAAACTTGCAATCGGCCATTCCGATTAATCGGCCGACCTCTAGTGCCCATTAAGTCCCTTAACTGCTTCATTCAGTATGGATATCAATGTAAACAGCATTTGTGGAGGTGATTGTTGCTTTCATCTCCCCTGGTTAAAAAAGGAAAACATCAACCAGCTAGCTACTTAGCTAAACAATGGAATATGCACAATCCTGCTAGAAAGTAATAGAAACAATTTGAGAAAAAAGTAACTACATGAAATGTAGTTTATCTTCTGAAGCAATTTGGTTTTCCTGTCTTGATTGTAGAACAAAATAGAATTTCTATCTCAAAGTAAATGCAATCTCTTTGACGAGACATTTATTCAGTGAATCCCATTAAGGTATGCCCTTACATAAGGGAATATTTGAGGCTCTTAGCAACACCCTTAAACAATTACCTTACGTAAGTGAAAATTATTCCTTAAGTGAAACACTTTTGGTGTTTTATATAACCAGGCCCTGGATATCCGTGTAACAACCACAGACAGGCTATCTCTGGCCACATAGGTGTGGCATAAATAGCAAGGTGACTAAAACTAACCACACAGTCGATCAGGACATCCTCGTAGTAGGGATGGCACAATTACATATGTAACTGTGTAACTGATGGTTATGGATTTTCTTCTGTGGAAAGAACAGCTGACTGAAGATGGGACAGCCGGGAATTTGAGTGGTTGAGAGCGTTTCTGCTATAACATGGACTTTACAGTAACATGGACATGAAACTTTGTTGCTCCGTGCTGAAACACATGCAGTATAGTAGCAAACAAGTCTTAGGTTGCCTAGGCAACACCCCCTTGCTACAGCAGCAGCAAATGCATTGAGGAATGGAGGAGAGGAGAAAATGTCCGTCTTAAAAATTAAATATGTATTTTTCTTTGCTATTCAAACGGTTATTACGGTGACCGCAGTAATTTGGATGACCAATCAGTCTTCTAAAGTTTTATAACTGCCACAGTCCTACCTCGTTGTTTTTGTTTCTGAAGTATGTTGGCCGACGTCATGGTCGGTGAGGTTGCTTCATACATGGTCTTGTACAATAACAATGGAATGCCCCTGCTGATGTTTATTCACCTCAGTACTACCACCTGGTAGACTTATGTAGCGATCTAATGAATAACACAAAGTTGACACATTTAAGTCTTATTGGCATCATTTGCTGGTTGTTAACATGTTTTTAGAACCAATTGGTCTTTGTTAGAGGTGATCTTTGGTTATTGTCAGGTCAGATTACAACCAGATAAATACCTAATTTTTCTGGTTGCTAAAATGACGTTAACAAAACTTCCTTAAACAAACACTACATGACCTAACCATGACAATATAAAAACTATATAAAATACATCGTAATCACTTGTCTCTTCGTCTCTCCCAGGTGGACGGTCTAAACTCGCTTCACTCTGTGAAGTCCACTCCCAATCGCTTCACCAAGATGAGCCAGGGCCGCAGCTGGAACACGGGCAACGGCTCTCCAGATGCCATCTGTCTGACGGTGGACAAGCCCGGCGTGGTGCTGGTGGGCTTCTGTGTCTACGGTGGCGGGGGCATCCATGAGTACGAGTTGGAGGTGCTCGCTGATGATGTAAGAGTTTTATATATACCTTTTATTAACTTTGGAAGCTATTTTAGATTTAGTTTAAGTCTAAGTCCTTTTATAGTCACATTTTAGCTATTTAATCCGTCTTTGTTATCAGTTAACTAAAAGTCCAAGCAATCTTTTTTCTCAGTCATTTTAGTCAATGCATTTTTTTATTTACTTTATTTATTTCACCTTTTATTTAACCAGGTAGGCTAGTTGAGAACAATTTACAACTGCGACCTGGGCAAGATAAAGCAAAGCAGTGCGACACAACCACAGAATTACACATGGAATAAACAAGCATACAGTCAATAACACAATAGAAAAAAAAAAGTCTATATACAGTGTGTGCAAATGGCGTGAGGAGGTAAGGCAATAAATAGGCCATAGTAGCGGAGTAATTACAATTTAGCAAATGAACACTGGAATGATAGATGAGCAGATGATGATGTGCAAGTAGAGATACTGGTGTGCAAAAGAGCAGAAAAGTACATAAAAACAATATGGGGATGAGGTAGGTAGATTGGGTGGGCTATTTACAGATGGGCTATGTACAGCTGCAGCGATCGGTTAGCTGCTCAGATAGCTGATGTTTAACCTTTTGTGGATAGGGGGCAGTATTGAGAATTTTGGAAAAAAGATGTTCCCATTTTTAACTGCCTCCTACACCAACTCAGAAGCTAGAATATGCATATTATTGTTCAGGTTTGGATAGAAAACACTCTGAATTTTCTAAAACTGTTTGAATGGTGTCTGTGAGTATAACAGAACTCCTATGGCAGGCAAAAACCTGACAAGGTTTCAAGCAGGAAGTACCCTGTCTGACAAGGAGTCGTGCGTCTTGCATCTTTTTATTGAAAAGTAAGGATCTTAGCTGTAACGTGACAATTCCCAGGGCTCCGATAGGCTCTCAGAGCCCGGGAAATAACTGAAGGTTTACGAGGGAGCCTCAGGCTGAAACACATTATCACCTTTTGTAAGTGGCTGCTCCGAGGACCTTTGAATGAGGCGCATGCACGAGTCGCTCCTGAGGAGAAATTTTATTTGGCTGTTTAGGCTCAATGCATACTCCCGGTCGGAATATTATCACTTATCTACGAGTTAAATGGCATAAAAATTGGTTTTAAACAGCGGTTGACATGCTTCGAAGTACGGTAATGGAATATTTAGACATTTTTGACACGCCAATGCGCCATGCGCGGGACCGTGAAGAAGCATTCTGATAGTGTCTAGAACTCACGAACAAAACGTCGCTGTTTGGATATAACGATGGATTATTTGGGACCAAACCTACATTTGTTATTGAAGTAGAAGTCCTGGCAGTGTATTCTGATGAAGAACAAGCAAGGTAAGAACATTTTTCTTATAGGAAATGTGATTTTGGTGGAGGCTGACCTGGGTGGGTATCTAAATAGCTAGCCCTGTAATGCCGGGCTATGTACTTAGATTATTGCAAAATGTGCTTCATCCGAAAAGCTATTTTAAAATCGGACATATCGAGTGCATAGAGGAGTAATGTATCTATAATTCTTAAAATAATTGTTATGCTTTTTGTGAACGTTTATCGTGAGTAATTTAGCAAACTGTTAGTAAATTCCCCGGGAGTTTGCGGGGGTTATGCTTTTTCTGAACGTCACATGCTAATGTAAAAAGCTGGTTTTTGATATAAATATGAACTTGATTGAACAGACATGCATGTATTGTATAACACAATGTCCTAGGTGTGTCATCTGATGAAGATCATCAAAGGTTAGTGCTGCATTTAGCTGTGGTTTGGGTTTATGTGACATGATATGCTAGCTTGAAAAATGGGTGTCTGATTTTTTCTGGCTGGGCACTCTGCTGACATAATCTAATGTTTTGCTTTCGTTGTAAAGCCTTTTTGAAATCGGACAGTGGGGTTAGATTAACGAGATTCTTGTCTTTAAATAGCTGTAAAATAGTCATATGTTTGAGAAATTGAAGTAATAGTATTTCTAACGATTCAAAAATCGCGCCACTGGATTTCAGTGGCTGTTACGTAGGTGGGACGAGTTCGTCCCACATGCCCCAGAGAGGTTAAAGTTAGTGAGGGAAATATAAGTCTCCAGCTTCAGCGATTTTTGCAATTTGTTCCAGTCATTGGCAGCAGAGAACTGGAAGGAAAGGCGGCCAAAGGAGGTGTTGGCTTTGGGGATGACCAGTGAGATATACCTGCTGGAGCGTGTGCTACGGGTGGGTGTTGTTATCGTGACCAGTGAGCTGAGATAAGGCGGAGCTTTACCTACCATAGACTTACAAAGATGACCTGGAGCCAGAGGGTCTGGCGATGAATATGTAGCGAGGACCAGCCAACTAGAGCATACAGGTCACAGTGGTGGGTGGTATATGGGGCTTTGGTGACAAAACGGATGGCACTGTGATAGACCACATCCAGTTTTCTGAGTAGAGTGTTGGAGGCTATTTTGTAAACAACATTGCCGAAGGTTTGTTAACACAGTATCCAAAGAAGGGCCAGATGTATACAGAATGGTGTCTGTGTAGAGGTGGATCAGGGAATCACCCGCAGCAAGAGCGACATCGTTGATATAGACAGAGAGAAGAGTTGGCCCGAGAATTAAACCCTGTGGTACCCCCATAGAGACTGCCAGAAGTCCGGACAACAGGCCCTCCAATTTGACACACTGAACTCTGTCTGAGAAGTAGTTGGTGAACCAGGCTAGGCAGTCATTTGAGAAACCAAGGCTGTTGAGTCTGCCGATAAGAATACGGTGATTGACAGAGTCGAAAGCCTTGGCCAGGTCAATGAAGATGGCTGCACAGTAGTCTTTTATCGATGGCGGTTATGATATAATTTAGTACCTTGAGCGTACTCGGAAACCGGATTGCATAGTGGAGAAGATACGGTCGGAATCGCGCCAACAGCCAGTGAAATAGCAGAGCGCCAAATTCAAAACAACAAAAATCTCATAATTCAAATTTCTCACACATACAAGTATTATACACCATTTTAAAGATAGACTTCTCGTTAATCCAACCACAGTGTCCGATTTCAAAAAGGCTTTATGGCGAAAGCATAGCATTAGATTATGTTAGGACAGCACCTAGACAAGAAAAACCACAGCCATTTTCCAAGCAAGGAGAGGTGTCACAAAAACCAGAAATACAGCTAAAATGAATCACTAACCTTTGATCTTCATCAGATGGCACTCATAGGACTTTATGTTACACAATACATGTATGTTTTGCTCGAAAAAGTTCATATTTATATCCAAAAACCCCATTTTACATTGGCGTGTAATGTTCAGAAATGTTTTGCCTCCAAAACTACCGGTGAATGAGCACATCAATTTACAGAAATACTCATCATTAACTTTGATAAAAGATACAAGTGTTATGCACAGAATTATAGATAAACTTCTCCTTAATGCAACCGCTGTGTCAGATTTCAAAAAAGCTTTACGGCGAAAGAAAACTGCAATAATCTGAGTACAGCGCTCAGACACCAAAACAAGCCATACAGATACCCGCCATGTTGTGGAGTCAACAGAAGTCAGAAATAGCATTATAAATATTCACTTATCTTTGATGATCTTCATTGGAATGCACTCCCAGGGATCCCAGTTCCATAATAAATGTTTGATAAAGTTAATCTTTATGTCCAAATACCTCCATTTTGTTTGCGCGTTTAGTCCAGCACTCCAAATTCACTAAGCACGCGAATTTAGTCCAGACAAAAAGTCAAAATAGTTACATTACAGTTCGTAGAAACATGTCAAACGATGTATAGAATCAATCTTTAGGATGTTTTTATCATAAATCTTAAATAATATTCCAACCGGACAATTAGATAGGCAATCACTTGAAAAACTACAAACCTCAGATTTCTCACTTCCTGGTTGGATTTTTTCTCAGGTTTTTGCCTGCCATATGAGTTATGTTATACTCACAAACATCATTCAAACCGTTTTAGAAACTTCAGAGTGTTTCCTATCCAAATCTACTAATTATATGCATATTCTAGCTTTTGGGCCTGAGTAGCAGGCATTTTACTTTGGGCATGCTTTTCATCCAAGCTACTCAATACTGCCCCCTTTCCTAGAGAAGTTAACGGGATCGATTTTACAACATCCGGTGAAATGGCAGAGCGACAAATTCAAATTAAATTACTATAAATGTTAAACTTTCATGATATCACACATGCAATACACCAAATTAAAGCTACACTTGTTGTTAATCCAGCCAATGTGTCAAAAAGGCTTTACGGCGAAAGCAAACCATGCGATTATCTGAGGATAGCACCCCACCAAGCAAACACAATCATAATTCAACCCGCCAGGCCGGACACGAAACTCAGAAATAAAGATATAATTCATGCCTTACCTTTGATGAGCTTCTTCTGTTGGCATTCCAATATGTCCCATAAACATCACAAACGGTCCTTTTGTTCGATTAATTCCATCGTTATATATCCAAAATGTCCATTTATTTTGCGCGTTTGATCCAGAAAAACACCGGTTCCAACTCGCGCAACATGACTACAAAATATCTCATAAATTACCTGTAATCTTTGTCCAAACATTTCAAACAACTTTCCTAATACAACTTTAGGTATTTTCTTACGGAAATAATCGATAAAATTTAAGACGGGATAAACTGTGTTCAATACCGGAGGAAAACAAAATGGAGCGCGCTTTCAGGTCACACGCCTCAACCACAACAGTACACTTCACTCGACCCTCGTTCTGAACAGGGCTACTTCTTCATTACACAAAGGAAAAACATCAACCAATTTCTAAAGACTGTTGACATCCAGTGGAAGTGATAGGAACTGCAAGCAACTGCCTTAGAATTCTAGATTCCCATTGAAAACCCATTGAAAAGAGAGTGACCTCAAAAAATGTTTTTCCTGGATGGTTTGTCCTCGGGGTTTTGCCTGCCAAATAAGTTCTGTTATACTCACAAACATCATTCAAACAGTTTTAGAATCTTCAGAGTGTTTTCTATCCAAATCTACTAATACTATGCATATCCTAGCTTCTGGGCCTGAGTAGCACGCAGTTTACTTTGGGCACGCTTTTCATCCAGACGTGAAAATACCGCCCCCTAGCCTAGAGTAGTTAACAGACTTCAGTTTTGGTACAATTTACCTGGCTGTGGTACAACTACCATGGTTGCCTGCGCATTAGTCCAAAAAGGATGAGACGAGTGAGCTGCTTTTAGTGACTGCTTGGGTCGGGAGCTGTGTTTGTGTTGCAGTGGCGCAGGGCTCAGCTCAAACAGTTCTGTAAACTAAGTGATGCTCATTCTGCCAATGAGAGGATTGTATTAAATATTCTGCAAAGGCATGCTTGCTAATGATTGGACAGAACAGATACGGTGCCTTCAGAAAGTTTCCACCCCCTTGACTTTTTCCACATTTCGTGTTGCAAAGTGCGATTAAAATGGATTTAATTTAAAAAAATTGTCAACGATCTACACAAAATACTCTGTCAAAGTGGAAGAAAAGTCATAACATTTGTTATGATTGTTTTACTCCCCAGTCCTTAACGATTACAAGCATACACATAACATGATGCGGCTACCACTATGCTTGAAAATATGGTGGTACTCAGTCATTTGTTGTGTTGGATTTTCCCCAAACATAACACTTTGTATTCAGGGCAAAATGTTAATTTCTTTGCCACATTTCTTGCAGTATTACTTTAGTGCCTTGTTGCAAACAGGATGCATGTTTTGGAATATTTGTATTTTGTGCAAGTTTCCTTCTTTTCACTCTATCAGTTAGGTTAGTATTGTGGAGTAACTACAATGTTGTTGATTCATCCTCAGTTTTATTCTATTTTTTTATTTATTTTGTATTTAAAAAATAAATAAATGGAACCTTTATTTAACTAGGCAAGTCAGTTAAGAACAAATTCTTATTTTCAATGACGGCCTAGGAAATGTGAGTTAACTGCCTTGTTCAGGGGCAGAACGACAGATTTGTACCTTGTCAGCTCGGGGATTCAAACTTGCAACCTTTCGGTTACTAGTCCAACACTCTAACCACTAGGCTACCCTGCCGCCCCCTATCACCGCCATTAAACTCTCTACCTTTTTTAAAGTCACCTTTTTTAAAATCCCTGAGCAGGTTGCCTTCCTCTCCGGCAACTGAGTTAGTAAGGACGCGTAAGGACCCAGCCAAGACACACTGCTTCTTGACACAATGCCTGCTTAACCCGGAAGCCAGCCGCACCAATGTGTCGGAAGAAACGCCGTACACCTGGCGACCGTGTCAGAGTGCATTGCGCCCGGCCTGCCACAGGAGTCGCTAGTGCACAATGGGACAAGAACATCCCTGCCGGTCAAACCCTCCCCTAACCCAGACAGCGCTGGGCCGATTGTGCGCCGCCCCATGGGTCTCCCGGGCACGGCCGGCTGTGACAGATCCTGGACTAGAACCAGGATCTCTAGTGGTACAGCTAGCACTGCGATGCAGTGCCTTAGACCACTGTGGCACTCCGGAAGCCGACAGGGTGTATTGATACACCATACAAAGTGTAATTATTAACTTCACCATGCTCAAAGGGAGATTCAATGCCTGCTTTTTTAATTTGTTTTACCCATCTACCAATTCCCTTCTTTGCGAAGCATTGGAAAATCTCCCTGGTCTTTGTGGTTGAATCTGTGTTTGAAATTCACTGCTCGACTGAGGGACCTTACAGATAATTGTTTGTGTGGGTTACAGAGATGTGGTAGTTACTCAAAAATCGTGTTAAACACTATTGCACACAGTGAGTCCATGAAACGTATTTATTTGACTTGTTAACCTGTTGAGGATCTTATCCCGATCTTATCCCGGTATTGGGATTCATTGTCATGTGACCATGGCGGGGAATTCAAAACTGCAAGAGTAATCATTTCAAAAAATCAAATAATCAACTATTTTCCTCCATTTGAAAGATATATCTCCTAAATCTAACCACGCTGTCCGATTTTCAGAGGCATTACGGAGAATGCATAAAGTTAGGTTATGTGAGGAGAGTACATTGACAATAGCTGCGTGTAATGTTTAGCCAATTCAAAGAAGGGCATCAACAGACAGAAAACTAGCTAGAATTATGCACTTACCTTTGACAATCTGCATCAGATGACACTCATAGGACATTATGTTATACAATACATGCATTTTTAGTTCCATCAAGTTCATATTTATATCCAAAAACAGCATTTACAGTCGCGGTGAAATTCAGAATTTTTTTCGGCTCGAATGCACCCAGTGAATCCAGCATTACAAATCACGGAATTACTATTCGAAAACATTGGTAAATTATAATATTGTCATTCAAAGAATAATATATTATCATCTCGTAATTGCTACCGAAGGGCCAGATCTCAAAATAACTTTACTGGGAAATCACATTTTGTATAAACTGGGTACTATGCTAACAACAATAAGCTATATGCTAAGCTAAGCTAAGCTATACCGTTAGCATTAGCATCATCTAATATCGATAATAACATTCTAAATATCCCCTTACCTTTGATTATCTCCATCAGAAGGCGCTGCCAGAGATCCCAGGTCCAGAACAAATGTGGTTTCTTTTGACAAAGTTCATAATTTATGTCCAAATAGTTAGCGTTCAGTAGGCTCCCACAAAATGAGGTGGGCAGTGTAAAGTCACGTCGAAAAACTAAAGAAAACCTAGTAAATAATCTATTTACGTTTGTTTAAACATGTCAAACGTTGTTTAGCACTAATCTTTTGTTCCATTTTTAACGTGAAACATCAGTAAACATCAGTAATATTTTCACACAACCTATCAAGTGTCTAGAATAAACGATAATGACAAAGGCACTCTTCTCAGATTCATGCGCAGGCGCAAAAAATGAAGTGATGACGTGTCAACTTGTAAGCTTTCTAATTCGGTGTGTATTTATCACAGATGCTTCAAACAACTTTCTAAAGATCGTTGACATCTAGTGGAAGCAGTAGGAGTTGCGAACTGAATCCTTTCTCACTGTGGTATCTTTAAAACAATGACACTAAATAGTACAGTCACAAAATTCTCTTTTTTTTTTATCTATTTTTCACAGGTTTTTGCCTGCAATATGAGTTTTGTTATACTTACAGACACCATTCAAACTGTTTTAGAAAATTCAGAGTGTTTTCTATCCAAACCTAAACAATAATATGCATATTCTAGCTTCTGAGTTGGTGTAGGAGGCAGTTCAAAATGCGCACATATTTTTTTCCAAAATTCTCAATACTGCCCCCTGGCCTCAACAGGTTTTAAGCAAATTTGTGCTCCTGAACTTGTTTAGGCTTGCCATAACAAAGGGGTTGAGTACTCATTGACTCAAGACATTTCAGCTTGTCATTTTTAATTCATTTGTAAGCATTTCGAAAACCAGAATTTCACTTTGACATTATGGGGTGTTGTGTGTAGGCCAGTGACGACAAAATCTAAATGTCATCCATTTCCAAGTCAAGGGGTGTAAATACTTGCTGAAGGCAATGTAGCTAATTAAATGTCCGTTAGTTTGTTTAATTCTCGTATCGTCACATTTTAGTGAACTAAAATTAAAACGAATGTATTCTTTTTTTAAACGTATTTTTATATACGTCATAGATTAAATTCACCTGTATTTAACCTGGAATTTCCTTGAAATAAATACATAAAAATTGAGAGACCTTTTCTCTCATCTCTATACTAGAATTTTTTTGTCACTGATATACACTGCTCAAAAAAATAAAGGGAACACTTAAACAACACAATGTAACTCCAAGTCAATCACACTTCTGTGAAATCAAACTGTCCACTTAGGAAGCAACACTGATTGACAATACATTTCACATGCTGTTGTGCAAATGGAATAGACAACAGGTGGAAATTATAGGCAATTAGCAAGACACCCCCAATAAAGGAGTGGTTCTGCAGGTGGTGACCACAGACCACTTCTCAGTTCCTATGCTTCCTGGCTGATGTTTTGGTCACTTTTGAATGCTGGCGGTGCTTTCACTCTAGTGGTAGCATGAGACGGAGTCTACAACCCACACAAGTGGCTCAGGTAGTGCAGCTCATCCAGGATGGCACATCAATGCGAGCTGTGGCACGAAGGTTTGCTGTGTCTGTCAGCGTAGTGTCCAGAGCATGGAGGCGCTACCAGGAGACAGGCCAGTACATCAGGAGACGTGGAGGAGGCCGTAGGAGGGCAACAACCCAGCAGCAGGACCGCTACCTCCGCCTTTGTGCAAGGAGGAGCAGGAGAAGCACTGCCAGAGCCCTGTAAAATGACCTCCAGCAGGCCACAAATGTGCATGTGTCTGCTCAAACGGTGAGAAACAGACTCCATGAGGGTGGTATGAGGGCCCGACGTCCACAGGTGGGGGTTGTGCTTACAGCCCAACACCGTGCAGGACGTTTGGCATTTGCCAGAGAACACCAATATTGGCAAATTCGCCACTGGCGCCCTGTGCTCTTCACAGATGAAAGCAGGTTCACACTGAGCACGTGACAGAGTCTGGAGACGCCGCGGAGAACGTTCTGCTGCCTGCAACATCCTCCAGCATGACCGGTTTGGCGGTGGGTCAGTCATGGTGTAGGGTGGCATTTCTTTGGGGGGCCGCACAGCCCTCCATGTGCTCGCCAGAGGTAGCCTGACTGCCATTAGGTACCGAGATGAGATCCTCAGACCCCTTGTGAGACCATATGCTGGTACGGTTGGCCCTGGGTTCCTCCTAATGCAAGACAATGCTAGACCTCATGTGGCTGGAGTGTGTCAGCAGTTCCTGCAAGAGGAAGGCATTGATGCTATGGACTGGCCCGCCCGTTCCCCAGACCTGAATCCAATTGACCACATCTGGGACATCATGTCTCGCTCCATCCACCAACGCCACGTTGCACCACAGACTGTCCAGGAGTTGGCGGATGCTTTAGTCCAGGTCTGGTAGGAGATCCCTCATCAGGAGCATGCCCAGGCGTTGTAGGGAGGTCATACAGGCACGTGGAGGCCACACACACTACTGAGCCTCATTTTGACTTGTTTTAAGGACATTACATCAAAGTTGGATCAGCCTGTAGTGTGGTTTTCCACTTTAATTTTGAGTGTGACTCCAAATCCAGACCTCCATGGGTTGATAAATTGGATTTCCATTGATTATTTTTGTGTGATTTTGTTGTCAGCACATTCAACTATGTAAAGAAAAGGTTATTTAATAAGATTATTTATTTCATTCAGATCTAGGATGTGTTGTTTATGTGTTGCCTTTATTTTTTTTAGCAGTATATTTAGCTCAGGTAGTCCTCGAGCACAATCTTAAACATGCTTTGTATATAATCCAGCAGTAACAAGTTAAATTCACGGCAGTCTACAACTTTTCAAAGACTTGTGTGTATATTGGTATTCATTGCGATTCATTTTCCTGAAACCACTGACCTTCTCTTTTGGTTCTTGGCTTGTATTTGAGTTTAAGCTTCCCCAGGAGTTCTTCTTTCTCACCACGTCTCTCCTTTCTCTCTTTCCCCTCTCCCCCTCTTCTTCCCCTCCAGGCCCAGACAGAGCACCCCGGGGATTCGGCCCACACCCATAGGTGGACGTCTCTGGAGCTGGTCAAGGGAACCTACAGCACCGATGACTCCCCCAGCGACATTGCCGAGATACGCCTCGATAAGGCCGTGCCACTCAAGGTACACAGGACTAAAATGATGTGCCCTATACATACATATCTATTCATCTATCTAACCACATGTATGCCAGGGTTTCCATTAGGAAAATGTGGCGCAGGACAACGTGACGGGAAGATTTTAATTCACCGGCCATTTGAGAAATTGATCAGATCCATATGCATTTGGTGCATAAACCATTAGGGCGGTCACCCATGGTAATGGTGCTCAGAATGACAGACATCACATTTAGTTTATGGTATTGCATCTTAACAGATCTTGCAACTCTGAAAGAAGCAGCCAATAAAACATAATTTTCAAACATTTGCTAAAATGTATTTTGCGGTAAAACAGCATTCTAAACAGCGCACCTGGGTAAACACCATTTAAAAAAATCTAATTAAATTTTTTTTTATTTGTCACAAACACGTGTTTAGCAGATTTCATCGCGGGTGTAGCGAAACGCTTGTGTTTCTAGCTCCGGCAGTGATATCTAACAAGAAATATCTAAGAATTCAACAACAAATACCCAATTCACACAAATCTAGTAAAGGAATAGAATTAAGAATATATAAATATATGGACGAGCAATATCAGAGCGGCATAGACTAAGATACAGTAGATAGTATAGAATACAGTATATACATATGAGATGAGTAATGCAAGATATGCAAACATCATTAAAGTGACCAGTGATTACAAGTCTATGTATATAGGGCAGCAGTCTCTATGTGCTAGTGATGGCTATTTAACAGTCTGATGGCCTTGAGACAGGTGTTTTTCAGTCGCTCGGATCCAGCTTTGATGCATCTGTACTGACCTCGCCTTCTGGATGATAGCGGGGTGAACAGGCAGCGGCTCGGGTGGTTGTTGTCCTTGAAAATCTTTTTGGCTTTCCTGTGACATCAGGTGCTGTAGGTGTCCTGGGGGGCAGGTAGTTTGCCCCCGGTGATGCATTGGGCAGACCGCTCCACCCTCTGGAGAGCCCTGCGGTTGCGGGCTGTGCAGCTGCCATGCCAGGCGGTGATATAGCCCAACAGGATGTGCTCAATTGTGCATCTGTAAAATTGTGTGAGGGTTTTAGCCAAATTTCTTCAGCCTCCTGAGGTTGATGAGGCACTGTTGTGCCGCCTCCACCACACTGTCTGTGTGGGTGGACCATTTCAGTTTGTCAGTGATGTGTACAGCCCGGAACTTGAAGCTTTCCACCATCTCCGCTGCGGTCCCGACGATGTGGATAGGGGGGTGCTCCCTCTGCTGTTTCCTGAAGTCCCCTATCATCTCCTTTGTTTTGTTGACGTTGAGTGAGAGGTTATTTTTCTGGCACAACACTCCCAGAGCCCTCACCACCTGCCTGTAGGCTGTCTCGTCATTGTTGGTAATCAAGCTGTGTCGTCTGCAAACTTGATGATTGAGTTGGAGGCGTGCATGGCCACGCAGTCATGGGTGAACAGGGAGTACAGGAGAGGGCTGAGCACGCACCCTTGTGGGGCCCTAGTGTTGAGAATCAGCGAAGTGGAGGTTTTGTTTCCTATCTTCACCTCCTGGGGGCGGCACGTCAGGAAGTCCAGGACCCAGTTGCACAGGGTGGGGTTCAGACGGAGTTCAGACCCAGGTCCTCGAGCTTAATGATGAGCTTGGAGGATGCTATGGTGTTGAATGCTGAGCAATTGTCAGCATTCTTACATATGTATTCCTCTTGTCCAGATGGGATAGACCTGACCTGATAGCGGTTCGATATGTGACAGAGATGAGAAACTTATCTCAAGATGAAACAACTAGGATGGGATGCTAATATGACTAGGATTGTGCCTTTGGCTTCTGGACAAGGAAATTAAGTTAATATGAAAACCAATAGAGCAGGAGAGAAATTGCAGAACTTTGAGGATCTGAGGACCCATGCCAAATCTTTTCAGTCTCCTGAGGGGGAATAGGCTTTGTCGTGCCCTCGACACGACTGTCTTAATGTGTTTGGACCATGATAGTTTGTTGGTGATGTGGACGCCAAGGAACTTGAAGCGCTCAACCTGCTCCACTGCAGCCCCTTCGATGAGAATGGGGGCGTGCTCAGTCCTCCTTTTCCTGTAGTCCGCAATCATCTCCTTTGTCTTGATCACTTTGAGGGAGAGCTTGTTTCAAACAATTAAGTATTTTATCAAATGCATACTTCCTCCAGTTCACATTGTAAAGTGGTAGCCTGTTGCCTGCACTTGAATGGTGAATGGGAGGCACGCTTCGATTACCAGTTGAGAAATAAAAATTGTAGCTATTTTTAATCGTGTACCTAAACAGTTTAACACGCGATTGCTTTTAGAATTGTTCTCTTAATTAAAACAAGACTCTTTATGCTGTGCACATGTGATAGTCATTATGTATCTTATTTATCCAGTACAAGTAACGGAAATACACACAAGCCTATTTTAATTCCACTAAATTATGCAAATGAACCTATAGACCGATAAGCATGACGGTCAAATATTTTTCCATCGACTGGTATTTCCCATCAATGAATAAAAAGCATTATTTTGCAAATGGAATTTTGTTTTCTTCCTGTCATTTTGGCTGGCAACCGGTTTATTTATGGCCTTATATTTTTTAGCGGCAAAAAGGCAGCAAGTGCCATTTTACGGATACCCCGATGAATGCATGCATTAGGTTGAATATAGGGCTGGGCGATATGGTCAAAATATCATGTCACAATATTTTAAAATAGAATAGATTGTTTGACTCGAAGAAGGGGAGGGGTGTGTGGCGAAGGTATAGCCAGAATAAAAAACCCGAGAATAATTATTGTGACAGGGTAGGAACCAAAGTGTTGGTCAGTGTTTCCCAGGGGATCCAAATGAGATGTTTCATTACATGTTTTTGCAAAAGAGAATGATAGAGGCCTCTAATGACCAAAAGGACGGGCTGGGCGATATGGCTGGGCGATATGGCCAACATATATCACGGTATTTAAAAATGTTTAAAACTAATGTCATTTCGTTTTTTTATAATTACATTTCTACATATGCTTTATTTGTATTTATTATGGATCCCCATTAGCTGCTGCTTCCTGGGGTCCAGCAAAATTAAGGCAGTTATACCATTTTTAAAAAACAATACATTCACAGATTTCACAACACACTGTGTGCTCTCTGGCCCCTACTCCACCACTACCACATATCTACAATTCAAAATCCATGTATACGTGTGTTTAGTGCGTATGTTATCGTGTGTGTAGACATGTTTGTGTTGCTTCACAGTCCCTGCTGTTCCATAAGGTGTGTTTTTATCTGTTTTTTAAATCTAATTTTAGATAGCATCAGTTACTTGACGTGGAATAGAGTTCCATGTAGTCATGGCTCTACGTAATACTGTACTTCTCCCATGTTCTGGACTTGGGGACTGAAGAGACCTCTGGTGGCATGTCTTGTTGGGTATGCATGGGTGTCCCAAGGTGTGCGCCAGTAGTTCAAACAGAGACAGCTCGGTGCATTCAACATGTCAATACCTCTCACAAATACAAGTAGTGATGAAGTCAATCTCTCCTCCACTTTCAGCCAGGAGAGATTGACATGCATATTATTAATGTTAGCTCTCTGTGTACATCCACGGGCCAGCCGTGCTGCCCTGTTCTGAGTCAATTGCAATTTTCCTAAGTCCCTCTTTGTGGCACCTGACCACACGACTGAACAGTAGTCCAGGTGAGACAAAACTAGGGCTTAGGACCTGCCTTGTTGATAGTGCTGTTAATAAGGTAGAGGATCAATTTCTTATGGACAGACTTCTCCATTTCTTAGCTACTGTTGTATCAATATGTTTTGACCAGGACAGTTTACAATCCAGGGTTACTCCGAGCAGTTTAGTCACCTCCACTTACTGAATTTCCACGTTATTTATTACAAGATTTAGTTGAGGTTTAGGGTTTTATGAATGATTTGTCCCAAATACAATGCTTTTCGTTTTAGAAATATTTAGGAATAACTTATTCCTTGCCACCCACTCTGAAACTAACTGCAGCTCTTTAAGTGTTCCAGTAATTTCAGTCGCAGTAGTAGCTGACGTGTGTAGTGTTGAGTCATCCTTGTACATTGACACACTGGCTTTACTCAAAGCAACAGTCATTTTGTTAAAGATTGGAAAAAGTAAGGGACCTAGACAGCTGCCCTAGGGAATTCCTGATTCTACCTGGATTATGTTGGAGAGGCTTCCATTAAAGACCACCCTCTGTGTTCTGTTAGACAGGTAACTCTTTATTCACAATATTGCAGGGGGTGTAAAGCCATAACGCATACGTTTTTCCAGCAGCAGAATATGATCGATAATGTCAAAAGCCGCACTGAAGTCTAACAAAACAGCCCTCTTTTTATCATCGATTTCTCTCAGCCAATCATCAGTCATTTGTGTACGTGCTGTGCTTGTTGAATGTCCTTCCCTATAAGTGTGCTGATTGTCTGTTGTCAATTTGTTTACTGTAAAATAGCATTGTATCTGGTCAAACACAATTTTTTTCCAAAAGTTTGCTAAGGGTTGGTAACAGGCTAATTGTTCGGCAACTACTAACAAAATGAAGCACCTGCTTGGTTGATGCTACGGCAGTCAGGTGGCGGCAGAAAGCACACCACATTTCAATAATAAATAAAGAGTAGCCTTGTAACTTTGTTTTCCTTTCAATCCTCATCACTGCACACCTCTGTCTTCTTGCTTTCGGCTTTTCTCCATCCTCAGCCTCAGGACACTGGTTGGCATTAGAATCAATACAGCTAGCCAGCTAACGTTAGCTTGCTAGCCAAACATACAAATTACTTGCCAGCTAGTTTTGTCTTTTTAGAGGCAAATCTAGTGGGCATCCCTGGTGGGTGTGTTTTAGAACCCCTTGGTAGTGGCCTTGCCAACTTTTAGTGGGCACCCACTTGGGTGCCTTCGGAACCCCTTTTGAACCCCTTTTTGTTTTGTTTTTGGTTGTCAAAGTGATTTTCTTTGTTAGTTCCCTTTCTTGTGAGCGACATTTTGAGTTGGTCTTGTGGGAACGTAACACTACCTATATCTTTTGTAAGTGGGGACTATTGGACTTAACATTGAGTAGGCTAAATATGGTAGGCTGCTAGCATTGTGATGACTGGTCTAATTAATTAATAAAGCCTGAGAGTTGATTAGTCCGGTTCATGCAGCTATTTGCATATGCATATTTTGTTTCTTTGCAATAGTGCGGCTTGAACATTTTATAATAATGGTCCATGGTACCTGTCATTACTATTCTCAGGAAACAGGAAAGAGCTTGGTTGGGAAGTCCCGGGATACCGGTCACTGGAATTAAACCCTAGCATGTATCTATTCATCCTTCTTTTTTTCTTTTTTTTATACCACGACTCAATGTCACTCTTGATATGAAAACCACATATGTTGCACAATCGTGTTTGTCCTCCCGTCTACCTGTCCTCATCTGACTGACTTTTGTATACATTCTACAGGAGGGTGTGAAATACGCTGTCCGCCTGCGTAACTATGGTAGCCGAACAGCCAATGGGGACGGAGGGATGACCACGGTTCAGTGTTCTGACGGCATGGCCTTCACCTTCAGCACCTGTAGCCTGAGCAGCAACGGGACCAACCAGACCAGAGGACAGATACCACAGATACTGTACTACAGGTACACAGACACATACACACTTTCATTACATGAGTGACATATCCAGGTTGCCACACTCCCATAAGACATCATTTAAAGTTAAGTTGAGATTCATGTCATTCCCAATGCTAACAAACATTGCTAGGGCTAACACATGGGCGTGTGTGTCTTTTCCCGTAGGAGTGAGTATGACGGGGATCTGCAGTCCCAGCTGCTGAGCAAAGCCAATGAAGAGGACAAGAACTGCAGCAGGGCTCTCTCAGTGGTCAGTGCAGTGGTCAGAGCTGCCAAAGATCTCCTTCACAGAGCGTTCGCTGTGGATGGTAAGAACTGGGAGCTCTCTGTGAATGAGGCAAAACCTGTCAACGTTATTTTCATAAATAGTGACTTAAGACAGGACAATCAGGTTGTCCAACAATTGGAAAAAATATTGTTGCAAATGTAGCAAAAACAACCAATGAGTTGTTGATTTTCAGAGGGATCATATTACAAATACGAATGGATGATGCGCTTCCAGCAGTTCCTATTCCAGCTAAACCAGGGGTACTCAACTATTATTTGAGAAGGTCACACAGATGTTTTATTTTACCTTTATTTAACTAGGCAAGTCCGTTAAAAACAAATTCTTATTTTCAATGTTCAGGGGCAGTTCGGGGATTCGATCTTGCAACCTTTCGGTTACTAGTCCAACGCTCTAACTACTAGGCTACGCTGCTGCCCCAATGTCCTAGATGGCAAATATCCTGATTGAAGTTGTCATTTATCGGCATTGTAAGAGACCCCATCCTTCCATGCGACCCCAAACTGTTCACACCCCTCTTGTTGGCGGAGAGATATTCGTCAATATCAGTGGGGGCCCCTGGGAATGTAATCTGCCCTTGATAACTGCATAAGATTTAGGTAGCTGGTTAGCCTAACTAGCCTATCTAGCTAACATGGCCAGTAGTTGATCAACTGGACATTTCTGTCATGTTATAAATAGGTCCTGCGTGGAAATGAAATTAGCATGATAACACTAATATCCATCAAAATCCATCTGTTTAAGCTAGAGAGATTGCACTAATGTCTGCCATCCGCATCTGCGGTGGAAGGTGGAGACAACCCGAAAATTGGTTTTCTCAAGAAAACGTCTGTAGCATCCGAACCATAAACTAATAATAATAATAAAAGAAAGGCCACTTTGAATGTGCAGTTTTGTCACACAACACAATGCCCCAGATTTCTACAGTTTTGAGGGAGCGTTCAATTGGCATGCTGACAGCAGGAATGTCCACCAGAGCTGTTGTCAGAGAATTTAATGTTCATTTCTCTACCATAAGCTGCCTCCAACGTCGTTTTAGAGAATTTTGCAGTAAGTCCTATCAGCCACACAACTGCAGACCACGTGTAACCATTTCCTTATATGAACTTTACTCAGTAACATTTCGGAAATTGTTACGTTTAGATTTTTGTTCAGTGTGTATATATACCTACAGCGGTTGTAAAATTCAAAATCAAACAGCAAAATGATCCATGTTATGACCATTTAAAAAAAAAAAAAGCCAAATGTTAGCTTAGTAGAACGCCCTGTTAGACTTTTAGGGGTTAATTTCTGTCAATGAAAGACATGACAAGAGGAAAACTGACCATGCACTACCAAATTTGAAATTGCACCTTGTGAATTCTACTCTAACATCTCCCAGTTGAAAGCCCGACTAAGTATTAAATACACGGTCCGTATTAAACCTTTTCTGGGTCCGGATCTGGTCCATCAGATGAGTATGGCTGATCTAAACAATCCATGCCAGATAGGCCACTACGGTTATAAAGCCATTCAATTAGCTTAATAATGATGGTCAAAGATAAAAGTACAAAAAAATAAAACATAACAAAAAGTAAGTTTGAATGACACTGAAGGGCAATGTTGCTACAGCTAATGCCGGTTTGCCTGAGGCTGATGCCGATGCAATGCAAGTGTTTGTACACATACACATATTCATTCAAATGCACACATGTGCATAGACACACACATGTTCCCAAGCCATGTCATTTTCACTTTGTTCCCAATCTCCTCTATTGCCACCTGATAGGCACGTCACCTGATAGGCAAGTGCATATCCCTAATCAACGCTACATCCTCTTGAGGTAACTCAGCACTGTATAGACTTTCACATCAATGCCTCCAAAATGTTGTTTAGAGTACGATTACCCCAACATCTATCCTCTTTCATATGATGCATTAACCAATAAAGCAGCTAAACCCAACTATGATGTTTAAAGCAGCTCCCAGACCCAACCCATCTGCATGTCTACAGTGGAATCTAGTCTCTCTCTCTTTAGCTCCGCTTCCTCTGTTATGGTGTCTTCAAGCTCACCCATTATGTAGCTGGACCTCACTTCTCGTGAGAACTATGCACCCACCGAGGAGAGACATGACGATCTTTACCGCTGCAGGTGCTGTAAGGAGTACTGTGTGTAGACCAGACCAACGCTGTCCCCATGCCCTCGGTTATCACCTGCTCCTCATGTGCTGCTTTCACCTGAGGATATACACACTGCAACGCATTGGTCATTTCCTGACAACATAGACTCCCCCCTTATGGCAAGATCATTCATTCGTGACATTTGAATAACAGCTACCGGTACTCGCATCAGTCTCCCAGTTACCAGCTACCAAGCCATGTGGCAGGAGTCCTCATAAACTGATATCCCAACAATGCTACTAAAGTAATCCCTGCTACAACTAACATGGCACATGACTATAGCCTCCTTCAATTACGGTACCTACAGCGACTGCCGTGAGAATAACTACTGCATGTCATCTGTCAAGTGTTCGCCGGCTGTTAGAAATTGTGAAAGAGATTAATGAGTTGGAAGAATTCCAACCTAACAAAACTCTGAGTTACAGGTTTTTTACCATAGTGTCTGAAATGCCACCGCAATCTCTCCTACTCTCACCATGATCTGGGTATGTGTAACGTTAAATTTAACTTCATAATAGTCCCTATATTGTGCATAGATAGCTAGTAGGAGAGGGAGGACAGCTATCTAATATAACAATATGCATAGTCTCTGGGAATGATACCCCTCTATCACCACAACCTTAATTTATGAGCCCCCACAGATATTCACTGTAGTCACATTCCATCCCACTTAACAGCCCTATGTAAACATTCTGTCGCATGTGTACCTCGCCTCCTGCTACAGATACATTTGCACTTATATCATTCCATCTAACCGATAACACACTAGTCATTACTCCTAAATCACTTCTACAGTTATAAACATACTAAAATATTCTCAAATCAATTAGTCAATATACATCAGTCCCCCCTCTGGACCAATGATCACTCTTATGTTCCACGAAACCTAAAAACACGTTGACTTGAAAAGGAAATAGAAAGAAAGTATGTTTAATAACTTCACACAACTTATTGACGCGACTAAAACTAGGGAAAAAACATCCATACTTTACGTTCTATGCCCATGTTATGCTGGTCTCCATGCCCTCTCCTTGTTATCGCAAAACACAGACTATGAGCCTTGTATGCAATTAATTGTACCGTATCATCCAGCAATCTCTATGTATCGATGCGATATAACATTAAAATTCTGACATGGTAAAACAAAGAAAACGTAAAAAAACGTAATGCTTGACCCAAGCTATCATCCAGTGATTTCTCTAGCAACCTCCCTGTCGGAGGATACTTAGTTAAGGTTTCTGGAGCCTCCCTAGGCCTCTTAAATTTGAGCAGTGCCCTCACCGTTTTATAGCAACTCTCTCGCTGTATCCGAATCATAACTACAACATTTTATAAATTATCCAACACAAATTCAGAATGACAGTCCTTCGTGCTTCCTTGGAGTCTATGACTCGAATTCAAGCCTCTCAACCTAGCACACATCATCCCAGTTAGAATGTACATTTAGAAACAGAACTTTTTATTGCCGGTAATAACTCTTCTCATTACAGCTCCCCTTTGTCCCTGTTTTCCTGTCGCAAATGGACTCGTAACGAAAGATCGGTATTTCAATGCATACTTAGTCTAAATTGTTCAGTGTGTAGACTTTCTCCCGGCACTTATCATTCTAGCGTGTCTTCTTCAGATAGCGTTACAGTTCATCTTCCCAGCGGCACATGTAGCTCTTGCCTGTCACATTTGATTGCCCTTGATAATGTCCCGATTTCAATATCCAAATAGATAGATACATCAATTTCTCCCACGTACACGAGTCTCTCACCTAAGCCGTTATCTCTCTCAACTCCTGCTGCTGTACCCCGGTTTGCCTCGGACTCAGATTGGATTGTTTAAAAATCACTGTCGCCTTGAACGCCTTTGTTCCTCTTTTTTCTGCCATTTAGGGAGTGTTTTGAGGTTCACACACACTGTTTGTGGTCAAATTATTCCTACCATGCATTAACCTGTCTGGGCGAGGTGGGACGCTTATCCAATGGTAGAGCGTGGCGCGAAATACAATTACCTCAAATGCTATAACTTCAATTTCTCAAACATATTACTATTTTACACCATTTTAAAGACGACTCTTGTTAATCTAACCACAATTTCCGATTTCAAAAAGGCTTTACAGCGAAAGCAAAACATTAGATTATGTCAGGAGAGTACCCTGCCAAAAATAATCACACAGCCATTTTCAAAGCAAGCATATATGCCACAAAAAAAGAAAACCACAGCTAAATGCAGCACTAACCTTTGATGATCTTCATCAGATGACACACCTAGGACATTATGTTATACAATACATGCATGTCTGTTCAATCAAGTTCATATTTATATCAAAAACCAGCTTTTTACATTAGCATGTGACGTTCAGAAAAAGCATACCCCCCGCAAACTTCCGGGGAATTTACTAACAATTTACTAAATTACTCACAATAAACGTTCACAAAAAGCATAACAATTATTTTAAGAATTATAGATACATTACTCCTCTATGCACTCGATATGTCCGATTTTAAAATAGCTTTTCGGATGAAGCACATTTTGCAATATTCTGAGTAGATAGCCCGGCATCACGGGCTAGCTATTTAGACACCCACCCAGTTTAGCCTTCACCAAAATCACATTTCCTATAAGAAAAATGGTCTTACCTTTCCTGTTCTTCGTCAGAATGCACTCCCAGGACTTCTACTTCAATAACAAATGTAGGTTTGGTCCCAAATAATCCATAGTTATGTTCCATCAGCGACGTTTTGTTCGTGCGTTCTAGACACTATCAGAATGGTAAATCACGGTCGTGCGCATGGCGCATAACGTGACAAAAAATTTCTGAATATTCCATTACCGTACTTCGAAGCATGTCAACCGCTGTTTAAAATCAATTTTTATGCCATTATTCTCATAAAAAAGCGATAATATTCCGACCGGGAATCTGCAATTAGCTAAACAGCCAAAGGAAAATACTGCACGGGGTCGAATCGGGCACGCGCCTAATTCCATTTTCCTCTGATGGGCCACTTGGAAAAGGCGATAATGTGTTTCAGCCTGAGGCTGCCTCGTCATCGTTCAGGTTTTTCCCGGGCTCTGAGAGCCTATTGGAGCCATAGGAATTGTCACGTTACAGCTAAGATCCTGACTCTTCAATAAACAGAAGCAAGAACAACAACACCTTGTCAGACAGGCCACTTCCTGCATGAAACCTTCTCAGTTTTTTGCCTGCCATAGGAGTTCTGTTATACTCACAGACACCATTCAAACAGTTTTAGAAACTTTAGGGTGTTTTCTATCCATATATAATAAGTATATGCATATTCTAGTTACTGGGTAGGATTAGTAACCAGGTTAAATCGGGTACGTTTTTTATCCGGCCGTGTAAATACTGCCCCCTAGCCCCAACAAGTTAACGAGGGAAATTGTGTCACTTCTCTTGCGTTCTGTGCAACAGAGTCAGGGTATATGCAGCAGTTTGGGCCGCCTGGCTCGTTGCGAACTGTGAAGACTATTTCTTCCTAACAAAGACAGCCAACTTCGCCAAACGGGGGATGATTTAACAAAAGCGCATTTGCGAAAAAAACAATCATTGCACGAATGTACCTAACCATTAACATCAATGCCTCTCTTAAAATCAATACACAGAAGTAAATATTTTTAAACCTGCATATTTAGTTAAAAGAAATTCATGTTAGCAGGCAATATTAAACTAGGGAAATTGTGTCACTTCTCTTGCGTTCATTGCACGCAGAGTCAGGGTATATGCAACAGTTTGGGCCGCCTGGCTCCTTGCAAACTAATTTGCCAGAATTTGACATAATTATGACATTGAAGGTTGTGCAATGTAACAGGAATATTTAGACTTATGGATGCCACCCGTTAGATAAAATACGGAACGGTTCCGCATTTCACTGAAAGAATAAACGTTTTATTTTCGAAATGATAGTTTCTGGATTTGATCATATTAATGACCTAAGGCTCGTATTTCTGTGTTATTATGTTATAATTAAGTCTATGATTTGATATTTGATAGAGCAGTCTGACTGAGCGGTGGTAGGCAGTAGCAGGCTCGTAAGCATTCATTCAAACAGCACGTTCGTGCGTTTGCCAGCAGCTCTTAGCAATGCTTCAAGCATTGCGCTGTTTATGACTTCAAGCCTATCAACTCCCGAGATTAGGCTGGTGTAACCGATGTAAAATGGCTAGCTAGTTAGCAGGGTGTGCGCTAATAGCGTTTCAAACGTCACTCGCTCTGAGACTTGGAGTAGTTGTTACCCTTGCTCTTCAAGGGCCGCGGCTTTTGTGGAGCAATGGGTAACGATGCTAAGAGGGGGGCTGTTGTCGATGTGTTCCTGGTTCAAGCCCAGGTAGGGGCGAGGAGAGGGACGGAAGCTATACTGTTACACTGGCAATACTAAAGTGCCTATAAGAACATCAAATAGTCAAAGGTATATGAAATACAAATGGTATAGAGAGAAATAGTGCTATAATTCCTATAATAACCTCAACCTAAAACTTGTTACCTAGGAATATTGAAGACTCATGTTAAAAGGAATTAAAAGGAACCACCAGCTTTCATATGTTCTCATGTTCTGAGCAAGGAACTTAAACGTTAGCTTTCTTATATGGCACATATTGCACTTTTACTTTCTTCTCCAACACTTTGTTTTTGCATTATTTAAACCAAATTGAACATGTTTCATTATTTGAGGCTAAATTGATTTTATTGATGTATTATATTATGTTAAAATAAGTGTTCATTCAGTATTGTTGTAATTGTCATTATTACAAATAAATAAACAAAAAATTGGCCATTTAATCGGTAGCGGCTTTTTTTGGTCCTCCAATAATCGGTATCGGCGTTGAAAAATCAAAATCGGTCGACCTCTAATTCAAGCCTGTGCTTTTGTCTGCAGCGGAGGACATCCCTGAGCTGCTGAGCTCTTCCAGTCTGTTCTCTATGCTGCTCCCCCTCATCCTGGCCTACATCGGCCCTGTGGCTACCTCAGTACCCAAGGTGAGATGTGGTAAATGTTGTCTGTGAAGTAGGTTCTATTTTTTATTACTGCTGTATCTAGTCAAAGGTTGCTAAGGTGAGTAAGGATTTTTTTGAAAAACTACATTGATCCAGCCTAGCACTCTTTTTGAAGCTACATGTATTTTTATGCTACTTTTATCCCTTTTTCTCCACAATTGGTAGTTTGTCTTGTCCCATCGCTGCAACTCCCGTACAGACTCGGGAGAGGCAAAGCTCGAGAGCCATGTGTCCTCCAAAACACGACCCTGCGACGCCACACTGTTTCTTGACACACTGCTTGCTTAACCCGGAAGCCAGCCACACCAATGTGTCGGAGGAAACGCCGCACAACTGGCTACCGAAGTCAGTTTGCAGGCGCCCGTCTCCCACAAGGATTCGCTACAGCGTGAGTGGACAAGGACATCCCAGCCGGCCAAACCCTCCCCTAACCAATTGTGCGACGCCTCATAGGTCTCCCGGTCACGGCCAGCTGTGAGACAGCCTGGTTTCGAACCGGGGTCTGTAGTGACGCCTTAAGCACCGCAATGCAGTTCCTTAGACCGCTGCTCCACTCGGGAGGACCTTTGAAGCTACATTTGTATTGTTTTTAAATAGTCAAAACAACTTTGCAAAAACAACACTGTCAATAATCACACCAAGAATGGGGATGCTTTCTTGGAGTGACATGACTCCGATCTCCATCTCCCTGTTGAGCTCTGGACACAGCTCTTTAAGGAACATCTCCAGGAGGATGCAACGTAGATTCTTTTTGGCACTTGTCTCCTGAAGTGCGTTGAAGACCTTGATGCTTCCATATGTGGCATTCTGCTGTCCCACCCAGTTCTGTAGTGTGCCTGCAATGTTGAGTAGCTTCTTCCCTGTAGCTCAGTTGGTAGAGCATGGTGTTTGCAATGCCAGGGTTGTGGGTTCGATTCCCACGTGGGGCCAGCACAGAAAACAATGTATGAAATGTATGCATTCACTACTGTAAGTCGCTCTGGATAAGACCGTCTGCTAGATGACTAAAATGTAAAATGCTTCTGTTAGGCTCTCTCGTTGGTCTCCTGATGTTCAGCATCTGTCCTAAAGTTGTTGTGGATGGCTCGCTTTTTGTTGGGCCAGAAGGTGTCCCTGAAACTGTTTATGTAGTGCACAAGCATCTTCTCACTGAGTACCCAGTTGATAGTGTCTCTTATCTGCTTGTTACTGGTTTTTCCAAATGCGACTTGAACTATTCCAATGAGTGTTTTCCAAACCCACTTGAAGATGCCTGGCCGTCCCTCTTCCTGTCCGTCTCACCCTCATAGTCACGGTTATCCTCAGTCTCCTCTCTGTGAGAGAAGTCTCCAGGGACACTCTCCAGAATAGTGGCCAGGAAGTAGGAGGATATTTTTATGAAGTCCATGACCTTCAGGTGCTCACCAGACAGTGAGGGAAATGTGCAGCTACAAGTCCTGTGCTCCTTTTCCATTGCCCCTATCTCTTTCAGCTTATGCATGTCCTGTTCATTGGGCTTGGTGTTGTTTTGGATGAGCCCAGGGCCTGGCATTTACATTCCAGTTTGTTGTAGAGCAAGTGCAGCTTGATGGCACCGTAGCTGGCTTGCTCGTTGATCCCTTTGCTGCCCTCATCCAGTGCCCTTTCCCCCTGGAAGGACAGGTAGTATTCCTTTATGGTCTCGTAGGTGTAGGCCTTCGTGGTGCTCCAGCCGAGACAGCAGTGTGCGGTTGATGTAGTCAGGGTCACTGAGTACCTCCACCGGTGGCTTTAACACTTTGGTGGCAATGACCTCCACCAACACCACTTGCAGGCAATTGGAGTGGGCGTTGCGTGTGGGTAGCAGGCACAGCGAACTGCAACTCCTCATTGGGGGTGCGCAGGCATGGGTGCAGGGGGAAGGGCTTGGCCAGTACCTCTTGCCTTGTGAATGTTAACCTGTTTTAAGGTCTTACTCACATCGGCTACGGAGAGTGTGATCACACAGTTATCCGGAACAGCTGATGCTCTCATGCTTGTTTCAGTGTTACTTGCCTCGAAGCGAGCATAGAAGTAATTTAGCTCCTGTGGTAGGCTTGTCACTGGGCAGCTCTCGGGTGTGCTTCCCTTTGAAGTCTGTAGAAGTTTGCAAGCCCTGCCACATCCGACAAACGTCGGAGCCGGTGTAGTACGATTCGATCTTAGTCCTGTATTGAGGCTTTGACTGTTTGATGGTTCGTCGAAGGGCAAAGCGGGATTTCTGATGAGCTTCCGGGTTAGAGTCCCACTCCTTGAAAGCACCAGCTCTACCCTTTAGCTCAGTGCGAATATTGCCTGTAATCCATGGCTTCTATTTGGGGTATGTACGTACAGTCACTGTGGGAATGACGTCCTCAATGCACTTATTGATAAAGCCAGTGACTGATGTGGTGTACTCCTCAATGCCATCGGAAGAATCCCGGGACATATTCCAGTCTGTGCTCGCAAAACAGTCCTGTAGTTTAGCATCAGCTTCATTTGACCACTTCTTTATAGACTGAGTCACTGGTGCTTCCTGCTTTAATTTTAGCTTGTAAGCAGGAATCAGGAGGATAGAGTTATGGTCAGATTTGCCAAATGGAGGGCGATGGAGAGCTTTGTACACGTCTGTGTGTGGAGTAAAGGTGGTCTAGAAGTTGTTTTTTTGGCCCGTCTAGTAGCTTGCTCGATTCTTGCCATTTCCCTTCGACCTTTCATCAACGAGCTGTTTTCGCCCACAGGACTGCCGCTGACTGGATTTTTTTTTTTTTGTCGCACAATTCTCGGTAAACCCTAGAGACTGTCGTGCGTGAAAAGCCCAGGAGGCCGGCCGTTTCTGAGATACTGGAACTGACGCACCTGGCACCGACGATCCTATCTCGCTTAAATTCACTTAGGTCACTCGTTTTGCCCATTCTGACGTTCAATCGAACTTTACCTGAATGCCTCTAACTTTCTACATCAGTTATGCTGTATTCAGTGGCCTAACTGATTAGGCCTAGAGTGCCAAATAATACGCCCAAACTTGTGCCGTGCCACCTGCGTACACACACACACACACCAGACAGCCCACACACGCAGAATTCACACATCACCCCCACCAATACACACATATCCAAACACAGACTTCTCAGCATCCCCACACACTCGCACAGCATCCCCAACACACACCACACATACTTCTCACTAAGTTGGAACTGTAACACAGAAGGCTATACTACTAGTCTAATAACATAGTTTACTTATAAGGTAGGCCTACACCTGAGTTGGGTTACATTGTAATGTTATGTTTGGTGTTGATGAGTTACTCTAGTGATGGGAGGAAAAATTACACAGTTTCCAGCAAATAATTAGCCTAGGCTGAGACCGAGTGAGCTGCCTGCTAGCCACCTGCACAGCAAGATATATGGGACACATTTTCATTTACACCAGAATAAAACCAAATTTGCCACTGGCACAATACAGCTACTGCAAAGCATCGCTGCCTCTCACCCAGAGAGTTACCTCATCGAATGGCATCAAGCCAACAAACACTCCCTCACACTAGCATCTCGTCATGAAAACACCAAAATGTAGCTACGAAGCAGCACTTTGTAAGCTGCTATGTTTTTATCTCTGAAAACATCAATGACAGAAGCGAAGGAAAAGCTTTTTACCTTATATTTTAGTCAAAGGACATCTGTTGACTGTAAAACACCCTTTCCCATCCTTGCTGGCAATAAAATGTCACGTTGATCTTACTCTGGAGTGAGGAACACACCGATTTCGCGGGTTTCATAAAAAAGGCTTTCCCACAGAATTTAATGTTCCAAGCATGGCACTGACTTTACATTTGGGCTTATATCACGTAAATATCATAACGTACAGTATTGGGATTTTTAGACATAGTTAAAAAACTTCCACATTCATGTTTCCAAATTATTTATTATGTATTTTGACGACCACATAGTTGACATTTAGTGAAAATGTGTTTGATCACTGCTGTTTTTTGTAGAATTCTCACATGAAGTCCATTGTTACGTCACCTAACACCCTACCTATGTGTTTAGATGTAAATGTGATTTAAGATCATACACGCTATACACAGAGGGTCAACTTCCTGCTTTCAGACATCAACAACATCTAAGTCTACCTCTTAAGTGAAACAGAACTAATGTGATTCATTTAAAAAAAAATATTCCACGTCAGGCCGCAGTGGAAGTCTTTGGTCTGGTCCAGGAGTTACTTCCTGCTGCCTCCGCTCTGAACCAGAAATATGCCCCACCGGCTTTCAACCCCAACCAATCAACAGACAGCACCACGGGCAACCAGCCGGAGCAGGGCCTATCAGCTTGCACCACCTCCAGTCACTATGCTGTGATAGAGAGTGACCACCCTTACAAGCAGGCTGGAGTGGCACAGTATAAGGTAACGTGCACACACACCCATACACACACACGGTACAGTAGGACTATTCACAACATAGGAATTCTTAGTCAAGGGTAAAAAAAAAGTACATGTAAAACTATATATTTTATATATATATACAGACACACACACACACACACACACACACAGTACCAGTCAAAAGTTTGGACACCTACTCATTCAAGGGTTTTTCTTTATTTTTACTATTTTCTACATTGTAGAATAATAGTGAAGACATCAAAACTATGGAATAACACACATGGAATCATGTAGTAACCAAAAAACTATTATACAGATTCTTCAAAGTAGCCACCCTTTGCTTTGATGACAGCTTTGCACACTATTTGCATTCTCAACCAGCTTCACCTGGAATGCTTTTCTAACAGTCTTGAAGGAGTTTCCACATATGCTGAGCACTTGTTGGCTGCTTTTCCTTCACTCTGCGGTCTAACTCATTCAAAACCATATCAACTGGGTTGAGGTCGGGAGATTGTGGAGGCCAGGTCATCTGATGCAGCACTCCATCACTCTACTTCTTGGTCAAATAGCCCTTACACAGCCTGGAGGTGTGTTGGGTCATTTCCCTGTTGAAAAACAAATGATAGTCCCACTAAGCGCAAACTAGATAGGATGGCATATCGCTGCAGAATGCTGCGGTAGCCATGCTGGTTAAGTGTGCCTTAAATTCTAAAGAAATCACTGACAGTGTCACCAGCGATGCACCATCACACCACCGCCTCTTTGCTTCACGGTGGGAACCATACAGGCAGAGATCATCTGGTCACCTACTCTGCGTCTCACAAAGACACGGCGTTTGGAACTAAAAATCTCCAATTTGGACTCATCAGACCAAAGGACAGATTTCCACCAGTGTGATGTCCATTGCTTGTGTTTCTTGGCCCACGCAAGTCCCTCCCTTTTATTGGTGTCCTTTAGTAGTGGTTTCTTTGCAGCAATTCGACCATGAAGGCCTGACTCACACAGTCTCCTCTGAAAAGTTGATGTTGAGATGTATGTGTTACTTGAACTCTGTGAAGCATTTATTTGGGCTGCAGTTTCTAACTCTAATGAACTCTAATGAACATATCCTCTGCAGCAGAAGTAACTCTGGGTCTTCCATTCCTGTGGTTGTCCTCGTGAGAGCCAGTTTCATCATAGCGCATTATGTTTTTTGTGACTGCACTTGAAGAAACTTTAAAAGTTCTTGAAATTTTCCGTATTGACTGACCGACCATGTCTTAAAGTAATGATGGACTGTCGTTTCTCTTTGCTTATTTGAGCTGTTCTTGCCATAATATGGACTTGGTCTTTTACCAAATAGGGCTATTTTCTGTTTACCAACCCTACCTTGTTACAACACTGATTGCTCAAACACATGAAGGAACGAAATTCCACAAATGAACTTTTAACAATGCACACCTGTTAATTGAATTGACGACCTCATGAAGTTGGTTGAAAGAATGCCAAGAGAGTGCAGAGCTGTAATCAAGGCAAAGGGTGGCTACTTTGAAGTACACTTGTACCAAACACTTGTTTGGTTGCTACATGATTCCATATGTGTTATTTCATAGTTGTGATGTCTTCACTATTATTCAACAATGTAGAAAATAGTAAAAATAAGTAGGTGTGTCAACTTTTGACTGGTACTGTATATTGGAGCTGATCTAATCACATTGGACTTCCTACTAGGGCACACTGCCTCAGTGCTAAAAGTGTAACTCTGGTTCATAGGCACACGTATATATGAGCCTGGATGATTTCCTTTAATTGTTTCATGGCTTTGACCATCCTCTCCCCCACCACACCTCAGGTTTCGTTCCCGGACTGCGTGCGGTGGACCACCATCGAGTTTGACCCCCAGTGTGGCACGGCCCAGCCCGAGGATGTCCTCCGCCTGCTCATCCCGAGCCGCTCAATCCACCTGTCCAGCCTCGGCACCAAGCCCCTGGCCCATGACACCATCAACACCTGGGTGGAGCTCAAGAAGATCTCCGGCTCCAATGGCTGGCCCACCACTGTCCTAGTGCTGCCAGGTAAGATAAGAGGTCCAACTATTCACCTCCAGTCAGATGACACTCTTTGACAAAGCTTTTCTTTATTTTTAGGCTCTGATCCATGCGTAATTATTGTTCTGTGGCTAATGCTGAGTGGGCAAAACTGGTTGTAATGACTTAGTTTCAAACAGATTTGCCTGTTGGGTGATATTTTTTTGTTTCAGTAGGAAGGCATTTCATTTGACTAGCTAACTAAAATGACACGCAAGGAAACAAATCATTTGAACCAATCAAAGGTTAGCTTATAGATCGATTCGGGGAAGCTCAATCTCTTCAGTGGACAGCTCTGCTAAACCACCTGCATTAATTAATCTCAGCTAACCGACATTAAAGTAGTCCCCCTGTCCTCCCTGCTGTCAATGTCACCTGTGTGTTCTTCCTCTGGGATTCCAGGAAACGAGGCCCTGTTCTCCTTGGAAACGGCCTCTGACTATGTAAAAGACGAGAAGGCCTGTTTCTACGGCTTCAAGTGTGTTGCCGTGGGATACGAATTCAACCCCGGACCAGATGAGGTAAAGGGGAACTTGTTTTTGCATGTTAAAGGTGTTGTTTACCCCAAAACAAGATTTTCCTATTCTTCTACTGTCTATAGTCAGAAAATGTTTTTTTGACAACAAATGATAGATTTAGATATGCTGTTAGAAAATCTTGAATTGACGATAATTCGTCACGACCGTCAAGCTTGGCCTCTATCCCAGGCCTTGATTTCCACAACTCATCGTGTCCTGATCCCTCCACCACTCTCGAGCTGTCCACTCATCAAGCTTGTATGCGTCTCGAACAGGGCAAAATACATATGCTTGCCTGAGCAGCAGAGAAAGTTCCTTAATAAGTACATTAAATTTCCTTTCCAGAACAGAGCTTGCTTTGAAGCTTGAATTAGGATAGGGAAAGACATTACAAGTGCCACACATTGTTATTGGTATAGATGCAGATCAACTACAGCAATTTACATGCGTGTTTATCTGGTAACAAACATGCTATTTGTTGTGCTTCAGCATTTAAACATAGCTGCTCCTCCACTGCAACTTCGACACTGGTGAAGTGCATGTCTGAGTGTGGAAAGTGGGAGAGGAGAGAGGGAGGAAGAGATGGTAGCCATTTACATACTCTTCTTGCTAGATCACTTAAAATGCTGTGAATTTATCCCTTGCTTGCTACCAAGTTACAATCACTGTAGACACTTGTGAAAAAAGTACTGGATGGCTCCCGTAGCTCCAACCACACGTGAAATGTTGTCAGTTATGGCTTTATCTGAGAGTATTAAGTCGTTTGATGGAATGCATATATGTATAAACTGAAATTGGAGAATATATTCCCCTTTAAGTCAAATGTGAAAAAAATTGGTAGGTTTCCCTGTAAAATTCAAACTTTAACTTACTTTACTGTATTCACTGAGGCACCCGTGTGTGTGTTAATTTCGTCAACAAAAATAGTGACTAAAATATTTGAAAACTATAAACAAAAATTATTTTTCATTTTAGTTGACTAAGACGAGACAAAATTAGCTCTGACAAAAATCTGACTAAGTGGACCGGACAAGAGGTTTTGGAGAGATTGAGAGCTTTTCAGTAATGAGCATAATTAATTAGCAGCAAGGATGTGCATCGCAGTTCTTTTCAGCAGTCGGAAGGACATGTCATTTATTCAAATTACAACAATGTTAAGACTTAATCATATTTTTGTCAAAAAGACAAGACTGAATCTGAAAAAGAGTGCCAAAATTAACACTGGTGTGTATGTGTTTCAGGGTATTATCCAGCTGGAGAAGGAGTTGGCATACTTGGGCAGTGTGTGTGCTGCTGCTCTCATGAAGAAGGATCTGGCTCTGCCTATAGGTGAGGGAGATACAAGAACATTACAACATGGTAGAACTGATAGTGAACACAGGGGAAAAGATATTGAACTTCAACTCATATTCTTTCAAAACAAGTACCAGGTACTTAGTTCTCGTTAAAGTTTACCATTGCACTTTAGCTGAAAATGAAAAACAATTATATGGTCACTGTATTGGCACCCTTGCACTTTACAATGGAGTGCAATGGAGCAGAATGTTATTGTTTCTCTTTTCAAAGCTGGTTAATAATTTAGTCCAGGACATTTTGTTACTTTAATGGGAAAAATCTAAATTTCAGTGCATCTTTTTTTTGGTTGGTTCTGTGCAGTTGTAAATCAAACAAATACACATGTTGATCATCAAATGTTTTTTAAATTTCATCTTATTTTAGGAGAAATAGTGAATCGTGCAAGGGTGCCAATATTTTGGACCGCAACTGTATGTGCATGTAAGATTATAATTTGCACTAAGTGGCATATCCTGTTTTATACTCTGTACTTTTTTTTTCCAGGGAATGAACTTGAAGAGGACCTTGAGATTCTTGAAGAGGCCTCTCTCCAGGTATTCTGATGTCATTGAACTTTTTTTATGAAAATCACATTGTGACATAACTAAAGCGATCAAGGGTGTAACCATGACTTATGAAAAATCACAATGGACACATTTCTTCCATCAAGCCTTCTTCAGCATGTCACCATGACATACTTCCATCTCCACCCCCTCTCCTTCCCCCCTTAACTCCCCCCTCTCCCCACAGGTGTGTAAGGCCCACTCAGGTATCCTGGGCAAGGGGCTGGCCCTGTCCCACTCCCCCACCATCCTGGAGGCTCTTGAGGGCAACCTGCCCCTGCACCTGCAGACCAACGAGCACTCCTTCCTGGAGGACTTTATCACCTGTGTGCAGAACTCCAGCGGAGGACGCCTGGCCAGGTGAGAGAAAGGAAGAGAGCATGTAGATACAAAAAACTTAGGTCCGGACACACATTCCCACACGCACACTAAGCATGGACGTACGTACACACACTACTCTGAAACAAATATCAGCTCATGGCCAGGTCGTCAATAAATAGATTAATGCATAAATGCCCCCCCTCTCCCCCTTCCAGGTGGCTGCAGCCAGACTCGTACGCGGACCCCCAGAAGACGTCTCTGATTCTGAACAAGGACGACATCCGCTGCAGCTGGCCCACCACAGTGGCCGTCCAGACCAAAGACCAGTACGGAGACATAGTGCACGTGCCAAACATGAAGGTCAGGGTTTTTTTCCCTTCCCCCCCGATTATTACCTCGTAATATAAAGCCTACATCATCACATGATTTTGTAGTGACAGTGATCATCCACTTATGTTTGCAGCACACTACCTATTCAGACTGTTAGCTAACCTGTTGTTCAGACTTGGCGAGAAAGCTAGCTACCAAGTCACTGTAATTTGCATTAAACCCTTACATTGGTCTATATAGATAGTGCCAAATTGAAATCTTTTTAACAAAATAACTGTAAAAAGCATATGGATGACCATGGTAGCAACTGAAAGAGAACACTTTGGAGATTATGGGGAAATGATCAGACCAAAGCTGAGGACAAAACACTTCACCTGACACAAAACTGAATCCAAACATTGCATTATTTTATGTACAGTACATTTTGCATTTACTGTACTTTTCACCGCGTTTGTCAGTAACAAAATCTGAAAATTCTCTGGATACATTCAGTAACATAATAAGAATATTCATTGAAATGTTGGAATTGGCACAAGACAAGAAAAAACTATTCCAAGGCTTTGAGCGTGAGGTCTAACTAGTGTCTAACTAGTTGAATGCACTTTGACATTTAAGTAATTTAGCAGATGCTCTTATCCAGAGCGACTTACAGGAGCAATTATAAGTGCCTTGCTCAAGGACACATCGACAGATTTTTCACTTAGTCTGCTCGAGGATTCAAACCAGCGACCATTTGGTTACTGGCCCAATGCTTTTAACCGCTAGGCTACCTGCTGCCCTCCAAAAACACAATCCAAAAACAATACATAATAAATCACATTCTTTGTCAGGTGGGCATCATTTGCAAGCTAATTCTATTGCCAACATGGCTAGCTAAGTTGTAAAATAAGATACTACAGTGTTAGGCTTTCAAGAGGCACTTCAGACAAACAGATTGTAATTTTGGTGGGCATAGAATGGAGTCATGAATGCATTCAAATGTGTGTTCCGCGGCAAATGTTCTTCACAATACGACAAACATAGCCTCAAGCTGTTCAGGACAACACAGGGTATAACGCATCCATGTAACTGGATCAAACATAGTGATCATAAACGTTTTAAAATATAGAAATGTGTAGTGCTTGTGTGACACCAAAGCGGTATTTATTATAATCCTCAACGTCTCATCTGTCAGGACACATCAACTCCTCTCGATTTACAGCATTTCCCTCACTCAGACAACAACAAATGTGCAAAAGTAGCCCCATTAAATAAATAAATATATTTTTATTATTATTATTATTTTTTTTCCTTTTAACTCTGCATTATTGGAAAAGGATTTACCCGTGTCTACACCAGTTGTTTATGAAGCATGTGACGTAACATTGGATATGATTTGTGGCATCTTGTCGTGTGCGGTGCTCCAGTTTATAACGGCTGTCAGTCAAAACACATACAGAGCTGTGAAGCGGAGAAACCTGAGCTCTGACGACATGTATAGCAGGTTAATGTACAGCCACGGCATTACAATTTAGGCACTTATCAATGACATACGGGATGACAGGCTGTGAGTGGAATGGTTAACTTGGGACATTTTCAACTCTGGGCACGAGCTCTCTAGTTGCCAACCTTTAAGTTGCTGAGTGTCCCCTTGTGTCCATCGGAAATGACTGGGTGCTGATAGTCTCAGCAGATTTGAACCCACTGTAATGTTAGCACATTTTCATGGTGAACATAACAATTAGTATATCTTTGCTAACGTTTGCGAACTGTACGCCCATGTCTCTCCCTCTCTCTCCCAGGTGGAGGTGAAGGCGGTGCCCGTCTCCCAGAAGAAGTCCATGCAGCAGGAGTGCATGAGGAAGCTGCAGCGTCTCCCAGGCAGCACCAACCCCTCCTCCTCGGGCACCGCTGACCTTACCTTCGGGGGCCTGCCCATGCCCAAGCTGGAGGCCACCTATGAGCCCATGATCGTCAAGGAAGCGCGCTACATTGCCATCACAATGATGAAGGTTAGGGAACCACCAACCATAGAGATAAAAACATTGCAGTGCTTGAGGCGTCACTACAGACCTGGGTTCGATCATGGGCTGTGTCACAGCCGGCCGCGACTGGGAGACCCATGAGGCGACACACAATTGGGCCAGCCGTCTGGGTTATGGGAGGGTTTGGCCGGCCGGGATGTCCTTGTCCCTTCGCTATCTAGCAACTCCTGTGGCGGGCCGCTGACACGGTCGCCAGTTGTACAGTGTTTCCTTAAGAATTTATTATTTACAATTACGGCCTACCGGGGAACAGCCTTGTTCAGGGGCAGAACGACAGATTTTACCTTGTCAGCTCGGGGATTCGATCCAGCAACCTTTCGGTTACTGGCCCAACACTCTAAGCACTAGGCTACCTGCCGCCCCAGCGATGGGACAAGACTGTAACTACCAATTGAATGTCACAAAATTGGGGAGATAAAGGGGTAAAAGTACAAAATAAAAAATATGTACATTTAAAAAAATAATAATAATACTACGTGTTTAGATTAAAAATGTTTTATCTCTGTGCATTAGAATGAAACAAATGTATCAGCTTGTAAATAAAGAATACTGGTTTGTTTCTTCCTGGGATGCGTTTTATGCCAAGAAGATTCCAAGTACACTTCTCTCTGCTCTTGTTCTTTTCCCTTCACATGTCAGATAGATCTGAATGGAAAAGCAACATGGCAGAACCTAGAAGAATGTGTTTGTTTCATATGATTGTGTTTTACTTTATATTTTTTATGTATTGTGTATATAGATATTTATAGTTTAATTGTTGTTAACTGACGTGTTCGTGCAGGGCTCATCTGCAAAAGAGACAGTGGTCTCAGCATGATTCCCAGGCTAAAGAAAGGTTAAATAAAAAACTTCAAACTAAAGGGGAAGCGGTTGCTCAACTGGCCCATGTTTCCTTGTGAAATAATACAGAGAAATTATTTCATTTTTGAGAGCGTAACCTTTTTTGACACCATGTTTATTTTCTCCTTGTCCAGGCCTATGAGAATTACTCGTTTGAGGAGCTTCGCTTTGCTTCACCCACTCCAAAGAGGTAAGAGATGAGATATAGGTCAATCAAGTGCAGCAAAAGTAATTGAATGAGAACGAACACCATTTGGACCCAGGTTTTATGACAAAATTTGATGAGAAGTGAGAGGGAAGCGGGTCTGTTCATTTGAAGTGAAACGCTTTCATCCCTGTTTCTCTCTACCGCCAGGCCCAGTGAGAACATGTTGATCCGGGCCAACACAGACGGGACGTACAGTGCCAACTGGACCCCCGGGGCTGTGGGCCTCTACACAATCCACGTCACCATCGACGGCATTGAGATCGGTAACGTAGAACAGGGTTGGGTTCACTTATATTTCTATTTAGTCATTTCATTGTAGTAAGTTAACAGAGATTCCCATTTTCCTGTATTGAAATTGGACTAGAGCTCAACTCAGTTAATCATTTTGTCATTTTTTTTGTTGTTGTCATTTTGTCATTTTTTTTGTTTCTGTTCATTTAAAGTTTGTCACAGCACAAGCCCTCCAAAAACTGTATGTTGGTATTGTGGTTAGTCTATTATTAGAGAAACAAACTGTATTAGTTAGGAAATCTATTTAACATATATTAGTTGTTAATATAAATGAAAGTTATCTGCTAGCGGAGTGTGGACTGTGCATGTTTAACCCACTAGATGCTGGTCTGGAGGTGGAGGTGAAAGACCCTCCTAAAGGCATGATCCCACCTGGCACACAGATGGTTAAACCCAAGGCCGAGCCCCAACCTAGCAAGGTAAGACCGACACACCTGACCCCACACACACCTGAGAACACACACTCATCTGAGAACAGACACGTCCCTAAACCAAAGATCCTGAAAACACACCGTCACAGCCAGTAGTGTGTTCATTCACTGTTTGTTTCTGGTCCTCTGTTGTTTACTCCAGCTGTTGTAAGTGTCTGGATGTAATGCATAGGAATATTTATTTCACGTTTTGTTCACTCTCATTCCAACTGGTGCTTATCTGTTTAGACATTTATCATGAAGAACATTGCAACATGCAATGTTCTTCACGAACCAAGTTATGTATTATTGTTTTTGTGGCTGACAATAATTTAACTGAAAATGGGGAAACAAGCAACAAACTGCAAATTTCCACTAAGCTCTTTGTATCTCCCTTCTGATCTTGTGTACAGTGGATCATATCCAATGCCAATAAGATAATTGGGTAGATGGTAGGGTTTCTTATTGTTTTAATTGATTACATTTTTAGTATTTAACCATCTGTTTTTCAAGTCAACCTTGGGTTTGCACTAGATATGTCCAACCAGCACTCTTCAGAACGGAGCACTTCTACACTTTCTCCCACTGTGTGTGTCTCTGTGTGTGTGTACACTTTACATGCGTGTGTGTGTGTGATCCGTGACCAAGAGTGCCTGCATTGCCTTTGTAATTATGTATGCGTCTCTGCAGTGTGTGTGTCCTCCTCCCCTCTGTTGCCTCTTTTTCGCTTTCCCCTCCTGAGGCTCCTACGGCTTACTGGCTTACTGTCTTCCTGTCTCCTCTGCTTCTCTCAGGTCCGCAAATTTGTGTCCAAGGACAGCGCAGGCCTCCGTGTGCGTAGTCACCCTTCCCTGCAGAGCGAACAGATAGGCATAGTGCAAGTCAATGGCACCATCACTTTCATTGATGAGGTAAACTGTTCTAGACTAGGCGATTTGATCGAGTTGTAGCATTAGATTCTCTTTATTTTCTTTTACCTTTGTCTTCTGTTTTTGTTTCTGTTTTTTTCTTAATTCCTCTTTTATTTTTACTGCATACTAACTTGAGATCCAAGTGTGTGACCTTAAAGGTTTGCAACATTACAGAAACATTCACAAAAGATCCTCCAACCTTCTGGAAAACCTGTGAACTTTGGGAAAGTTTCTGGGATTTTGCAACCTTAACCTCAGACTTTCGCGCAAGTCATGCATTATGGTCAGTGGGGGATTTCAGTGGAAATCTGAGATATATGTGCAGAATACGAGTCAGGATTCAGTCCTCGCCATCTACAGAGTAAATGTGTATGACGGTTTTGAGTACAGTAAAACTGCAGTGTGTCTACCTCTTTCTAGTTATTGCTGCTTTTCTTCTGAGCTCACTTATTTGTTACTTTTGCCTTTGTGTTGCTTCATACACATGCAAGACACTCCGAGGCTGCAGCGAGAAAAACATCAACCTTATGGCAGAGCATGTTGCGTACAATTTTGTGTAGGAAAGAAGCACCAGTCAGAATTTTGTCCTCCATTTTAGCCTAGGAAGGCCTTTCAGAGTTTTCGACAATCCTCTTCTCAAACCTTGGCAAAAAGTAGAGACCGTCCAAACCAATACTAGAGAGAGTCACAGCATTCTGCTAAGTGATGTTACTCTCAGTTCAGTGTGTTTTCACAAAGCATGCTACCAAGCATCAACCATTTATTTTAGGACAGGTTTTAAACCTGGGTTTTACATTGTTCTGCACCACTCAGTATAGGTGACTCTGCCTTTCTTCTTGTTGAATCTGGGTTTCTGGAGCCATTCAGTTGACTACCCTATTATTCGGCCTCCCTCTTCCGCTGCAGCCTCGCGTAAGGTGTTCTTATTGCTCGGGGGATTCCGCCACCCCTCTTTCTGTTTCCATAGTGACATGAGGGGGGCATGGCTGTGCTCTCTGCCCTCTGTTGCTTGTTTTCCCATAGATCCACAATGATGATGGTGTTTGGCTCAGGCTGAATGATGAGACAGTAAAGAAGTATGTGCCCAACATGAATGGGTACACTGAAGCCTGGTGCCTCTCTTTTAACCAGCACGTGGGCAGGAGCCTGCTGGTCCCAGCCAACGTAAGTAAAATGACGATCAGTCAGTCAGTCAGTCTGTAGGATAGAAGGGTGGTCTACCCCCCTATGCTGCTCATTTGGGGAAAACATCACAAATCAGTGCTTCCACCATTCGTGTGTAACTCAATTGGAACCCCCCCCCAACTCAATGGGATTGATTTGATGTGTGATGATGGTTGTATTGAAGTTTGAAGATTCCCCTTTATCTACTACCTACCTACACTGTGTATAGTGATATTGGATGGTATCTGTTCCCCAAATGTCTACAAGCATGAAGTATTGAGAACCTCCTTTAAGAGTTTGAAAGAACTTAAGTGTGTTGTTGCATGATGTGTCCAAATGGACGTCACTGCTGTGTCATGAGCCCTCACAACGGGCAACGTGCATGTCTCAGGTGATTACAAATATTTCATTTGGCGTGACTAGAATCATGCGTTCAGTTGGACTCTCGAAAAACCCTCACATGATCAGTTAATACATGTTTAATGCATTGAAGGCATCCCCAATGCATGAATGGACCAGAAAGAGAGAGGTAGTCGATGAGCAATTTCAGTGTGTTTAGTTTAAGAGGGTCTTACCTGCACTGTCTGCTATTCTCTTCACCTCTTCCTCATTGCTTCTTCTCGCCCATGCTTCATAAGCACAGGCACCTCAGAGCAACACAAAAAAAGCTCTTCTCTCTCAAAAGAGATTTCACATGCATTTGTTCCATGGCACAAACAACCTCTAAAATCTAAAGACCAGTTTGTTAGACTCAGATGAAGCCTAGTCCTGGCCTAAAAAAATATATTTTTCATTTTGTGCATGCTTTTTAGTCCAGGACTAGGCTTAATCTGGGTCCGGGAAACTGGCCCTGTCTAATCAGGGACTTCATAGGTGGATAGATTAAGAAATGTTCATTTTCATTAATTAAAAGTCATTGCCTACGTATTCACAGCTATTCGTAAAATAGATGGTTTTAGGACATGAGGCAATCGTTGGTCCCCAACACAGTTTGATATAGAAATTGTGCTTCTACCACTCCACAATTCCACTTATGCATTTGGTTGCTCTATGAGACTTCTAAGGTTCACAGAGGCTTCTATGTAAAGGGTGTTGTCAAACAGCATGACACACTACATCCTATGTGTTGAAAGGGATTTTAAGAGATTTTCTGGGGGGGATTGTTAACCCAAAATGGGTTTAAAAATTCCAACCCCTTCCCACACAAAATAAAAAATGTCTGTGTTCCGAATCCTTCACAACATCTTGCCATTTCTTCACAATTGCTTGAGTACAAGGCCTTTCTGGTACCCCGTCAAAGTTGGAGAAAGCCTACTCTTCTCAAGTTCTATTACAAAATAACTTAAACACGGCCAAAATTGCTGAAAAAATATGAATGATTTCTTCCCAAAAAAAGACATCAGCGCTTGTTCTCTCCCATTTTCTCACACTTAAATGAATCCTCTTGCCGTTTCTTGACTTGTACTTACGATTTGTTGCTCAGAGTGTCTTTAACGCTAGCCAAGGAGTCAGGGATATCGGCTTTTTGTTGTGGACCCCCTTAACTATATTCCCACAGGTGAGTTGTGTGAAGGAGAGATGTGTATGGCTTGGCTGCTCTGTTGCTTTTTCATCCATCTGTTATTTCTACGTTTCCTATTGAAACCCCTCCCCCCTGTGAAGTTCTTGAATTTGAGTTATAGTGAACTTTGAGTTTTTAACCACAGTTGCATGACTTTCTGAGTAGTTTAATTTAAGAACACTGTCGTTCTACCTCAATTCCCCTTTAGGAATCAACTATTCATTCAAGGTCCATTTGTTATGCTGTCTGTCCCGTGATAACTTTGTTCCCATTTCACATGATATTCAAGCTATTGAGTGAAATGGACATTTGTGTGTTGCATGAGGATTAATAACAATAACACTAATATGTTACATGTGGCTTTTGTATGAAAGGGTAGATGACATGTAGCCTACTGTATGTGTCTAGTACTCTGGCCCCCATTTTGTCATTTACATTTGACATTTTTGTAATTTAGCAGATGCTCTTATCCAGAGCAATTTACAGTAGTGAGTGGATCATTTTTTTCAGATTTTTCCCATGCTAACATTCATCTCCCATGTTAGTAGAAGTCTACCCATAACCACACATCTATGAAACAATTGAAACATATTTCAGGCTTGCACAGTATGAGTTGATACATTATTTTAGTTGATGAATTTAGTCATACTTTTTGAGAACTTTGTGGCATTCATGTGTTGCCAATGAAACCTGTCTTGTCCACTTTATGCCATTGAGACAGTATCAGCCCAACAACAACCTGTGCACTTGATGCTCATAGGGTGTCCTCGAAAGATCTCATAGTCATTGCTGCAGCATTGAAGTACGTTTTTTTTTACCTTTATTTAACTAGGCAAGTCAGTTATGAACGGCCGGTTGTGATACAGCCCGGGATCGAACCAGGGCCTGTAGTGACGCCTCTAGCACTGAGATGCAGTGCCTTAGACCGCTACGCCACTCGGGAGCTATGCTTTAGGTTTATGTCAACATTTGTTACAGAGAGTGAATCCTACTGGTTTTGTTGAACTGATAGCTCTTTGGACAGTACTGTAAAACTTGAATAGAAATGATGGAACTTTGATTATTTGATAACTTGAAACACTAGTCATAAGACACATACACACACAGTTGTCAGGAATCAGGATGAAAATATGACATCACATCAGGCAAATCCATCACTACTCTTCCATTGACTGTAGTCTTCTAACCTAGCCTGATTGGTATTAACGCCTGTCAATTCCCTCTTGCAGGAGGCAGGAGGCCAATCGGAGCAGAGTGTTAAGGAGGTGAGCTCCAGCGGCTGCCCCTCCCAAGAGGCCCCCTCCATGTGGGAGCAGGACAGGGTGGGGCAGGTCGGTGGCCCTGGGCTTTATAAGGTAGTGAAGACGGGTCCCTCGGGTCACAACATCAGAAGCTGCCCAAACCTTAGGGGTATCCCCATTGGAATGTTAGTACTTGGGAACACGGTCAAGGCAGTAGGCGAGGTACGCACCCCCCCCCCAAAAAAAAAACCCCTGAAAATAACAAATGTGATGTCTTAAATTACTTATTGTGGCTGCCTTTATATGATAATTAATCAATCTAGATTACTTAGTTACTATTTTGTAGTTCTTATACCGTTTTTTTTTTTGTTTCACTCTTCTACTTTGATCTCTCTTTGCAAAACAGACAGAAGTTGTAATGTCTTGTTTCCTCCCCCTTTTGCTTGTAAATTGGTTTACTTGTTTTGGATGTATGTACTTTACCATTGAAAGGGTGAATACATGAGATGCCTCTGGGTGTGGGTGTGTGCTCTGTCCTTTCTTTCAACATGTGGAGGCTCTTTTCTTTAAAGAACACACTCCAATGGCTACAGCATTTTTTTTCCTTTTTTGTTTCCTTTTTGCATTTATACATTTTCGTTCATTTTAATATATACTGAACAAAAATATAAACGCAACATGCAAAATGTCAACGGTTTTACTGAGTTACAGTTCATATAAGGAAATCAGTCAATTGAAATCTATGGATTTCAGATGACTGGGCAGGGGCGCAGCCATGGGTGGGCCTGGGAGGTCATAGGCCCACCCAGTTGGGAGCCAGGCCCAGCCAATCAGAATGAGTTTCTCCTCACAAAAGGGCTTTATTACAGACATAAATACTCCTCAGTTCCATCAGCTCTCCCGGTGGCTGGTGTCAGACGATCCCGCAGGTGAAGAAGACTGATTTGGTGGTCCTGAGCTGACGTGGTTACACTTGGTCTGCGGTTGAGGCCGGTTGGACATACTGCCAAATTCTCTATAATTACATTAGAGGCATCTTATGGTAGAGAAATCAACATTGAATTATTTGGCAACAGCTCTGGTTGACATTCCTGCAGTCAGCATGCCAATTGCACGTTCCTTCAAAACTTGCGACATCCGTCGTGTTGTGACAAAACTGCACATTTTAGAGTGGCCTTTTATTGTCCCCAGCACCTGTGTAATGATTATGCTGTTTAATCAGCTTCTTGTCAGGTGGATGGATTATCTTGGCAAAGGAGAAATGCTCACTAACAGGGATGTAAAAACATTTGTGCAGAAAATTTGAGGGAAATAAGATTTTTGTGCATGTGGAACATTTCTGGGATCTGTTATTTCAGCTCATGAAACATGGGACCAACACTCCACATTGCATTTATATTTTTGTTCAGGATAGTTAGTTTAAACTATCTTAGTTTATTTATAATTTGAAACTGATTCAATATTTTCTGTTTGCAAAAAATACACTGCTCAAAAAAATAAAGGGAACACTTAAACAAAACAATGTAACTCCAAGTCAATCACACTTCTGTGAAATCAAACTGTCCACTTAGGAAGCAACACTGATTGACAATACATTTCACATGCTGTTGTGCAAATGGAATAGACAACAGGTGGAAATTATAGGCAATTAGCAAGACACCCCCAATAAAGGAGTAGTTCTGCAGGTGGGGACCACAGACCACTTCTCAGTTCCTATGCTTCCTGGCTGATGTTTTGGTCACTTTTGAATGCTGGCGGTGCTTTCACTCTAGTGGTAGCATGAGACGGAGTCTACAACCCATACAAGTGGCTCAGGTAGTGCAGCTCATCCAGGATGGCACATCATTGCGAGCTGTGGCAAGAAGGTTTGCTTTGTCTGTCAGCGTAGTGTCCAGAGCATGGAGGCGCTACCAGGAGACAGGCTAGTACATCAGGAGATGTGGAGGAGGCCGTAGGAGGGCAACAACCCAGCAGCAGGACCGCTACCTCCACCTTTGTGCAAGGAGGAGCAGGAGAAGCACTGCCAGAGCCCTGCAAAATGACCTCCAGCAGGCCACAAATGTGCATGTGTCTGCTCAAACGGTCAGAAACAGACTCCATGAGGGTGGTATGAGGGCTCGACGTCCACAGGTGGGGGTTGTGCTTAAAGCCCAACACCGTGCAGGACGTTTGGCATTTGCCAGAGAACACCAAGATTGGCAAATTCGCCACTGGCGCCCTGTGCTCTTCACAGATGAAAGCAGGTTCACACTGAGCATGTGACAGACGTGACAGAGTCTGGAGACGCAGTGGAGAACGTTCTGCTGCCTGCAACATCCTCCAGCATGACCGGTTTGGCGGTGGGTCGGTCATGGTGTGGGGTGGCATTTCTTTGGGGGGCGGCACAGCCCTCCATGTGCTCGCCAGAGGTAGCCTGACTGCCATTAGGTACCGAGATGAGCTCCTCAGACCCCTTGTGAGACCATATGTTGGTGCGGTTGGCCCTGGGTTCCTCCTAATGCAAGACAATGCTAGACCTTATGTGGCTGGAGTGTGTCAGCAGTTCCTGCAAGAGGAAGGTGTTGATGCTATGGACTGGCCCGCCCGTTCCCCAGACCTGAATCCAATTGAGCACATCTGGGACATAATGTCTCGCTCCATCCACCAACGCCACGTTGCACCACAGACTGTCCAGGAGTTGGCGGATGCTTTAGTCCAGGTACGGGAGGAGATCCCTCATCAGGAGCATGCCCAGGCGTTGTAGGGAGGTCATACAGGCACGTGGAGGCCACACACACTACTGAGCCTCATTTTGATTTGTTTTAAGGACATTACATCAAAGTTGGATCAGCCTGTAGTGTGGTTTTCAACTTTAATTTTGAGTGTGACTCCAAATCCATACCTCCATGGGTTGATAAATTGGATTTCCATTGATTATTTTTGTGATTTTGTTGTCAGCACATTCAACTATGTAAAGAAAAAAGTATTTAATAAGATTATTTCTTTCATTCAGATCTAGGATGTGTTGTTTAAGTCTTCCCTTTATTTTTTTGAGCAGTATATATAATTCACTATTTTCTGACATTGCATTCTTGAAATGCTGAAGCCATACTGTACCTCAGATGAATCTTCTCTCTTACACCTTCTGTCATCTTGTTTCTTGGTGGACATTTTTATACTCTAAAATTCCTTGACCCGGATGTGCTGAATGTTGCCTACTTCCTGCTTGACCTCTGATTAGGGATGTGGTGTTGTCATGCTGTTACTAGAATGCCCTCTCTGAACCAATGGCTCCCCGGCTCTTTCTCATTGAATCTTTCCTCGATTCCCCACATCCTATCTCCTCGTCTCCTTCTCAACACGCATTGGAAAAGATGGTTTGAGGGGAGGAACCTTGAACCTCCTCCAGTAGGGTTGAGACGGTGGCAAGGAGATACTAAGCTACGAAGATTCATAGAAATACTCACTAAGTCTCGCTCGCTCTCTCTATGCAGTGCAATCTCTGCATTTATTAACATTTCCACTTTCCATTTGTGTCCGTCTGTCTAAAGTGATGATTTTTTCAGGACCTTTAGAAAACCAAGACAATCATGAATTTACCTTTCAATATGATTCACTTTTAGAGTAAGTTGTTTAATTAATTCTCTTTAGCCAGTGATCTCTGCAAAATACTGCTTTTATGAGAAATATTATAGCTACAATGTCGTATGGAATTGTTCTGAAGGAATGATGTACATTCATGTATAGGGGGATGGGATTGTATTTGAGAGAATGGTGCTGTGTGCGTGTGTGGACTGTAGCATTTGTGTGTGCGCGTATATAGGGATAAAGAGCATTGTGTTGTGCGTCAGGTGGTAAACACGGAGGGGACGTGGGTGCAGCTGGACAAAAACAGTGTGGTGGAGTTCTGCGAGAGCGACGAAGGAGAGGCCTGGTCTCTGGCCCGAGACCGTGGGGGAAACCAGTACCTACGCCATGAGGAAGGTAAGAGCCTTTTAACTTAACTTACTGCTTTTTACTCCTGTGTCCTTTTTTTATTATTGGATCAGGGTCTGTATTGGGCTTGGCGGTATACCGTAAATACCGTATACCGGGGTATATATTTTTTTGCCACAGCATGATTTTCAGGACCGTCCATAAAAATAAAATACATATTTGGGGGTTCGGCCCCCCCTCGCGGGAGCTGCAGGGGTGTGTGCTACGCCGCTGCTTAGAACTAACTATAAGTTAACTATCTAACTAAGGGCTCCAGCTATGGATTTGGTTTTCTAACTTGGTAGCTAAGTCGCTAGCTTGCAAGTAGGGATGCACATTTCTGTCAATTTTGCTGCCGACTGACTGACCCTCATTTACCTGTTTAACAAATGGTTACATTTTTTTCCAAACATTAAACACGTGACCAACAGAAAATACTATCAGAGATCTGTACATATAATGACGAGATGCTTATGTTTCCGCCCTAACAATAGGAGTCGTCCCAAGGCAGGCGACAAACTTAGGCCCCAAAAAAGCCCATAGAAACTCATTGGGCTTATTTCGAAAATTTTTGGGAGAGTGAAAACTCTTGCTTTGACTCTTCCTCTTTGATACCAAGAATGCATACAAGTACCGGACATTTTCATTAAGAGCTTAATGAAAACATGCAAGAATAGCAAGCCTATCGTCTTAGTCAAAAGGCCTATTAAAACCTCTTAAGGATCTGACTTTTTTTCAATTTTCGCCAAAAATGACATACCCAAATCTAACTGCCTGGAGCTGAAGCAAGGATATGAAGCAAGGATATGCATATTCTTGATACCATTTGAAAGGAAACACTTTGAAGTTTGTGGAAATGTGAAATTAATGTAGGAGAATATAACACATTAGATCTGGTAAAAGATGATACAAAGAAAAAACATGCATTTGTTTTTATTACATTTTTATTTTTCATCTTTGAAATGCAAGAGAAAAGCCAATATATGATTTAGATGCAATTTAGATTTTGGCCACTAGATGGCAGCAGTGTATGTGCAAACAGTTTTAGACTGTTTCAATGAATCATTGCATTTCTGTTCAAAATGTATCAAGACTGCCCAAATGTGCCTAATTGGTTTATTAATACATTTTCAAGTTCATAACTGTGCACTCTCCTCAGACAATAGCATGGTATTATTTCACTGTATTAGCTACTGTAAATTGGACAGTGTGGTTAGATTAACAAGAATGTAAGTTTTCTGCCCATATCAGATATGTCTGTGTCCTGGGAAATGTTCTTGTTACTTACAACCTCATGCTAATCACATTAGCCTACGTTAGCTCAACTGTCCTGGGGGGGGTCCTTTAGAGGTGAACATGCAACTCCTGTAATGAAGCAGATAGTAAAACGCCATTTTCAAACATTTGCCCAAATGCAATTAGCGGAAAACACCATTCTAAACAGCGCAACTAATGCAAGTAGTTTCATATGTGACAGAGATTAAAATATTTGTTAGAAACATAGAAAGAGTAGGAATCTTAGAGCAACAGCTATGATGGGTTGCTAATATGACTAGGATTGTGCTTTTGGACAACGAAAGGAAGTTGATATGAAAACCAATAGAACAGGAGAGAAGGCCTGGTTATTGGCATGAGGAAGTATTTATAAAATAGGTAAGACATGCCTCATTATTTGAAGTAAACTCACAGCCACGCTCAAGGTCCTGAACGATATCCTAGCCGCCATCAATAAAAGACAGTACTGTGCAGACGTCTTCATCGACCTGGCCAAGGCTTTCGACTCTGTCAATCACCGTATTCTTATCGGCAGACTCAACAGCCTTGGTTTCTCTAATGACTGCCTCGCCTGGTTCACTGACTACTAACTACTTTCAGAGAGAGTTCAGTGTATCAAATCGGAAGGCCTGTTGTCCGGACGTCTGGCAGTCTCTATGGGGGTGCCACAGGGTTCAATTCTCGGGCCGACTCTTTTTTTCTATATATTACAATGATGTCGCTCTTGCTGCGGGTGATTATTTGATCCACCTCTACGCAGACGACACCATTCTGTACACATCTGGCCCTTTTTTGGACACTGTGTTAACTTCTTAAGGACAGACGTTCCGCAAGCGGTAGAGCATGGCGCGAAATACAAATACCTCAAAAATGCTAGAACTTAAATTTCTCAAATATATGACTATTTTACACCATTTTAAAGAGAAGACTCTCGTTAATCTAACCACATTGTCCGATTTCAAAAAGGCTTTACAGCAAAAGCAAAACATTAGATTATGTCAGGAGAGTACCCTGCCAAAAATAATCACACAGCCATTTTCAAAGCAAGCATATATGTCACAAAAACCAAAACCACAGCTAAATGCATCACTAACCTTTGATGATCTTCATCAGATGACACTCCTAGGACATTGTTATACAATACATGCATGTTTTGTTCAATCAAGTTCATATTTATATCAAAAACAGCTTTTTACATTAGCATGTGATGTTCAGAACTAGCATACCCACCGCAAACATCCGGTGAATTTACTAAATTACTCACGATAAACGTTCAAAAAATACATAACAATTACTTTAAGAATTATAGATACAGAACTCCTTTATGCAATCGCGGTGTTAGATTTTAAAATTAGCTTTTCGGCGAAAGCACATTTTGCAATATTCTGAGTAGATAGCTCGGCCATCACAGGCTAGCTAATTTGACACCCACCAAGTTTGGGACAACCTAAACTCAGAATTACTATTAGAAAAATTGGATTACCTTTGCTGTTCTTCGTCAGAATGCACTCCCAGGACTTCTACTTCAACAACAAATGCTGTTTTGGTTCCAAATAATCCATAGTTATATTCAAATAGCTCTGTTTTGTTCGTGCGTTCAGGTCACTATCCGAAGGGTGACGCGCGAGCGCATTTCGTGACAAAAAAATTCTAAATATTCCATCACCGTAATTCGAAGCATGTCAAATGCTGTTTAAAATCAATTTTCATGCTATTTTTCTCGTAAAATAGCGATAATATTCCAACCGGGCGAAATAAAAAAATTTAGAATTCTCATGAACGAGCATCTCCGGTGTCACTGTTCCCAGGCTGACCACAAACAAATACTCCTGCTGTTCTTCGCCCAGAGACAGCAGACACCTCATTCCACTTTCTGGTGCCTTCTGAGAGCCAATAAGCCTTAGAAAGTGTCACGTTACAGCACAGATGCTGTATTTTCGATAGAGATGCAACAGAAGGAAAACAAATTGTCAGACAGGGCACTTCCTGTATGGAATCTTCTCAGAGTTCTGTTATACTCACAGACACCATTCGAACAGTTTTAGAAACTTTAGTGTTTTCTATCCAAATCTACTACTTTCTGGGCAGGAGTAGTAACCAGATTAAATCAGGTACGTTTTTTATCCGGCCGTGAAAGTACTGCCCCCTATACCATAACAGGTTAACAAACCTCCAAACGAACTTCAATGCCCTAGAACACTCCTTCTGTGGCCTCCAACTGCTCTCAAATGCTAGCTAAACCAAATTCATGCTCTTCAACCGATCGCTGCCCACACCCACCCGCCGGACTAGCATCACTACTCCTGACGTTTCTGACTTAGAATATGTGGACAACTATAAATACCTAGGTGTCTGGCTAGACTGTAAACTCTCCTTCCAGACTCATATTCAGCATCTAGAATCGGCTTCCTATTTCGCAACAAAGCTTCCTGCACTCATGCTGCCAAACATACCCTCGTAAAACTGACTATCCTACCGATCCTTGACTTCGACGATGTCATTTACAAAATAGCCTCCAACACTCTACTCAGCAAATTGGATGCAGTCTATCACAGTGCCATCCGTTTTGTCACCAAAGCCCCATATACTACCCACCACAGCGACCTGTATGCTCTCGTTGGCTGGTCCTCGCTACATATTTGTCACAAAACCCACTGGCTCCAGGTGATCTATACGTCTTTGCTAGGTAAAGCTCTACCTTTCTCAGCTCACTGGTCACCATGGCAACACCCATCCGTAGCACGCCCTCCAGCAGATATATTTCCTTCCAGTTCTCTGCTGCCAATGACTGGAACGAATTGCAAAAATCACTGAAGTTGGAGACTTATATCTCCCTCTCAAACTTTAAGCATCAGCTGTCAGAGCAGCTTACCGATCGCTGCAGCTGTAGGCTATACGACGAAAGGCTTTACGGCGAAAGCAAACCATGCGATTATCTGAGGACAGCGCCCAGTACACAAATGCATAACAAATCATTTTCAACCAGGGAGTTGCGACACGAAAGTCAGAAATAAAGATATCATTTATGCCTTACCTTTGAAGATCTTCTTCTGTTGGCACTCCAAAAGGTCCCAGTTACATTACAAATGGTCCTTTTGTTCGATAAAGTCCTTCTTTATATCCATAAAAACTCCGTTTAGCTGGCGCGCTTCAGTCAATAATACACTCGGTTTCCCTCCTTCAAAATGCATACAAAATGAATCCCAAACGTTACCAATAAACTTATCCAAACAAATCATTAAACATTTATAATCAAACCTTAGGTACCGTAATACGCAAATAAACAATACAATTTAAGACGGACAATTGTTATTGTCTTTACCAGAGACAAACAAAAAGAACGCACTCTCTCGGCCATGCGCTTGGAAACACTACAGCCAAAATGGGAGCCACTTAGAAAAACTGCTTCTCCCTCATTTCTCCATAAACCAGCCTGAAACTCTTTCTAAAGTGGAAGCCCTAGGAACTGCAATCGGGGACGATTTCGCCCTATTATAAAAGTGGCAGCCATTGAAATCAGTGGTATGCTGATTTTTTAATTTTTTTGTTGATGGTTTGTCCTCAGGGTTTCGCCTGGCATTTCAGTTCTGTTATACTCAGACATTATTTAAACAGTTTTAGAAACTTTAGTGTTTTCTATCCAAATCTACCAATTATATGCATATCCTAGCTTATGGGCCTGAGTAGCAGGCAGTTTATTTTGGACGCGCTTTTCATCCGGACGTCAAAATACCGCCCCCTATCCCAAAGAAGTTAAGTATGTTAAAAAGCTTTTCTGTGTTTTGAATGGTGTTCTGCGTACCCCAACAACAGAATGGTATGGTAAACAGCTGATTAGCCAGCTTCGCCAATGAGACGACCTCTGCCAAAAACATGACGTCATGTTATATGAGGAAATGGCGAGCTTTTTTAAAAACTGTCTGTTTAATATAAGTTTATTTGTTCATTACATTTTTGCTTTGGCTGCAAATACGAGTATGTGAAGAGTCTACAGCATTATTTGAGTATGAGTTAACAGAATATATCAAATTTTAAAAGTGAGATTTTCACTGGACAGTAACTTAAACTAATATAACATGGATATGAATGGATGTTTTGGTTGCTGTTGTTGGTGGAGCTAACGTGGTCCAGCTCTGTCTCCTCTCCCAACAGAACAAACCCTTCTGGAGCACGGGGCCCAGACCCCACCACCTAGCCCCTTCTCTGTCCAGGCCTTCAACAGGGCTACTGCAGCCAATGGGGCACAGGGCTTTGACTACGGTATCTCAAACAACAAAGGTGAGGCATGCCGGGGCACGTGGCTTGGTGGTTGGGCGGTAGAGGGATGCCTACACAGTTATACATGCACCTGTGGCTTGGTAGCTACAGCTGCTTCTGCTTTCGGAAAGCCCAGAACCTGGGTCGTGGCTATGAGGCACAAAACTTAAGAAAATGGTTCAAGTGAAATGGGCAAGTAGTGTATCTATTCCAGTAGGAAATGCTAGTTTTTGATGTCCGTTGCAAAGTGTTTTAAGACATGGTCTGTTGTGCGCCCAAATGAACAAAACCCAGATGTAGCTACCAGGCTGCCTCACACATAGGTCCCTAGCAACTGTCAATTCATTTTAAAAAAGATTACTAGCCTTACTTTGCAACTCTCCTTATAACTCCTAATATGATAAGTTGTCTGACTAGTAATATTCTGACTTGATATACTCATGACGTTGCCGGTGCAAATCAGATTATTGGAGACACTCAGATTTATTGTGCTAGTTGTAGTTATGCAGTCATATCTCAAGTGAGGATGTCAAAAATATTTATTTAATTTCACATTGGAGTAGTTTCCTTTTCCTGACAAACCTTGCAGGCTCCCGAGTGGCGCAGCATCTCAGTGCTAGTGGCGTCACTACAGACCCTGGTTCGATTCCAGGCTATATCACAACCGGCCGTAATTGGGAGTCCCATAGGGCGGCGCACAATTGGCCCAGCGTCGTCCGGGTTAGGGTTTGGCCAGAGTAGGCATTGTAAATAAGAAACTGACTTGCCTAGTTAAATAAAGGTTACATTTAGAAAAAGTATTCATCAATTAATCCACTTGTCAAAATCATTTATTCAGTGCCTTATTTTAACGACCATGATACATTTTCACTTTGGGTACAACACGTATGATTGACTGACTAGGGAACTGCTGAAGAGATGCACAAGTCTCCACTCTCCACATACAGTTGCTCTTCATCAATTCTTCTCTCACTGTCATTCTGTCCTGTCCTGTTTACTTCCTGCTTCTTATCTCACAATGTCCTGTGGGCTTCCTGGGTTCTCTTGAGCTGTGATCAAATACCCATACTAACATACTGTATACTACATACAGTTGAAGTCAGAAGTTTACATACATTTAGGTTGGAGTCATTAACTCATTTTTCAACCACTCCACAAATGTCTTGTTAACAAACTAGTTTTGGCAAGTCGTTAGGATATCTACTTTGTGCATGACACAAGTAACTTTTCCAACAATTGTTTACAGACAGATTATTTCACTTATAATTCACTGTATCACAATTCCAGTGGGTCAGAAGTTTACATACACTAAGTTGACTGTGCCTTTAAACAGCTTGGAAAATTCCAAGAAAATTATGTCATGGCTTTAGAAGCTTCTGATCGGCTGATTGACATCATTTGCGTCAATTGGAGGTGTACCTGTGGATGTATTTCAAGGCCTACCTTCAAACTCAGTGCCTCTTTGCTTGACATCATGGGAAAATCAAAAGAAATCAGCCAAGACCTCAGAAAAACAATTGTAGAACTCCACAATTCTGGTTCATCCTTGGGAGCAATTTCCAAACACCTGAAGGTACCACGTTCATCTGTACAAACAATAGTACGCAAGTATAAACACCATGGGACCACACAGCCGTCATACTGCTCAGGAAGGAGACGCGTTATGTCTCCTAGAGATGAATGTACTCTGATGCGAAAAAGTGCAAATCAATCCCCGAACAACAGCAAAGGACCTTGTGAAGATGCTGGAGGAAACAGGTACAAAAGTAACTATATCCACAGTAAAACGAGTCTTATATCGATATAACCTGAAAGGCCGCTCAGCAAGGAAGAAGCCACTGCTCCAAAACTGCCATAAAAAGCCAGACTACCCTTTGCAACCTCACATGGAGACTTTTTGGAGAAATGTCTTCTGGTCTGATGACACAAAAATATAACTGTTTGGCCATAATGTCCATCTTTATGTTTGGAGGAAAAAGGGCGAAGCTTGCAAGCCGAAGAACACCATCCCAACCGTGAAGAACGGGGGTGGCAGCATCGTGTTGTCTTGGTGCTTTGCTGCAGGAGGGACTGGTGCACTTCACAAAATAGATAACATCATGAGGATTAAAAATGATGTGGATATATTGAAGCAACATCTCAAGACATCAGTCAGGAAGTTAAAGCTTGGACACATGGGTCTTCCAAATGGACAATGACCCCAAGCATACTTCCAAAGTTTTGGCTGAAGGACAACAAAGTCAAGGTATTGGTGTGGCCATCACAAAGCCCTGACCTCAATCCAATAGAAAATTAGTGGGCAGAACTGAAAAAGCGTGTGCGAGCAAGGTCTACAAACTTGACTCAGTTACACCAGCTCTGTCAGGAGGAATGAGCCCAAGTTCACCCAACTTATTATGGGAAGCTTGTGGAAGGCTACTCGAAACGTTTGACCCAAGTTAAACAATTTAAAGGCAATGCTACCAAATACTAATTGAGTATATGTAAACTTCTGACCCACTGGGAATGTGATGAAAGAAATAAAAGCTGAATTAAATCATTTCACTCTACTATTACTCTGACATTTCAGATTCTTAAAATAAAGTGGTGATCCTAACTAACCTAAGACAGGGAATTTTTACTAGGAATAAATGTCAGGAATTGTGAAATACTGAGTTTAAATGTATTTGGCTAAGGTGTATGTAAACTCCGACTACAACTGTACTTAATAAGTATATACTACATACTATTAGTTAATTGTATTGTACTGTAAACGAATGGTATCGTTTCAGTTGAGCGTACTATAGTTTCGCCTCTCTACTGGAAGTTGATGCTGTTGCTATGCAACCTCTTGCTAGCTTGTTAGCATAAGAAATGCTAAACATTTTATGATTTCTGTTGTGTTCATAAACGCAATCTGGAGTGCCAGAGTGCGCTCTGGACGTTCATAAATCCAGAGTGTTGTCAGATTGTCCGTTGATAAATTTGGAGCTTTCAGAGTGCACATTGGACACTGACCGAGGAGTAGGGTTGATCCGAGCGTTCAACGGCAGTCGAGCGCCCAAGCTAACTGGCTAACATTTGCTAGCTACTTCCAGACACAAATAAGACAGAGAACACCTCACTCTGACCATTTTACTCACCTTAGCAAAGCTGGTTATGCTGTTTTCATGTTATCTAGAGTGTTGTAACTGTATTTTTAAATGTTTTGTTGCCAATGTTTACTGACACTGGCCATATTCAACGGGTGTTGAGCATTCGTAAATTCATCAGTTCTGCGCGAAAGTGCTCTGAAATCGGGGTAGATAGCCAGAATGAACAATGTCCATTTGAAACGCACAACGACTAATCCACTTAGTGAATAATGAAGTCCGTACATGTTGGGTAGTTAGTTAGATTGCAGATACTTAATAATACTGCCTGGCAAGTTTGATGTATTAGTAGCCAACTAACATTAGGTAGCTAGCAAACATATCGGTACCCACTGATGTAACACTATGCGGTTCGTAAGGATAACCTAGCTAACAAATTGTCAGACAACATAACGTGCAACTTAACTTCTTACACTTTTTCTTAATTAGTTAAAGCAATGAATTTATCCGCTTTCGTCGGACTTCAGCTGCATATTTTCCGCCATTTTCTTCAAATCTGAAAATGTTGTGAAGCCATGCCCATTGCATTATGGGCCCTAAAAGCACGTAAAAGTGTCTATTGCATGCATACTTTGTATTTTGGCGAATTTAGTACGACATCCGGGAACTTTTGGCATACTTCCTATATCCATGCTATGACCAGTAAGCATACTATATACTCAATTCACGTCACAAATCGTACGGATAGTGCCGTTAGTATGAGTATTAAAACACAGCTTTGGTCTTGCTTTTAGATTCCCAAATCAGGGGTGGCATGTGGATGTTAACTAAGAGTGTTGGCTTCAGAATTTCTCTCTACTTTTGTAGTTTTGGGGATAGTGGAGACAGGATAGTAGCATTAGCAAAATCTTAAAGGTACTGTTCACTTTTTAGAAGTGTAACTTATTTTTGACATAACTGTCGTGTAATCAGACTTCTCTATGCGTGAGTAAAGTAACTATAACTGAAGGCTAATGTATTTCTAGCTTGACGTTGCTTCACATTACAAGCCTTATGAATCCCTAAATTCGCACAGGCCCTCATTAGCATATGGCCAATCATGACGCAATATGCAAACAACACCATCTCCCCTTTTCGGAATACAAAGTGTAGACTGCCTTTGTCTCAACAGACCTCAAGTGTTTATTCTGCCTCTATGTTGGTAGGTCTGTTCCTGACTAGTACTTCTTGAACATTTGAACGTAGTCATGAACATATTTTCTGTGAACTTTAACCCAAAATGCATCTCTAATTATTTGTAACACAAATCTACCCCACAGGTAAGTTAGAACTGTAACAACTTGACAACTGTTGTCTTTTATTTTATTTTTTTTACTTAGAGCTCAGTCTTGTTTGCCTTGACTTATTGGTCCAGTCTTTGAGGTTTATCTATTGCTTGCCCACACCTTGTTCTGAGTGTAGCAGGTACATCTGGCTTGTCGGAGTGGTGAAGACTCTTGAATCTTCTCCTGTGTAGCGTTGTTGTTTTCAGGTCCATCTATAGGGATGAGGTGATGTCTGTTCCTGCGGACAGATACGTGGGGAGCTTACATGTTGCATTGTGGTGCTGCATGTTCCCTCAGCACTGTTCCTGTTACTTTTGAGTCAGTCACTCACACCTGTTTTCCAGTCTTGCTGACTCTGTGACACTTGTTGAAGCTTTGCTGAACCACTCTCCTTTTCCTTTGAGCTGACCGCTGTTGTGTTTGGCGAGTGACGTCACTGTAGTATGAAGCTGTCGTCCCATCAGCAGTTGTGCCAGGCTGAAGCCATTATGGAGTGGAGTTGACCAACTTAGAGAGATGTTGGGTTTGCGCCAGACATAGCGTTTTCCTTGATGGCCAAAAAGCTACATTTTAGTCTTATCTGACCAGAGTACCTCATTTCCATATGTTTGTGGAGTCTCCCACATGCCTTTTGGTGAACACCAAACATGTTTGCTTATTTTTTTCTTTAAGCAATGGGTTTTTTCTGGCCACTCTTCTGTAAAGCCCAGCTCTGTGGAGTGTACGGCTTAAAGTGGTCCTATGGACAAATACTCCAATCTCCGCTGTGGAGCTTTGCAGCTCCTTCAGGGTTATCCTTGGTCTCTTTGTTGCTTCTCTGATTAATGCCCTCCTTACCTGGTCTGTGAGTTTTGGTGGGCAGCCCTCTCTTGGCAGGTTTGTTGTGGTGTCATATTCTTTCAATTTTTTAATAATGAATTTAATTGTGCTCTGTGGGCTGTTCAAAGTTTTGTACATTTTTTTATAACCCAACTCTGATCTGTACTAATCCACAACTTTGTCCCTGACCTGTTTGGAGAGCTCCTTGGCCTTCATGGTGCAGCTTGCTTGGTAATGCCCCTTGCTTAGTGGTGTTGCAGACTCTGGGGCCTTTCAGAACAGACGTGTGTGTGTGTGTGTGTGTGTGTGTGTGTGTGTGTGTGTGTGTACACACACATACTGAGACCATGTGACACTTGGATTGCACACAGGTGGACTTTATTTAACTAATTATGTGACTTCTGAAGATAATTGGTTGCACCAGATCTTATTTAGGGGCTTCGTAGTAAAGGGGGTGAATACATATGCACGCACCACTTTTCCATTGAATTCTTTTTTGAATTTTTGTAAACAAGTAATTTTTTTCACTTCACCAATTTGGACTATTTTGTGTGTCCATCACATGAAATCCAAATAAAAATCATTTTAAATTACAGATTGTAATGCAACAAAATAGGAAAAATGCCAAGGTGGATGAATACTTTTGCAAGGCACTGTACCTTAAGAAGTAGTCCACTAGTAGCTGGTAGTTGGCGCTTTTCAGAGTGGACAAGCCCGCTCCCAGTCTTTATCAGGGTCTCTCTGGAAGTTGTGATGGTATGAGTGGTTCTGTGTGGTTTGTGCGCTCTTTGATGCATGTCCTGCAATTAAGCACAAGTTTGTTCAGTTGCTGGCTGAGGCTAAGCAACCACACAGCCTGTTGTGCCTTTCTCTGCACTTGACCACACCTTGATGACCCTCGTGCAGCTTGGTGAGGACATCATTTCGTAAGGCTGATGGAATGACAAGTCTCGTTCCTTTCAACAGGAGACCGTTGTGCACTGTGAGAAAAGCACGTTCTGCCCAGTATAGTTTCAGTGGTCCTTAGCATCCTTCCTGACATGTTGTCATGACTTTTGAGCACACACTGTCTGCTTTGAGTTGTTCTCTCAGATTTTGCATGTAGGAAACACTCACTGGAAGCTGTTCCATGATGGCGTCCACATAGATATTTGTGCTCTCCATGAGCTCCTTTTCTGCAGCACTTTTTTTGACTGGTGCACAAGGGTTGGTTCCCCATAAGGCTCAGGAGAGGCTTGTGATCAATTTCCAGCTGAAAGTGTTGACCAATGAGAATGTCTGAATCTTCCACATGCCCATGTCAGCCCCAGAGCTTCTTTTTCTACTAAAGTGCATCTCTGCTTGGTCCTTAAGAGAGACTGGGAAGCGTAGAAAGCAGGTCTCCATTCCTTGCTATTCTTCTACAGCAGCACTCCTAATCCATAGGAAGACATATCGGCTTAGACATCTCTTTGTTTGGGTCGTACAGGGCTAACACGGGTGTGGATGTCAGCTCCTCCTTCAGCTCTTTGAAGGCTCTGGCTTAGTTGGCCCCTCGGTACCAGTTGTTTTTCTTTGAGAGTAGGTCTCTGAGAGGTTTGTCCTTTTCAGCTGAGGGATGAACTTTGCCAGCTGGTTCACCATACCTCGGAAACTCTGCAGCTCGCTGACGTTGGATGTGGCTGCCATCTCTTTGACAGCCTCTGTCTTTTTCGGTCGGGCTGTACTCCTTTGTCCGAGATAATGTGGCTCAGGAACTTCACTTCCTGCTTTGACAGGTCACATTTGTCCATGTTCAGAGTTAAGCCAACTTTTTCCATCTTCTGAAATGTGGCATGAAGTCTTGCATCATGCGCCTCCTGTGTTTGGCCCCAGATTAACACATTATCCATGTGACAGACCACACTTTCCAGCCCTTCAGTGACTGTCACCATTCTGTCCTGGAAGTGTTAAGTCGCTGAAGCGATGCCGAAAAGCAGGCGGTTGAAGTTGTAACGTCCGGAAGGTGTGATGAAGGTTGTTAGCATAACTGACTCCTCCGCTAGCGGGATCTGAAAGAAGCACATGTTCGCATCAAGCTTTCTGAAGACCTTCGCCCCGGCTAGTGAGCCAAGGGTCTGTTCGGCAGTGGGTAGTATATTTTTCTCTAAACACTGACTTGTTGAGACAAGTGAAATCGATGCATGTCCGCACGTCTCTGTTCTTCTTGGGACAACCACCATGCCGGCGCACCAGTCCGTGGGCTCCTCCACTCTGGTGACAATCTTGAACCCTTGCCTGCTCTCTAGCTCTTTCTAGACTTTTGGCAGCAATGTCATAGGAATCCATCATGGAGTGAGTAGGGCTCTGTGCAGGATTTCAGCTTGATGGTATATAGTTGTTGTACTGTGCCAAAACCAGCTTTGGATAGCTTTCTTTCAGTGTCTGTAAATCAGTGCTGTCAAGTCGATCAACTAGCTCAAGCTTTGTGTGATAGCTGGTCAACCTAGTAAAGCTGTGTGTAGATCTCTGATGACCTACACGTCCTCCAGTGTCACCTTTTCTCCCTTTTGTAGAACTACACTTGTGATGCTCTTCCTTATCTTAGCAGAGGTTTTGTTGATTTTTTTAGCAGAGCTGGCTTGCTGGTTCCTGCAAAAATGTGATTGAACATATTGTCTGGGATAACAGTCACGTCGGCACCAGTGTCTATTTTGAATTTCACATTTCTGTCCATCACTTGAATCATCCATGGGTCGCCTCCTGCTGTTGTTGTTCCTAGGAAAATGCTATCATCCTCCTTTTGAACCTTGTTTACAGGGTCACACACTACTTCACTAGCTGCACACTGTGCAGGGCTTTTGCCACGGTTTCGACACTTTGGCTGCTATTTGTCATTAGCATTACCATGGCTAGCTTTCTCAAGCTGGAATATCTGTTTCCACTAATACTGACTGCCTTTTTGCATAACTCTATCCACTGAGCATGCCTCTTTTGTTGTTACTATGTCACCTTGCAGGTGACTGCTGCTTTTTCACTTCAGTTTGTGAGAGATCTTTATCTAGCTGCATCTGTTCTGACAGATGCATGTCTGCTAATCCAACAGATAGCCTGTCTCTAATTTGCTTATCATGCAAAAGTCCAGAGTTCCAATGCTCTGCTAGGGCATATAAGGCTGTGACAAAATAATCCACTTTCATTTTATCCTCTCTCCGCAAGTTAAAGCGGGTTTTCTCATTGATCATTTTCTTTTTCACAATAAAGACTGCTTGAAATCCATCTCTTACTTTGTTGTTGCTTGAGTTTGTTTAGGTTTAGACGCCTCCAAAACGTAATCTGCTTCATCGCTCATACAGTACATGAGTGTTTACCTGGTTCTCCTCGGTAGATGTGTGAAGATTACTCGCCTGACAAAAGTGCTCGAACCTCCTAATCCATTTGGTCCATTCTTGCGGTTTAGAAAAATCTAACGGCTCCGGCGGCTGTATGCTAAATGTAGCACTTAGGCCTTCATTTGCAAGTATCTGTACCCCTCCCGCTGCACCTTGCACGAGTGGCTGGCCTCTTCCTTCATCCACTGCTACTGGTGGCTGCTCATTAGCCTCCTCGATTTTATTCCCAAAACTTTTGAACCCGGTGAGCTGAACTCTGTTGGTAAATACACTCGTTCTTGTCCACTTCCCACACAGTGTCGCGTAATTAGACTTGTATATACGTGAGTAAAATAACTAATAACGGTGTATCTTTATGAAGGCTAGCTTGACGTTTATTGCTAGCTTGACGTTGCTTCACATTTACAAGCCACGTGAGAGATGCTTTCCTCATGAACCCCTAAATTTCCACAGGCCCTCATTAGCATATGCCAATAAGGATGCAGTATGCAAAGACAGCACAATATCTAGGGTGGTATCATTTTGTACAACCCCTTAAAATTTGTTAGCTGGTCAGGATGAGTCCTAAATCTTCTGGCTTGCGTTTTTGGGTAATGTAGCAATACTAGTGGAAACAGATTCTATCAGTTAGTGGTGCACTCAAAAGCATTTCCCCATACTGGATCAAGTTGACCCTCCAAGGCCACAGGGGCTGTCAATAAACACTAACTCTGTCCATTTTTTTGTTCTGCATGTCTCATTGGGTTTCATGGTGTGTGTATGTCATACCTAACATCACTGCTATGTTCAGTCATAATGTGTCTCAGTCTGTGTGCATGGGCCAGTTAGTGTGCTTCTGCCAGGTCAGGTGGGACCTGGAATATCTTCCCAACACCAGTGTTCACAAGTTCCCCCCCAAAGTGAAGGGGTGTCCTGCCAAATCGGAATCAACCCCCACAGCTTCCTACTGGCTCATTGGACTACTTTCCTCTCCAAAATGCCTCCAACTTTTTCTCAGGTTTTTTTCTTAGCTGGTAAATTTAAGGTAAATGAATCAGTAGAATAGGTCTCAATAAAGGGGACTTTCAAAACTTGCTTACCATTTATTTGGTACCATTTAAGTTTAGCAAAAGATCTCTCTCTATGGACCTATGTATACTTGATAATACCCTGTAATTAGTCAAAACTGAGTCACTGAACTTGTACATTTCTCCTAAAATCTTTCAGGGAAATTGAGCTAATTTTCTTATTCCATATGGAAATGACTGAAGTAGAGGAGTTTTCTATGTTGTTGGGTAGAAAGCAGATGCACTCTACCTTAGATACTACAGTACATATAGTACAAACAGTGTTATTTTCCCTATTTGGGTTCCACACTTTGTCCCAAGTGACACAACCCCGGCCCAGCCAATCGCCATTACTGTCCCAAAACCCCACCCTGTGACATCACCCATTACCCCATGTCACTTTAGTTTATCCCCTTTTCCCCTCCTATCCAGAAACTCCCACCTCACCCCCCTACACACCCCCACCCCCTTACACCTCTCCGGCATTACCTGTGTGGGAGATGATTGATAAATCAATGGACATTTTAATGGTTACTGTTTAATGGATTCATTGATTGATTTATACCCCACCTTTTGGAATCCTAAGACCATAGTGTAAGCTAAGCTGTAGTCCCCCCTTCCCCTTCTCTTCCGTTATTTGCAGGTGACCAAAGGTTGACTGCCATACTGAATAGTGCCATTCAGTCTGGGCCCTTCCTCCCTCCAGCCGCTCCTCCCTCCTCTTCCTCCGTATTTGAGCAAGCCGCCCAACCTCCCTCCTCCTCCCTTGTCCACAGCCCATTTGTGTTTGGACAATGCCCCAGGTCCCAAGTGTCTCAGCCGCAGCCACAGCTTCCGAGTAAGTCGGTCCGTCTGTATGACAGTGTCGACGCTTGCTTGCCCAGGTGCTCCCTGGTCCCATCTTAATTCCTCCTTAGCTTATCATTCTTTTGTTTGTGATTTTTTTACTTGCGTATTTGTTTTGCTTATTTCTGTTTTTTGGGGGGGCAGGGTGGACCGATGACACCCTAACATTGCTGTTATGTTCTGACTGCTGCTTACAATACCTTGCCTAGTAATGTAGCTGCCTGCTTTTTGTTTATATATTGTTCTTTCTCCATCTTCATCCCTGATTTAAACAGAGACTCAGTGATATGACGTGATCACGAGCAGCAGTCTGCCCAGAGATATTGTCAAGAGAGTGAGGCAAAAGGCTGCATTTGACATCACCCATACAGATACTTGCATTTGTGCACGCATTTGTACATAGGTTTGCTTCTATCTCCTGCAATTTAATAGATGCATGACGACAAATGTTGACGAGTGCAGCCTCTGCCTTCGCACGGTCTTTGTTTGTGTCAGAAGTCACCCTGCTCCTCTTGGTAAACTCGTATCACTGATTCTACTTTTAAACACCAGCTCTGCAGTTCCCATTCCTGCTTAGTGCTCCCATTGCAAATGTAGACTACCTTAGTGTAATTCATCATATGAATTTAGGAAGCATCATTTAGTGTACTTATTACTGCATTAGTTTACTACATGCTTTCATTCTTTACATTTCTGAATCTCTATAAAGCTCCTGGGCACACACTAAATGCCTTGAGAATGTGTCAATATGACTAAGCTTAACTCACAGCACCTGTGGTGCGTAAATCAGAGACAATCTCATGGTCAGGTCAGTGGATATGCTCCCAACTATTAGGTTTCAATAAAGTATAACATTTATCAATTAGTTTCCGTTCACTCCATTTTCTCAGCCCCTGGCTCAAACTCATGTTTTCCAGCCCTAGTTCATGCATCTCTTACTACCCTCTGTTCTCGTATAGCTGTCTGCTCTCCATATGTCTGTTGGTCTGACTCTCCATATTCTTTAAACTCTCAATGGCCATCCTCCATCACTCCACCTCTCTCCTTCTTTCTCTCACTCCTCTCTCCCTCCTTCTCTTTCTCTGTATGGTGTGTTTCCTTACCTGTTCTCTCTACTTACCTGTACACGCTACGCTTCTTTTCTCTGTGAGGGTGTCCCTGCATTCATTCCCTGTGTTTTGCTTACCTACCACTGTTTTCCGCTGTAGATGGTTCTTCATCACGCAGCCTTGCTTCTTCTCACGAGCGTGTGCACAAAAGCAGTGCGTCCGCGGCTGGGCATGGTTCTGCACTCTCATCTCTTGCTCTCAGGCAAAAGGGTGGGTAACATACAAAATGCATGCCTCCTTCAGACTGAAATGTGGGAATCCGTTACGGAGTCAGTTAATGCTGAACAACAGGATAAATAGGATTATCAAGAGTAAAACACAGGTAAATAGGTAATTTGTTCTAAACTGAACTCTAGTTACAATTATCAGAAGGAATAGGGGAGATGCTTATTCACATAGAGGTTAGGGGTGGGACTAATGTCCCGAGACAGGATCCATTCTAAAGACCAATTATAAACTCAGCAAAAAAAGAAATGTCCTCTCATTGTCAACTGCGTTTATTTTCAGCAAACCTAACGTGTGTAAATATTTGTATGAACATAAGATTCAACAACTGAGACATAAACTGAACAAGTCCCACAGACATGTGACTAACAGAAATTTAATAATGTGTCCCTGAACAAAGGGCGGGGTCAAAATCAAAAGTAACAGTCAGTATTTGGTGTGGCCACTAGCTGCATTAAGTACTGCAGTGGATCTCCTCCTCATGGACTGCATCAGATTTGCCAGTTCTTGCTGTGAGAAGTTAGCCCACTCTTCCACCAAGGCACCTGCAAGTTCCCGGAGATTTCTGGGGGAATGGCCCTAGCCCTCACCCTCCGATCCAACAGGTCGTGCTCAATGGTATTGAGATCCGGGCTCTTCAATGGCCATGGCAGAACACTGACATTCCGGTCTTGCAGGAAATCATGCACAGAACGAGCAGTATGGCTGGTGGCATTGTCATGCTGGAGAGTCATGTCAGGATGAGCCTGCAGGAAGGGTACCACATGAGGGAGGAGGATGTCTTCCCTGTAACGCACCGCGTTGAGATTTCCTGCAATGACAACAAGCTCAGTCCCATGATGCTGTGACACCCCCCCAAGACCATGACGGTGACGGACCCTCCACCTCCAAATCGATCCAGCTCCAGAGTGCAGGCCTTGGTGTAACGCTCATTCCTTTGACGATAAACGCGAATTCGACCATCACCCCTGGTGAGACAAAACCTCAACTTGTCAGTGAAGAGCACTTTTTGCCAGTCCTGTCTGGTCCAGCGACGGTGGGTTTGTGCCCATAGGCAATGTTGTTGTTGCTGGTGATGTCTGGTGAGGACCTACCTTACAACAGGACTACAAGCTCTCAGTCCAGCCTCTCTCAGCCTATTGCGGAGTCTGAGCACTGATGGAGGAATTGTGTGTTCCTGGTGTAACTCAGGCAGTTGTTGTTGCCATCCTGTGCCTGTCCCGCAGGTGTGATGTTCGGATGTACCGATCCTGTGCAGGTGTTGTTACACGTGGTCTGCCACTGCGAGGACGATCAGCTATCCGTCCTGTCTCCCTGTAGCGCTCTCTTAGGCATCTCACAGTACGGACATTGCAATTTATTGCCCTGGCCACATCTGCAGTCCTCATGCCTCCTTGCAGCATGCCTAACGCACGTTCACGCAGATGAGCAGGGACCCTGGGCATCTTTCTTTTGGCGTTTTTCAGAGTCAGTAGAAAGGCCTCTTTAGTGTCCTAAGTTTTCATAACTGTGACCTTAATTGCCTACCATCTGTAAGCTGTTAGTGTCTTAACGACCGTTCCACAGGTGCATGTTCATTAATTGTTTATGGTTCATTGAACAAGCATGGGAAACAGTGTTTAAACCCTTTACAATGAAGATCTGTGAAGTTATTTGGATTTTTACGTATTATCTTTTGAAAGACAGGGTCCTGAAAATGGGAAGTTTCATTTTTTGCTGAGTTTATATTACCTATTCTAGGGCACAGTGCTGGGCTGCATGGGCTTCTTCTCATCAGTTGCACCATGATCCATTAGCTACCCCTGTCTGTGTAAGTGGCCTTCAGACATGCATAGATAGTACTTTTCCAAACTATATTAATCTATGTCAAGGCCATTGAAGGCTCTTCTAGAATTATCTATGTCCTCTGCTCTAATGCTGTCACTTTTCTAAAATCTATTGGTCCACAACTTTCCAGTCTAAGAAAGAGGTTTCTTATTGACTCAAAAATAATTATTTCATTTTTTTATGTTTTAACATGTTTTTAAAAAATTATAAAATGTCCAGACTTCTACTGTTGTTTCTTTTCTCCCCCCCATTTTTTCTTCCCTTTCATAATCCATTTTGTTTTGACCCTTAGATGTTGAGTATTGTACTCAGATGTGCCGCCTTTTACAGTAATTCTCTTAGTTATAGTATAACTGTTTCTATGTTGTGCTTGGCTACTAGGTAACTCAGGGCCGCGCCCCATGTCCCCGGCCACCAAACAACGACTGGAAAGTCGCTCCCCAAAACAGGAGGGGCGCGGCGGTCGCTCCTCGGAACAGTCCAAAAGCAAAGATCCGCCGGCCAGCGAGGCCCTGATCCTGAGGTCGGACACTGCCAAGCTGCGGTCGGACTCGCATAGCCGCTCCCACTCGCCCAACCACAACACCCTGCAGGCACTGAAGGCCGACGGGCGTGATCGTAATTCCTCCGGGCTGCGCGCCGAGTCACCTAACCCTGGCTCCCGCTCCACCTCGCCCAAACAGAAGGGCCTTTCCTCCACCTCGGGGAGGTCTAGCCCCTCCAGCACCTCCTCGCCCCGCTCCTCCTCCACCCAGCACGACAAGAACTTTGCTCAGGACAAGAACCAACCAATTGACAAGAATATGCCACAAGACAAGAACCAACCCCATGACCAGAACCTCCCTCCCAATGTCAGCCCCTCCTCCAAGGCTCAGCTGGACCCGCCCAGAGAAAGGTCCAAGTCGGACTCATACACCCTGGACCCGGACACCCTGAGGAAGAAGAAGGTCCCGCTCACCTCGGAGCCCCTAAGGGGAAGGTCCACCTCACCCAAACTACCACCCAAGGACGGGAGCAGCAAAGGAGGTGATAGGAACGCGGAGAACCGCACCCCGTCACCCCATGTGACCCAGGAGAACCTCCACAGCGAGGTGGTGGAGGTGTGTACGTCTAGTGCTCTTCTTTCCAATGATGATGAGGGAAACAACGAAAACGTGGAGGTGAGCAATGCAGAGGAGGGCTCCTCAAAGGTGCACTTCAGCATCGGCAAGGCACCCGTCAAGGAGGAGCTGGAGAGCAGCCGCTTGTCGCCCAAAGTCAGCCGCAAGACCTCCAGCCGACACGTGCGCCCCAAGAAGGACAAGTCGGGCCCGCTCTTCAAGGGCGAGAGCTCGTCGAGGGTCGCCGAGCCCGCCAAGCAGGCTATGTCACCCTCAGTTGCAGAGTGTGCCCGGGCGGTCTTCGCCGCGTTCCTCTGGCACGAGGGTATCGTCCACGACGCCATGGCCTGCTCCTCGTTCCTCAAGTTCAACCCAGAGAGGACCAAGGAGCACGCGCCCATCCGCAGCTCGCTGGGTGGCCAGGGCGGCCAAGAGGAGAAGGAAAGCAGGCTGAAGAACCGCCACTCACTGGAGATATCCTCGGCCCTCAATATGTTCAACATCTCCCCGCATGGGCCAGACATCTCCAAGATGGGCAGCATCAACAAGAACAAGGTCCTGTCAATGCTCAAAGAGCCTCCCCTGCCCGAAAAGTGTGAGGATGGCAAGGGGGAGCACGTCTCCTTCGAGGTGGCCTCTCACCCTGCAATGAGGGCTAAGTCCATCCTGCCGCTCACCCTCCAGCACCTCGTTGCATTCTGGGAGGACATCTCAATGGCAACCATCAAGGCAGCCACCCAAAACATGATTTTCCCCAGCCCGGGTTCCAGCGCCATCCTAAAGAAAAAGGAGAACGAGAAGGACACTAAGAAGTCCAAGAAGGAGAAAAAGAAGAGAGATAAGGCGGAGGTGCGCCCCAGGGGGAACCTGTTTGGGGAGATGGCCCAGCTGGCCATGGGGGGACCGGAGAAGGACACCATCTGTGAGCTGTGTGGGGAGTCGCACCCCTACCCTGTCACCTACCACATGAGGCAGGCCCACCCAGGTAAGACCAACAATGTTGGGTTTGCTTTTATTCCATACTGTTAGAAATACACATGCCATATCAATGTGAGAGGTTAGCCAACCTCTCGCATAAAAGTCTGACTTTTAAGTCCTATGAAAGGCTATATTTTGTTTATTACATTTGTGGATAAAAAATAACGCTTTAAAGCAGAACATTTCTTCATACTGAGGCGGATGGTGGCTGACCCCATTGAACCATTTGCACTGTATCTCTGCTAATATGGCAACACTGCTCAATATGATCTTAGCATATATGTATATTATTTTAATATATTTTAATATGTTCTATTTAAGTTGGTGGATTTTAGCTTAATTTGATGTTTTGTTTTGGGCAGGTTGTGGTCGCTATGCGGGAGGCCAGGGTTATAACAGCATTGGCCACTTCTGTGGGGGCTGGGCGGGAAACTGTGGAGACGGCGGGATCGGAGGAAGCACCTGGTACCTGGTGTGTGACCGTTGCAGGGAGAAGTACCTAAGAGAGAAGCAGACTGCAGCCAGGGAAAAGGTACTGTACTTCTCGACGCTTCAATCAATTGTTGTTTTCTACTGTATCTTTACACATTCAATTCTTCAAGTTCAAATGGATACTTGGATAGTTAACAGTCAGGATTTAACATATTATGCTCAATATACTAATTTCTCACAGTAATAGTCACAGTTCAGAGGATAACCTTTCGCTACCATGTACTTTCATAAACAGCCTTGGTAACATGCTTGTGACAGTCTTACAATGCATTATAACTGCATTATTCCTACAAGTAGAGGTGTGCCCGGGACTGATTTATTCATCCCGCCTGCACCCGCAGTATTTCATACGCTTGCGTCCCACCCTAGTCAACAGCCAGTGGAATTGCGTGGCGCGAAATACAAATACCTCAAAAATGCTATAACTTCAATTTCTCAAACATATGACTATTTTACACCATTTTAAAGACAAGACTCTCGTTAATCTAACCACTTTGTCCGATTTCAAAAAGGCTTTACAGCGAAAGCAAAACATTAGATTATGTCAGGAGAGTACCCTGCCAAAAATAATCACACAGCCATTTTCAAAGAAAGCATATATGTCACAAAAACCAAAACCACAGCTAAATGCAGCACTAACCTTTGATGATCTTCATCAGATGACACTCCTAGGACATTATGTTATACAATACATGCATGTTTTGTTCAATCAAGTAAATATTTATATCAAAAAACAGCTTTTTACATTAGCATGTGATGTTCAGAACTAGCATACCCACCGCAAACTTCCGGTGAATTTACTCACGATGAACGTTGACAAAATACATAACAATTATTTTAAGAATTATAGATACATACCTCCTTTATGCAATCGCGGTGTCAGATTTTAAAATAGCTTTTCGGCGAAAGCACATTTTGCAATATTCTGAGTAGATAGCTCGGCCATCACAGGCTAGCTAATTTGACACCCACCAAGTTTGGGACAACCTAAACTCAGAATTACTATTAGAAAAATTGGATTACCTTTGCTGTTCTTCGTCAGAATGCACTCCCAGGTCTTCTACTTCAACAACAAATGTTGTTTTGCTTCCAAATAATCCATAGTTATATTCAATAGCTCTGTTTTGTTCGTGCGTTCAGGTCACTATCCGAAGGGTGACGCGCGAGCGCATTTCGTGACAACAAATTTCAAAATATTCCATTACCGTCCTTCGAAGCATGTCAAACGCTGTTTAAAATCAATTTTTATGCTATTTTCTCGTAAAATAGCGATAATATTCCAACCGGGCGACGTTGTATTCATTCAAAGGCTGAAAGAAAAAAAATGGAGAATTCTCATGAATGCGCATCTCCAGTGTCACTGTCCCCAGCCTGACCACTCAAAATCTCCTGCTGTTCTTCGCCCAGAGACAGGAGACACATCATTCCACTTTCTGGTGCCTTTTGAGAGCAAATGGAAGCCTTAGAAAATGTCACGTTACAGCAGAGATGCTGTGTTTTTGATAGAGATGCAACAGAAGGACAACAAATTGTCAGACAGGGCACTTCCTGTATGGGATCTTCTCAGGTTTTGGCCTGCCATATGAGTTATGTTATACTCACAGACACCATTCAAACAGTTTTAGAAACTTTAGAGTGTTTTCTATCCAAATCTACTAATTATATGCATATTCTCATTTCTGGGCAAGAGTAGTAACCAGTTTAAATCGGGTACGTTTTTTTATCCGGCCGTGCAAATACTGCCCCCTAGCCCCAACAGGCTAAAGATGGCTGAGTTGGAGAGACTTGCACTTTCTTTTGAGCTATTTTTTATAGCCTACTGTATCAAAGCAGGTAACTAACCAACCAGGCTCAATGTTAGCTAGCTAACACTAGGCTATAGCTAGCTAAGCAAATGGCTCTGAGGTACAAATAATAAGATCATATACTTAACATTAGCTAGCGAGCCAGCCAGCTAACGTTTGCATACTTGCTTGTAAACAATCAACCATAATCACAACTCATGACGTTACTACCCTGCATGAATCTGCAGGTAGCGAACCAACCAGGTTCAATGTTAGCTAGCTAACATTAGGCTATAGCGAACCAAGCAATGGCTCTTTCTGTCAAATGAGGAATGTGTAATATCTGATGCCATGGTTGCCCTTAGTTTTAAGATGTAATCCGGAGACAGGTGTTTTCTCCATCTCCTTAGCTATTATGCTCTAATTCCACTGATTTCAAAACTCAGTCCTCCAAAAAGTGGAGAGCAACACTTTAATACACGATACATAAAAAAAGCAGCGTTATACAGGATTACCAACACATACTGACAAGCTCAAATAGACAGACACATGCTCATCTCTCAGCATGTCCAGCCCACTCATTATCTCAACCAATCATGGCTAGCGGGAAGGTTGCTGACTTTTTGGTCAAAAAAGAAAAAACTAGGCTTGTAATTTAACAATTTTATTTGTATTTACAGATGGCATGCACGTTTGTTATTAAGGCACATGAAAGTTCACATGTTCGAGAAAGCATTTCTGGCAACAAAAAAAACGCATTTTGATAAAAACATTTATTTAAAAAAAGTTTACGTTCAAATGGTTCTCCTGTGAAGTAGTGACCCGCGACATACGCCTAGTTTCCTGAAACGGGTCACAAATATGATTGATCAATATTTATTTCTAGGCGATGTAGTAAACTATAGCTTAATCATATTTAGGAGGTATATTATGTGAATAATGCAACAAAGATGTGCTTTTTAATACAATAGGTAAGCTAACCCATAAAGTGCAGAAGATGACCATTTCCAAATAATCTGCCAGACAGCAAAAAATATTTTAATCCCAAAATTGTCTGACATGACCGCACGCTTCCAACAGAAGCATGAAAAATGCAGACAGCGCCGCAATGATCTCTCTAGGGACCCGCTTCCCTCTACCTACAAATATTACTACAAACTTCAACTCTACATTTTATTAATTTAGCAGAAGCTCTTATCCAGAGCGATTTACAGGAGCAATTAAGGTTAAGTGCCTTGCTAGGTAACCTTTTGTTTACTGGCCCAATGCCCTTAACTGCTAGGCTACCTGCTCTCCCCTCTAACCCACCCGTGGCCTCTAACCACCCTCCCTACCCATCCAGGTGAAGCAGTCGAGGAAGAAGCCCCTGCAGGTGAAAACGCCGCGGGCGCTTCCCACCATGGAGGCCCACCAGGTGATCCGTGCCAACGCCCTGTTCCTGCTGTCCTTAAGCAGTGCTGCTGAGCCCAGCCTGCTGTGCCACCACCCGCCTCGCCCGCTCCACTCCACACTGCCCAGCCTCAAGGAGGGCGTCTCGGATGAGATGCCCAACAAGATCGGCTGCCTCTACCTGCAGACGCTGGCCAGGTAAATGATGGATATCTATTGTGATGATCAAAATGAAAAGGACTGGCGAGACTGGGAGGGAAAAATTAAAGGTGATTTCCTTTTATTTTTTCTTCCTAAAGAGTCTCCTCCTCTTTTAGTTTTATGCCCTTTGGGACAGCATTACACTTGAAGCGCTGTGGCCACTTTAATTCAAGCGATGATCATACATTTTGTGTGTGTAGTATCTTACCCATATCCCGTGAACATGTTACACAGTGAAAACCATCATGGAATTCTTAACATTTATTTGCTAGGAGGTAGCATCCACATAACCTAAACACTAAATCTTTCAACTACATATGATACATGTATGTAAACCTGTCTCCTCTCTTCCAGGCAACACACAGAGAACTTTGGTGGGTACACAGATGACAACCTGTTCCAGGACGAGATGAGGTACCTGCGCTCCACATCTGTCCCTGCGCCCTACATCTCAGTCACCCCCGACGCTTGCCCCAACGTGTTCGAGGAGCCCGAGAGCAACATGAAGTCCATGCCCCCCAGGTAACACACACACACCTCTTTTTGAGAGTAGAGATGAGCAGACTGTGATTATGTCTGTGTATGTGTTGTATGTGGTTGTAGCGTGTGTCATATCTGTGCGTGTGTGTGTGTGTGTGAAAGAGACTCATTCCAGTGTGCTGTGAGTGTGTGTGTGTTCTATTTATGTGTCATGTATGACATAAACAGATGGTCAATATTTCTTTGTTGTATCTCTTGCAGTCTAGAGACCAGCCCAATCACAGACAGTGACTTGTCCAAGCGGACGGTGTTCCAGAGGTCCTACTCTGTGGTGGCCTCTGAGTACGACAAGCAGCATTCGGCCTCCCCGGCCAGGGTCAAAGCCGTGCCCAGACGCAGAGTCCACAGTGGGGATGCAGGTGGGTAAACCTTCCCCTGAACCACGAAACCAGAGGAATGTGATCCTATTTACTAGTATAGTCCATTAAACTAAGGGTTTTGGATGCAGACAAAAGTTATTCTACACTTCACCATTAACTCGTGTACCTGGTGTTTACTACAAAATAATTATGGTAATGGTCATTACGTGATAAAGACATTGAAGTGTAACTCTTTTTTTTGTTTTCATAGGATTAATTGTTTGTAATTGTCAGCTGGAATAGGGTTGCAAATTACTAAGTGTTACCAGTCATCATGACATTTGTAATACCGTATTTATTGTTTTGTTATTTATATCATATTTATACAATGGGTAGGTCTAATCCTGAATGATGATTGGTTAAAACCGCATTCCAGCCGGTGTCTATTCCACAAGTTACTGGTAACCCGTTGTATAAAAGTGATAATGCCCTCGAAGACTTCATCTCGGGCCTAACAACCCCCATGCCAATATATCCTCCAAACACCAGCTTCTCGGGCATTATCACTTAATTGTAACACTGTCCTCCCCTCCAGAAGTGGGTTCCTCTCTGTTGCGCCACCCGTCCCCGGAACTGTCCCGTCTCATCTCGGCCCATGGATCCCTCAGTAAGGGCGAGAGGAACTTCCAGTGGCCCGTCCTGGCCTTCGTCATCCAGCACCACGACCTGGAGGGTCTGGAGGTGGCCATGAAGCATGCCCTCCGCAAGTCCGCCTGCAGAGTCTTCGCCATGGAGGTACATCTGTCAAAGATAGTATTTCCCATAGGAAAATGTCTCATGCTTACTCTAGCTGGGCATTTGCAGTTGTATAGCACAATTAAACAGTTAGCTGTGTAATGTTAAATGCTAATGTGATTAGCCTATTGGCTTACATCCTCTTTGAGGTGTCAGTGGTAGTCGCTAGACGGCCCTGTTAGAAAGGACAAAAGTGTAGGCAATATCTGAGATGATAAACTGATTAGAATGTTTATTTTTCTGAAGTAGTAGTACTAGGGTTAAGGTTAGGTTCGTGGTTTGAAAAGCACTGTACCTTTTTCCTAAATTGTATCGCTTTTCCATTCTGTCCTTAATCTAATGTGATCTGGTGATTTTCAAACCAATAACTTTTGTCAGCGTTATACATCGTTGGTTTTTGTTAGTTATATATGCAATAAATTAATACATTTCAGGTTTTTGTTGTAAAATGAAAAGGACTGAGCCACCATCTAACCCATCTCCCCCCCCTCAGGCATTCAACTGGCTGCTGTGTAATGTGATCCAGACCACTTCGCTGCACGACATCCTGTGGCACTTTGTCGCCTCACTCACCCCGTCACCATTTGAACCCGAGGAAGAGGAGGAGGATGAAAATAAAGCCCATGGGAACAAGGAAATTGTGATGGAGCAGGTATGTTTGATTATTATTATTTGACCCTGCTGGTCATCTATGAACATCTTGGCCATGTTCTGTTATAATCTCCACCCAGCACAGCCAGAAGAAGACTGGCCACCCCTCATAGCCTGGTTCCTCTCTTGGTTTCTTCCTAGGTTCTGGCCTTTCTAGGGAGTTTTTCCTAGCCACCGTGCTTCTATACCTGCATTGCTTGCTGTTTGGGGTTTTAGGCTGGGTTTCTGTACAGCACTTTTGTGACATCAGCTGATGTAAGAAGGGCTTTATAAATACATTTGATTGATTAAGAATCCAGGACCTGGGTGGTGGTGGGGGGGGGGGGGGTGTCGTCTCTTGCGAAACAGGTCTCTTCCAAATTAGATTATCTCAATGCGCCAAACCTGGATACATAAACGTTTTTATTTGAGGTACCGGTACAAACATTTTCTATATTCAGACAATGTCAATGTATGTCTGAAGTCATTGCTTCCTTAATATGTGTGTTTTTATAAACTTTTCCATTATGTTTTCTTCGTACACACAGGAGAGGGACCTTGGAGTGTGTGAGCACCCGCTGTCTGACATTGTGATCGCCGGGGAGGCCGCCCACCCCCTCCCACACACCTTCCACCGCCTCCTCCAGACCATCTCTGACCTCATGATGTCACTTCCTAGTGGAAGTTCCCTGCAGCAGATGGCCCTCAGGTACGGTGGCCCTGTTGCTCAAAGTTCACCTCCGCTTTAAACTCAAACCTGCCTTCAGCTAAATAATTTTAACCATACACTTGGAACAGAGCATATTATCTTGCAATTAGACGAAAGCTATATCTTTTAAAGGGTCAAATCATTTTCTATATATGAATAGGCAATATAATGTTAACTTTAGCAAATATTTTTTCACAGCCACAGTTTCTTTTCACATTTAAAAAAAAAAAAATAAACTAGAACTGCTGGGTTTCTCAACATACAAGTATCCGGTAGACTAAAGAGCGCTGTCCGCCATCACCTTTACTACTCATCTGATGAATCTACTGTGTTGTCATCAACCTAAGTAAATACCATCGTCATTTTTTTAAATGGAAAGATTGATTGAATGTAACAGGTTCAGGGAACAGAACAGAAAACCGAAAGTGATCTGTAGTGTTCCGCAACAAACTTTATTTTAAAAGCATGGGAACCGGTTAATAAAGTTATTTTACATTCTAGGCAGTTCTTTTCAGTCCCAAGAAAAACGGCAACTAAACCTCTATGCAAAAGCATTCTCTGCCACTCAGAAACTACTCCTTCCAGTGTCTGAAGTTTGCTATATGGTTAGGGCTGTTACGTGACCGCATTACTGCCACACCTGCAGTCACAAGTCATGACCGCAGTCAAATTCCACATGACCGTTGTGTAACAGTAACTAGGCTTCTCCAAAACTGCACTCTGATGCCACTGACGGTCATTTACAAAATAGCCTCCAATACCCTACTCAATAAACTGGAAGCAGTCTATCACAGTGCCATCCGTTTTGTCACCAAAGCCCCATACTCTACCCACCACTGCAACCTGTACGCTCTCGTTGGCTGGCCCTCGCTTCATACTCGTCGCCAAACCCACTGGCTCCAGGTCATCTACAAGACCCTGCTAGGTAAAGTCCCCCCTTATCTCAGCTCACTGGTCACCATAGCAGCACCCACCTGTAGCACGCGCTCCAGCAGGTATATCTCTCTGGTCACCCCCAAAGCCAATTCCTCCTTTGACCGTCTCTCCTTCCAGTTCTCTGCTGCCAATGACTGGAACGAACTACAAAAATCTCTGAAACTGGAAACACTTGTCTCCCTCACTAGCTTTAATCACCAGCTTTCAGAGCAGCTCACAGATCACTGCACCTGTACATAGCCCATCTATAATTTAGCCCAAACAACTACCTCATCCCCAACTGTATTTATTTATTTATTTATTTTGCTCCTTTGCACCCCATTATTTCTACTTTGCAATTTCTTCCACTACAAATCTACCATTCCAGTGTTTTACTTGCTATATTGTATTTACTTCGCCACCATGGCCTTTTTTGCCTTTACCTCCCTTATCTCACCTAATTTGCTCACATTGTGTATAGACTTATTTTTCTACTGTATTATTGACTGTATGTTTGTTTTACTCCATGTGTAACTCTGTGTTGTTGTATGTGTCAAACTGCTTTGCTTTATCTTGGCCAGGTCGCAATTGTAAATGAGAACTTGTTCTCAACTTGCCTACCTTGTTAAATAAAGGTGAAATAAATAAATACAAATAAATTAGTAGCCTACCAGTCGCTAATGGCCTGGTACTCAGTCTATTGTCCCAAATCCAGTTATCAAACAGCATCGCCCTCTTGGCTTCGGAGGTTACCGCGCCATCGTCACCTATCCTATCCGGACTCTTTCCCTGGGGGATTCTGCCTTGGACTTGGATCCTCCACGTTCCAGGGGGGATTCTACCTCGGATCTACTGCGCTCCTCCTCTTTCCGGAACTCGAGTGTGTCTGATGCACTGGCTCCTCTGTCAGCCACAATGGGTTTTGTGGCCGGCTTGAGGTGCAAAATCTGCCAGACCTCTGTCATTTCACCAGCCATTATCATTGGCAGCTCTATGGTGAGTAACATCTCGGTTCCTGGGGGGAAAAACTTGTGCTATCCTGGAGATCGCATGTAGGACATTACTAGGTGTTTTCCTACCGTTCTACGACAGCTGCCGGGGGCTGACGAGGTCGTAGTCCATGTGGGGTCAAACGACATAAGGAGGGCTAGCTCGGAACTGCTGAAACTGGATTCTCATGTTCGATCGAGTTCAAGTCCGGGCTCTGGCTGGGCCACTCAAGGACATTCAGAGACTTGTCCCGAAGCCACTCCTGCGTTGTCTTGGCTGTGTGCTTAGGGTTGTTGTCCTGTTGGAAGGTGAAACTTTTCCCCAGTCTGAGATCCTGAGCGCTCTGGACCTTGACATTTTCAACCTCTCCCTGACTGAGTCTGTAATAGCAGTTTCAAGCAGACCACCATAGTCTTTGTGCCAAAGAACACTATGGTAACCTGCCTAAATGACTACTGACCCGAAGCACTCACATCTGTATCCAGAAATGCTTGTCATGGCTCACATCGGCACATGTGACGAATAACATTTGATTTGATATTACATACCAGGTCAAATGCCAGTGAAGACACTTGCCAATTGGTCAGCACATGCTATGAGTATGCATCCTGGTAATCCGTCTGGCCCTGCGACCTTGTGAATGTTGACCTGTTTAAAGGTCTTACTCACATCGGCTACGGAGAGCTGATGTTCTCATGCATGCTTCAGTGTTGCTTGCCTTGAAGCGAGCATAGAAGTGATTTAGCTCGTCTGGTAGGCGCGTGTCACTAGGCTGCTCGCGGCTGTGCTTCCCTTTGTAGTCTGTAATAGTTTGCAAGCCCAGCCACATCCGACGAGCGTTGGAGCCGGTGTAGTAAGATTCAAACTTAGTCCTGTATTGACGCTTTGCCTGTTTGATGGTTTGTCGCAGGGCATAGCGGGTTTTCTTATGAGCTTCCGGGTTAGAGTCCCGCTCCTTGAAAGCGGCAGCTCTACCCTTTAGCTCAGTGCGGATGTTGCCTGTAATCCATGGCTTCTGGTTGGTGTATGTATGTACAGTCACTGTGTGGACGACATCATCGATGCACTTATTGATGAAGCCAGTGACTGATGTGGTGTACTCCTCAACGCCATCGGAAGATCTGACCACTTTTTTATAGACCGAGTCACTGGTGCTTCCTGCTTTAATTTTTGCTTGTAAGCAGGAATCAGGAGGATAGAGTTGTGGTCGGTTTTACCAAATGGAGGGAGAGCTTTGTACGCGTCTCTGTGTGTGGAGTACAGGTGATCTACAATTTTTTCCCCTCTGGTTGCACATTTACCATGTTGATAGAGATTTGGTAGAACTGATTTAAGTTTCCCTGCAAGTCTCCGGCCACGAGGAGCGCCGCCTCTGGGTGAGCGGTTTCCTGTTTGCTTATTTCCTTATACAGCTGACTGAGTGCGGTCTTAGTGCCCGTATCTGTTTTTGGTGGTAAATAAACAGCCACAAAGAAGGAGTGTGGCCTGCAATTTATCACAATATACTCTACTTCAGGCGAGCAAAATCTAGAGACTTCCTTAGATTTCGTGCACCAGCTGTTGTTTACAAATATGCACAGACCCCCCCGTCTTACCGGAGTGTGCTGTTCTATCCTGCCGGTGCAGCGTATATCCCGCTAGCTGAATATCCATGTCATCATTCAGCCACGATTCCGTGAAACATCACAGTTTTTGATGTCCCGTTGGTAGGATATTCGTGATCGTACCTCGTCTAGTTTATTGTCCAATGATTATTGTCCAATTGGCTGATGGAAGATAAGGCTACTCAGTCCAGAGGCTGCGACACAGCAAAGCCTAATCAGACATGCCCGTGTACATCATGGCCTTAATGGCCATGTACTCTTATAACCTCCACCCTGCTTTGCCAGAAGAGGACTGGCCACCCCTCAGAGCCTGGTTCCTCGCTATAGGTTTCTTCCTAGGTTCCTGCCTTTCTAGGGAGTTTTTCCTATCCATCGTGCTTCTACATCTGCATTGCTTGCTGTTTGGGGTTTTAGGATGGGTTTCTGTATTACACTTTGTGACATCAGCTGATGAAAAAGCACTTTATAAAAAAATGTATTTGGTTCTTACAGGCAAAGTGAAATTATACAATGAATTTACTCGTGGTGCACATCTCTCAAACTATATTTAACAACACCCTGAGTGCATCAGACATGAAACAATACAAATGTAACAACAGCACAACAAAATAAATAAACCGTTTTCCTTTTGCAGGTTATTTTTCATTTTAACACCAGCGGTGTAACTAGCACTTTCTATTAACTGCACTGAGCCAAAACAGTGTGTAGTGGAAGTGAAGCAAAACTTTAGTGGTCCAAACCATTCAACTTGAGGCGACGGGGGTTGGGGGTGCAAAATGCAATCTTAATTCTAAAATATTTTAATACAGACTAGTTCAAAACATTACTAATCAAGGAAAATTACAAATGGATCATTTTCTAGTTATAAAGTGGGGTTGCAAAAAAAAATATATATATATATATATATATTTGAAAGTGGTGGTGCAGCTGCTCCGTTTGCTCCATTGCTCAGGCGCCTATGGGTGCACCATCCTCCAACCAACTTAGCTACCACTGTGTACTGATCAATGTGAGTGCGTGATCTCACCGTTGACCCGGAGTGTGTCCCCCTCTTTCTATTAGGTGTTGGAGTCTGAAGTTCAAACAGTCAGACCACCAGTTCCTGCACCAGAGCAACGTGTTCCACCACATCAACAACATCCTGTCCAAGTCGGACGACGGCGACAGCGAGGAGAGCTTTAACATCAGTGTGCAGTCTGGCTACGAGGCCATGAGCCAGGTGAGACAGAATCCAATAGGAGAGCCATACTCATAGGGCTGTTTTCCCGGACCCATATTAAGCCTAGTAGTGGACTAAGAAGTTATTCAAATAGGGAATCTCCTTTGAGAATGATTTCTAAACCAGGACTGGATCTGGGAAACTGGCCCATGACGTTTTGTGGTGGCTAGCTCGACCTTAAGAAAGCAGGTAAAAAAAGAGAGTAGGTGAGTCAGGTACCACAAATGCTGTCTGAGACCCAAGTGCAGACCAACACAACAGATACCTGAGTCGTGTTCATTAGGGTATGCAACAAAAAATTGTTTTAAATGTTCTTATTTCTTAAGTCCAGTTATTCCCTCCTATTTTCAGTCTGCTTTCTTCCGTTTAGTGCCTAATGAACATGACCCTGGACCTTCTTTGTTGATAAAATTATTACTTTTTTGTGGGACTAGGTTTAGGAGTAACTACATTGTAAAACTTTTAGATTTTTAAATGCATTGTATCCACTTGAGTGGCTGAAATGTTCATTTCTAAATTGTCCAATAAATCTTATTTATCTATATAGCTGGGAGGTGTTGAACATCATTTGACCTTCCAGGAGCTGTGCCTGGTGACCAGTCTGAAGGACCTGACCATCTTGGTGGACATGAAGACGTCCAGCCGTCCTGCCATGATTGGCAGCCTAACAGACGGCTCCACCGAGACCTTTTGGGAGTCGGGAGATGAGGACAAGAACAAGACCAAGAGCATCACCATCAGCTGCGTCAAGGGCATCAACGCCTCCTACGTCACCGTGCACGTGGACAACTCCCGCGACATCGGGGTGAGTAGGGAGGGCTGAAAGGGACATAATTCTCCAAAATCAAATTAATCAGATGCCACAATCTAAGGTTAATGGAAAAACTGGCTGTTTTCATTGATATTAAAGCCGCTCTTCTCTGTCTCACTCCACAGAACAAAGTCACCTCCGTGACGTTCCTGTGTGGCAAAGCCGTGGAGGACCTCTGCAGAATCAAACAGGTTTGGCCTCTTATTTTTGTAATGTTGTGTAAATAATGTTGTGTAAATAAAGAAAGGACTCAAATAATCACCCTAAGCTGTGCCTCTGGTTAAAAGTAGGTCACTATATGTATTGCACTACTATTTGGGAATATACCGGAATTTACGGACTATAAGCCGCTACTTTTTTCCCACGCTTTGAACCTCGCGGCTTAAACAATGACGCGGCTAATATATGGATTTTTCCCGCTTAAAAAAAAAAAACTACAAAAAAAAAACATTCTGTGACGTACTCAGTTTTTTTGGCGGCATGAAGCTTTCATTAGACCAATGAAATTGCCGAACTGGTTAAGGTCAAACAACTTTTTTGTTTACTGTTTAGATTAAATCGAGCGAGCTCAAACTTCCCATCATTCTGATTACGGTAGTCATTTTGTCACCCTCATCATGGCAAAGACACGGAGAAATGCATATGATGCAGCTTTCAAGTTGAAGGCGATTGATCTGGCTGTTGGAAAAGGAAATAGTGCTGCACGGGAGCTTGGTCTGGAGCAATGACTCTTGGTAGGCTACTGTTTACTGCAAAAAAAATGTTTTGTTAGAAGCCGTGTTTCGTTAAAGCCTATTTATTTTTGTTACAAGCCGTGTTTCATTAAAGCCTATTTATTTTTGTTACAAGCCGTGTTTCGTTAAAGCCTGTAAAGTTCATTTGTTTCAATGTACCGGTAGGCACCTGCGGCTTATATACATGTGCGGCTTATTTATGTTCAAAATAATATATTTTTTTAAATTCAGTGGGTGCGGCTTATATTCAGGTGCGCTCAATAGTCCGGAAATTACGGTAAGTGAGATACAGCCTAATATCGGATATGGCAAACTTGCAGCAATTAAAGCCCTTTTGTACAATGTGTATTGTAATTTACTGTATGTAAATAAAATTTGTTTTCAAAAGAAGGAACAAAGGAAAAGCAGTACTAAACATTTTGATTCACCTCGGTGTCAAGACAACCTTCACTCACCAATCCCTTCTCCCCACCTCTCTCCAGATCGACCTCGACTCGCGTCACATGGGCTGGGTGACCAGCGAGGTTCCTGGGGGAGACCACCATGTGATCAAGGTGGAGCTGAAGGGGCCCGAGAACACGCTGCGGGTGCGCCAGGTCAAGGTGTTGGGCTGGAAGGAGGGCGAGAGCATCAAGATTGCAGGGCAGATCTCAGCCAGCGTGGCCCAACAGAAGAACTGCGAGGCCGAGACTCTCCGCGTGTTCCGCCTCATTACCTCACAGGTCGGTTCAACTGTCAATCACACAATCAACATTTTTATGTTTTCTTTCACTTTAGATCTAAGAGAATTGGCTAGGTTAAAGTTTTACCCTTGGTGTGTGTGTGTAGGTGTTTGGGAAGCTGATCTGTGGAGATGCTGAGCCCACCCCTGAACAGGAGGAGAAGAACCTGCTGTCATCACCAGAAGGAGAGGATAAGGTCAGGGGTCATACTGTATACCAGGGGTTCCCAACCTTTTTCACCCACCCCCTATTTCACACTAACTTTTTAGCAAATTAAGATGATAAATATTGTCATTTACATGTTATTGTTTACCTGTCATCAGGCACCTTCAGATGCAGACCTGAAGGAACACATGGTGGGCATAATTTTCAGCCGGAGCAAGCTGACCAACCTGCAGAAACAGGTCAGTAGTCTCTTGCCTGACAATCTCTGGAATGAATACCTGGCCAATAAAGTGCAATCAACTACAATATAAAACTACAATACAATGTGATCTCTGGCTACAATAATCCTCAGTAGCAGGCTTTGAGGGACCGGTTTCAAGCCCCTGACTCTGCTTACCCTCTCCCATGTTATCTTAACACTTGAAATTGACTTCATATACCTCTTTTGCTTTCCTCTCCCTTCCCCCTTCCAGGTGTGCGCCCACATAGTCCAGGCCATTCGCATGGAGGCAACCCGTGTGCGTGAGGAATGGGAGCATGCCATCTCCAGCAAGGAAAACGCCAACTCGCAGCCCAGCGACGACGACGCCTCCTCGGACGCCTACTGCTTCGAGTTGCTCTCCATGGTGCTGGCACTGAGCGGCTCCAACGTGGGCCGCCAATACCTGGCCCAGCAGCTAACACTGATGCAGGACCTGTTCTCGCTGCTGCACACGGCCTCGCCCCGTGTCCAGAGACAGGTGGGCAGTGTTCATTTCGTCATCAAGAAATGTGACTAAAATAGACTAAAAACACCTATTTTTCAGTGGTAATTGACGAGAGATAGCTGTCTAAATAGACCAAGAAAAAACTAGAACCAAACAGAAAATCTCTGTCACTAAAATCTGACTACTAAGTGGACTGGACAATAGTTTTTGGAGAGATTGAGAGCATTTCAGCAATAAGCACAATTAATATTAGAAGCACAGATGTGCAGCACAGTTCTGTTCATCAGTGGAAAGGACACCCGGCACCCGTCCTTCATCAGCTGGTGAGCTGCCTGGGAGCAAGCGATGAGTGTGGGCAAACAGTGTGACAGATGAGTGTGACTCCGCTTTCGATTATACACATCATGCAGACGACTCTTGCTTCCCCATAGCTAATCAGTCACCACCAGCCTTCTAGTTATATACCCTTTGCTTGGTTATGAAACACAAGCTGCTTTACGAAATTAAAAACAATATTAGCATTAAGTTTAATAGTAAAACAATAGTCTAGCTATGTTTTTCTCTCCCTTGAGTATAGAAAGGTTTTAGATTTTGTAGTCTCACTCAACCCTCACACTTTACCCACTGCATTTCATAGCTAGGTTCTGTAGCCGACGTCCTAGCCAAGTCTCCCTCTTTTCCTCAGAGAAAACAGCATTGCGTTCAAAAGATATGACCCATAATACCAGTGCTACGGTTTTTTTATTCTGATTGTTCATTGGCGGGACACATTTTGCATTCATAAAGCATATCGCTGGCCATTCTAAATCTAGGCTACTTGCGGACCGGATCGTTAATCATTTGTTTAGGCTACACCTTGTTCAGTCATGTTACGTCATTAGCTAGCTATAGCTAACAACCTGGAGCGCGTTCAGCAGGACGCAGCGTTTTTGAACATTCAGATAGAAATATGTTATGTACTAGAAACATGCCTCTAAAGGCGTCAGCATGTTTCTGTTCTTGAGTAACCCAAGATGGCGTAGCAGTCAGGCGTCTGTCTTCGTCTTGTCGTGTCCCGTGTATATATCTTTTTTCTTCGCATATATTTTTTAAATATTTTTTAACCTCAACTCCAACATACTCTCCTGCAACCCGCCTCACCCAATATGGTATGGATCTGCTATTTTCTTTACTTTAGAACCGGAACCCCCAACAGAAGCTTACTAGCTAGTAGTCAGCGAGCCACTGCTAGCGGTCATCAGCTAACCTTTAGCCCGGACAACTCCTGCCAGTCTGCACAGCACGATTCAACCCAGAGCTTCCTGGACTCTATTTCCCCACATCTCCTGATTCTTACCGCAAGGTCTGAACCTTTTCACCTGGATCATTGCAGCTAGCTAGCTGTTATCCGAGTGGCTAATCCTGGCTAATGTCTCTGTCCCAAAGCAAGCACCAATTAGCCTGGAGCTAGCTTATGCTAGGCCCATCTCCCAGCTCGCTGAAGAGGTCCATCAGCCACTCCTTGGGCTACAATACCTATTTTGCCAATTGCCCTGGACCCTTTTACTACACGGAGCCCTGCCGATCCATCACGACTGGTCTGCCGACGTAACCTCCCGAGGGGGCTACAACTGACTCTTCCGTCGCGACGTCCCCCTAAGGCCTTTCTGCTAGCCTGATTTTTCAACGCCGATACTGATTATTGGAGGACCAAAAAAAGCCGATACCGATTAATCGGCCGATTTAATAAATAAAATAAAAATATATATATTTGTAATAATGGCAATTACAACAATACTGAATGAACACTTATTTTAACTTAATATAATACATCAATAAAATCAATTTAGTCTCAAATAAATGAAACATGTTCAATTTAGTTTAAATAATGCAAAAACACAGTGTTGGAGAAGAAAGTAAAAGTGCAATATGTGCCATGTAAAAAAGCTAACGTTTAAGTTTTTTGCTCAGAACATATGAAAGCTGGTGGTTCCTTTTAACATGAGTCTTCAATATTCCCAGGTAAGAAGTTTTAGGTTTTAGTTATTATAGGACTATTTCTCTCTATACCATTTGTATTTTATATACCTTTTGACTATTGGATGTTCTAATAGGTGCCAGCCTAATCTAATAGGTGCCAGCCTAATCTCGGGAGTTGATAGGCTTAAAGTCATAAACAGCGCAATGCTTGAATCACAGCGAAGAGCTGCAGGCAAATGCTGGAAAGTGCTGTTTGAATGAATGCTTACGAGCCTGCTGCTGCCTACCACCGCTCAGACTGCTCTATCAAATCATAGACTTAATTATAATATAGAACACACAGAAATACGAGCCTTAGGTCAATAATATGGTAAAATCCGGAAACTCATTTCGAAAACAAAACGCTTATTCTTTCAGTGAAATATGGAACCATTCCGTATTTTATCTAACGGGTGGCATCCCTAAGTCTAAATATTGCTGTTACATTGCACAACCTTCAATGTTATGTCACAATTATGTACAATTCTGCCAAATTAATTGCGGTCTTTGTTAGGAAGAAATGGTCTTCACACAGTTCGCAACGAGCCAGGCGGCCCAAACTGCTGCATACACCCTGACTCTGCTTGCACAGAACGCAGGAAAAGTGACACAATTAACCTAGTTAAAAGAAATTCATGTTAGCAGGCAATATTAAAACCTGTTGAGGCCACGGGTTAGCAATGAACCCTGAGACGGGATTGCTAGCAAGGCTGGAAATTCAAAACATCAAAAATCTAATAATTTCAATTTCTCAAACAATCAACTATTTTACACCATTTAAAAGATAAACATCTCCTTAATCTAACCACATTGTCCGATTTTCAAAGAGGCTTTACGGCAAGAGCATAAAGTTAGATTATGTTAGGACAGTACATAGCCACAAAAGTACAAACATCCATTTTCAATTCAAGGTCAGGCGTCACCAAAAGCAGAAACCAGCTAAAATTATGCACCAACCTTTGACAATCTCCATCAGATGACACTCCTAGGACATTATGTTATACAATACATGCATTTTTTGTTCCATCAAGTTCAAATTTATATCCAAAAACCGCATTTTACAGTAGCTGTGAAATTCTGATTTTTTTCTTCTCTGAAATGCTTCCGGTGAACAACGTTACAATTTTCAAAATTACTATTCGAAAACATTGGTAAATTATAATATTGTCATTCAAATAATTATAGTTTAACATTTCGTAAATGATACTGTCTTGCCAGATTTCAAAATAACTTTACTGGGAAATCACAAGTTGCAATAAACCAGGTGCTGTGCTAAGAACAATAAGCTAGCCTAATTAGCTTAGCATCATCTTGTAACCATGTAATATCAATAATACTATTGTCAATAATCCATTACCTTTGATTATCTTCATCCATTGGCAGTTCCAGGAATTCCAGGTCCACAACAAATGTGGTTTCTTTTGACAAAGTTCATAATTGATGTCCAAAGAACTCCAAGTTGTTCCATGTTGTTAGCGCTTCGGTGGCTACTAAAAAGTAGCGCGGGGGGGGTGTGTGAAGTCACGGCAAAAAGTTAAAAAAGTTACAAAAATAATCTATTTATGTTTGTTCAAACATGTCAAACGTTGTTTAGCATCAATCTTTAGAGCCATTTTTAACGTGAAACATCAGTAATGTTTCAACCCGACCTCACCTGTGTCTAGAAAAACGTTTTTGAAAAATGTCCCGTGTCTCATGATTGCGCAGGTGCAGGCCATAATGGAAGTGACGACATCCCACGGACGTCAACTTTAATGCATTCTTATTTGCTCCCTGTTAATCATGGAAGCTTCAAACAACTTTATAAAGATCGCTGACATCTAGTGGAATCCGTAGGAGTTGCGAACTGAATCCTTTCTCACTATGGTATCTAATAAACAATGACACTAAATAGTACAGCCACAAAATTCTCATTTTTTTTAATCTATTTTTCTCAGGTTTTTGCCTGCAATATGAGTTTTGTTATACTTACAGACACCATTCAAACTGTTTTAGAAAATTCAGAGTGTTTTCTATCCGAATGTGTTAATAATATGCATATCCTAGCTTCTGAGTTGGTGTAGGAGGCAGTTAAAAATGGGCACGTATTTTTTTCAAAATTCTCAATACTGCCACCGTGGCCCGTAGAGGTTAACTAAATATGCAGGTTTTAAAATATATACGTGTGTTGATTTTAAGAAAGGCATTGATGTTTATGGTTAGGTACACATTGGTGCAACGACATCGCTTTTTTTTCACGAAAGCGCTTGTTAACCTCTATGGGCAAGGTGGGACGTCACCGTCCCACTCTATTCAACAGCCAGTGGAATAGCATGGCGCGAAAAACAAAACCTCAAATGCAATAATTTTAATTTTTAAAACATACGACTATTTTACACCATTTTAAAGACGAGACTCTCGTTAATCTAACCACTTTGTCCGATTTCAAAAAGGCTTTACAGCGAAAGCAAAACATTAGATTATGCCAGGAGAGTACCCTGCCAAAAATAATCACACAGCCATTTTCAAAGCAAGCATATATGTCACAAAAACCAAAACCACAGCAAATTCAGCACTAACCTTTGATGATCTTCATCAGATGACACTCCTAGGACATTATGTTATACAATACATGCATGTTTTGTTCAATCAAGTTCATATTTATATCAAAAAACAGCTTTTTACATTAGCATGTGATGTTCAGAACTAGCATACCCACCGAAAACTTCCGGTGAATTTACTAAATTACTCATGATAAACGTTGACAAAATACATAACAATTATTTTAAGAATTATAGATACAGAACTCCTTTATGCAAACGCTATGTCAGATTTTAAAATAGCTTTTCGGCGAAGCACATTTTGCAATATTCTGAGTACATAGCTCGGCCATCACAGGCTAGGTAATTTGACACCCACCAAGTTTGGGGCTCACTAAACTCAGAATTACTATTAGAAAAATTGGATTACCTTTGCTGTTCTTCGTCAGAATGCACTCCCAGGTCTTCTACTTCAACAACAAATGTTGTTTTGCTTCCAAATAATCCATAGTTCTATTCAAATAGCTCCGTTTTGTTAGTGCGTTCAGCTCACTATCCGAAGGGTGACGCGCGAGCGCATTTCGTGACAAAAAAAATCAAAATATTCCATTACCGTACTTAGAAGCATGTCAAACTCTGTTTAAAATCAATTTTTATGCTATTTTTCTCGTAAAATAGCGATAATATTCCACCCGGGCAACATTGTATTCATTCAAAGGCTGAAAGAAAAAAATTGAGAATTCTCATGAACGCGCATCTCAGTCTCACTGTCCCCAGGCTGACCACTCACAAACAGAGCTGTTGTACTTTGCCCAGAGACAGCAGACACCCCATTCCACTTTCTGGCGGCTTTAGAGAGCCAATGGGAGCCTTAGAAAGTGTCACGTTACAGCACAGATGCTGTATTTTCGATAGAGATGCAACAGAAGGACAACAAATTGTCAGACTGGGCACTTCCTGTATGGAATCTTCTCAGGTTTTGGCCTGCCATATGAGTTCTGTTATACTCACAGACACCATTCAAACAGTTTTAGAAACTTTAGAGTGTTTTCTATCCAAATATACTAATTATATGCATATTCTCGTTTCTGGGCAAGAGTAGTAACCAGTTTAAATCGGTACGTTTTTTTATCCGGCCGTGCAAATACTGCCCCCTAGCCCAGACAGGTTAATATATTAACACATAATAGTTATTTGTATACATATGTTATATGACAGTGCATTCGTAAAGTATTCAGACTGCTTGACTTTTTCCACATTTTGTTACATTACAGCCTTATTCTAAAATTGATTAAATTGTTGTTTTTTCCCTCATCAATCTACACACAACTCCCCATAATGTCAAAGCAAAAACTTGATTGGAGTCCACTTGTGGTAAATTCAGTTGATTGGAAATTGTTTGGGAAGGCACACACCGGTCTATATAAGGTCCCACAGTTGACAGCGCATGGCAGAGCAAAAACCAAGCCATGAGGTTGAAGCAATTGTCCGTAGAGCTTCGAGACCGGATTGTGTCGAGGCACTGATCTGGGGAAGGGTACCAAAAAAAGTCTGCAGCATTGAAGGTCCCCAAGAACACGGTGGCCTCCATCATTCTTAAATGGAAGAGGTTTGGAACCACCAAGACTCTTACTAGAGCTGGCCGCCCGGCCAACCTAAGCAATTGGGGGAGAAGGGCCTTGTTCAGGGAGGTGACCAAGAACCAGATGGTTACTCTGTCAAAGCTGTAGAATTCCTTTGTGGAGATGGGAGAACCTTCCAGAAGGACAACCATCTCTGCAGCACTCCACCAATCAGACGTATATGATAGAGTGGCCAGACGGATGCCACTCCTTCATAAAAGGCAGGTGAAAGCCAGCTTGTCGTTTGCCAAAAGGCACCACCATGAGAAACAAGATTCTCTGGGCTGATGAAACCAATATTGAACGATTTGGCCTGAATGCCATCTGTCACGTCTGGAGGAAACCTGGCACTACTGTGAAGCATGGTGGCAGCATCATGCTGTGGGTATGTTTTTCAGCGGCAGGGACTGGGAGACTAGTCAGGATCGAGGGAACGATGAACAGAGCAAAGTACAGAGAAACCTGTTTAGCTTTGTCATTATGTTGTATTGTATTTCGATTTTAGGGGGGGGCAATTTAATCCGTTTTGGAATAAGGCTGTAGTAACAAAACGTGTAAAAAAGTGAAGAGGTCTGAATACTTTCCAAATGCACTGTATACACTTGGCATTCCTACTCAATAAAGAACCGTTGGGTGCTGGTCCAGTCTGGTTTCCTGAATCATGACAATCTTAAAGACATATCAACATATCTGGTTAAAACCTGCGTATGTGCTATCAGTATTAGTCATATACAATTGTATTAGTTGCAAAAGTGGTAGAACTTTGGTCATAAAGTGAGTATCTTCCAAAACTGATATTAACAAGATTTAAAGATTCTAGGGGTACATAAGAGTTTTTTGAGGAATTTAGATTTCAAATTGCCGACATGTCAATGGCTGCCAGCACCAGAATAACCAACCTTCAGCCCTTTTTCTTTACAGACAGCAGCGCTAATTGAGGCATTAGCACACAGCGTCTCCGGACTCATTTGATTGACATAATTTGAGACAACGAATAAGACAACAAATGAGAGGATCTCTATGAAAGCACCATTCTATCGGACAACTGCATTAAAAATGTCACATTAATTCAAATTCGTAAAATAGAACCACTGATTTGATCCATGTCGTCTTCTAAAGCAACAAACATCGTCGCTAATGTTATATATATTATAAGAACGAGATATGTTTGTTATTAACACCTGATTTTTTCCCCCCAATTTCAAACATCCTTACATTCATGAGCTAACGTTAACATCACAAACAACTGTCATTAAAAATATGGAAATGCTCAGAGCTTGAGATTCTTGACCAATCAAGTTTGCGTTGTCATGTGGCATCACCCATTTGCTATGCCATTGTTCACGCGGATGGTTGCTGTTTGGGATATTTCAAGTCAAGAGGAACACACAACGGTAGGCTATTAGCGAACATAACTCACTCCCAACTCTTTTTGCTTCAGTAATGGCGGGGGAAAAACTTGGCGAAATCAGTGAATTCAGTCCCCCTATAACATCAGTAAAGCCTAAGAAAATCTCTGCATGATGTGCAGTATATCACTCCAACCGTTAGATAACATTGACCACATGGCTATCCATTCTCATCCTTCACCTGTCCCCTTTCTCCCAGGTGACCTCTCTCCTCCGTCGTGTCCTCCCCGAGGTGACGCCTGTGCGCCTGGCCAGCATCATCGGTGTCAAGGCCCTGCCACCTGCCGATATCAGTGACATCATTCACTCGACCGAGAAGGGTGACTGGAACAAGCTGGGCATCCTGGACATGTTCCTGGGCTGCATCGCCAAGGCACTCACCGTGCAGCTCAAGGCCAAGGGGACCACCATTTCCGGCACGGCGGGCATGGCGGCAGGCAAAGGCGTTACCACTGTCACACTGCCCATGATCTTCAACTCCAGGTGAGACCACAACTTTGAGATGTACTTGGGTGACGGTGGTGTTCATTCAGCACGAAATTGAAGAAAATTGTTTTAAAAAAAATAAATAAAAAAATGAGTGAAATGGGAAGGGACTATGTGGGCTTGTCCAATCAAAAAAAGCGTGTTTTTCTTTTCCGTTGCTAGACGTTTTGCGGTGTCGTGCCCTAACGACCCTGGTACTATAAAGGTAGCCCACCTGGATGGGTTATCTCTCAAAAACAATACATGACTTCATCAACAAGCATTTTGAGATATTCTCAAACCAATTCTCATTTGTGGTTGTTTGTATATTGTCTTATCACATGTGATTTCTCCTTGTTTTGCTGATCATATCTCTAGTATTATGTCCGGTACTGAACACATTGGTCGAACACTGCCTCTCTCCATGTGCAGCTACATTCGCCGGGGAGAGAGTCACTGGTGGATGAAGGGATCCACTCCCCCTCAGATCGCTGAGATTATCATCAAGCTGGTCAAAGACATGGCTGCCGGACACCTGTCGGACGCCTGGTCTCGGGTGACAAAGAACGCCATTGCTGAGACCATTATCGCCCTCACCAAGATGGAGGAGGAGCATCGCTCGCCAGTCCGCTGCATCGCCACCACCCGGGTACGGCTGTTTTCATATCACACTACCGTGTGTGTGTATGTATGTACACGTGTGGTGTGTAGCAGACCTTGGTTGAAATATTATTGAAATTACTGTCACATACATTTCGAAGTAAGTATTTATATTTGTGTGTGTGTGTATATATGTGTATGTATATATGTGTGTGTAATATATATATTTTTTAAATACAGTAGTTGAATATTGGAAAGTATTGGCATGTATTTGAAATTTTCAAATCAAATAAATACTACCATGCATTTGAACCTAGGAGTATTTGAAATAATGCATTTGTAAATAAGTATTTAAAAATATTTTCAAATAGTAAAACATTATAGTAGGACATTATCATTTATAGGACAATACTTTCAAATATTTCGGCCACATTATTTGAAAATAATCAATACACAGAAAGTAAGTAGCTATAACAAATAATTAAAATACACATGTATTTGAACCCAGGTCTGGCGTGTGGGTGAAGTATTTGTATGAACTGCGCTCTGTGTGTGTGTGACAGATGTTTGTCTGTACACATATGTTAGGTTAGTGTGTTTGAGTAAATTTCTTGGGATATTCTCCTTTATCATCTCTGTCCTCTCTCTCTGTACTGTAGTTGTGGCTGGCCCTGGCCTCTCTGTGTGTGTTGGACCAGGATCATGTGGATAGGCTGTCCTCGGGCCGCTGGATGGGCAAAGATGGACAGCAGAAACAGATGGTAACCTGTCCATATTGGCCTCAAAGAACATGTGCACTTTGGCAAAGCAATATAGAGTCAAGACTTTGCATTGTAACTTGTAACCAATACAATCAGAGGCTGTTTTCAATTGTAACCTGTTGAGATAATGCATTAATTAATGGACTGGATTTATAGCACTCAAAAGCGAATTTCTTACAAATGCGATAATTTCTACATTTCCATTCATAGGACTATATGGTAAATCAATTTTAATTCAATCACTTTTTGACAGCATCCCTTTTGATTTAAACAAAACTTCCATACATGTTTGCTCATGGAAGTAGGACCTGAATGCCAAAACTTTCACAAAATAAAGGTGTTCAGTTGAACTGTTTTTGCATACCCCCCCATACCATGAGACATCCATGTCTTCATCACTGGAAAATATAAACTATTTGCGTATTCCTTAAAAATAAATTGCATATGTTGTAGCTTAGACCTTATTTCACATCATCTGAGGTTTTAGTGTTGTGCTCTTGAATTTAGGGTGAGTGTAATTTCAATCATAGGAATAGGATTCATAGAATGGATCCCTTCAGACCACTGCAGTTTAGCTGGTACACCATTGAAATGTAATTTAAATGTTAACCTCTATGGGCTATGTGGGACGCAAGCGTCCCACCCCTGGTACACCCTATCAACAACAGGTGAAATATCAAGAGCGCCAAATTTGAAAACAATTAAATGTCATAATTCAAATGTCTCAAACATACAACTATCTTACACCCTTTGAAAGATAAACATCTCCTTAATCTAACCACGTTGTCCGATTTCAAAAAGGCTTTACGGCGAAAGCATAAAGTTAGATTATGTTAGGACAGTACATTGAAAATAGCTGTGTGTAATGTTTTGTCAATGTGAAGACACGAGTCCCCAAAAGCAGAAAACCAGCTAAAATTATGCACTAACCTTTCACAATCTCCATCAGATGACACTCCTAGGACATTATGTTAGACAATACATGCATTTTTTGTTCTATCAAGTTCATATTTATATCCAAAAACAGCGTTTTACTATGGCGTTGATGTTGAGGAAATCTTTTCCCTCCAATACCGCCAGTCAAATCAGCACAACAAATTAAATAATTACTATTCAAAAACATTGGTAAAATATTATATTGTCATTCAAAGAATTATAGATTTACATCTCTTGAACGCAACCGGATTGCCAGATTTAAAAATAACCTTACTGGGAAATCACACTTTGCAATAATCTGAGCACTGCGCCCAGAAAAATACGCTTTGCGATACAGACTAACCTCCATGTTGGAGAGATCTAAAATCGAAAATACTATGTAAATAATCCATTACCTTTGATTCTCTTCATCAGATGTCACTTCCAGGAATCCCAGGTCCATAACAAATGTAGTTTTGTTCGAAAAAGCTCATAATTTATGTCCAAAAACCTCCGTGTTGTTGGCACATGATCTAAGCCCGCCGGACTTCTCTTCATGAAAGAGGGGAGAAAAAATATTTACGTTCGTTCAAACATGTCAAACGTTGTATAGCATAAATCATTAGGGCCTTTTTCAACCAGAACATGAATAATATTCAAGGCGGACGATTGCATTCTCTTTTAAAACGTATTGGAACGATAGTACCCAACATGAACTCGCGCGCCAGAGTCTTGTCGGCCACCACCGTTCTAAGGCTCTTGTTCGTTCAGTTCTCACAGTAGAAGACTCAAACAACTTTGTAAAGACTGGTGACATCTAGTGGAAGCCATAGGAAGTGCTCAACGATTAATAAGCCCCTGTGTGTTTCAATGGCATAGGCTTAAAGGTAATTCAACACATCAGGTATCCACTTCCTGTCAGAATTTGTCTCAGGGTTTTGACTGCCATATGAGTTCTGTTATACTTACAGACAACATTCAAACAGTTTTAGAAAATTCAGAGTGTTTTCTATCCAAACCTGAACAATAATATGCATATTCTAGCTTCTGAGTTGGTGTAGGAGGCAGTTAAAAATGGGCACATATTTTTTTCAAAATTCTCAATACTGCCCCTTATCCCCAACAGGTTTAACTTGTAATTACTATCACAATGATGACCGCAGGTCCATCCACCTTAACATGTAAACTTAAATGGTCGTACCTATTCTGTTATGTATATTTATGATTTCAATAGGTTTCCTATAGATGATTGACCTTAATTTAAAATAACATATATTCCCATTCAAGTCAACAGTCTTTATGGTACCATTTAAAAGTTTACTTTAAATTTTATTCCCATTTTAGCACAATTATCAGCCAAAACATGATACACACCCTGTGTTCAAGAACATGTCTCAACAGATGGCGGGCACAACACAAAAACCTTAAGATGTAAAATAGGGTCTAAGCTACAACATATGTGAAGATAAAAAAAAATCAGAGTTTATTTTTTTGTCATTGTTGTTCGGAAACCACTTCCCTCAAGTCGCCACCACCCCCACCCTGTCCGTTTGTTGAGCATGCTGAACTGCCATGTACACGCGCCCAGTTGCGCCTTTTCCCCAGTTGCCCGGTCGAGTGTGTATAGCTAGCTACAGTTGAAGTCAGAAGTTTACATACACTTAGGTTGGAGTCATTAAAACTAATTTTTCAACACTCCACAAATGTCTTGTTAATAGGCTAGAGTTTTGGCATGTCAGTCAGGACATCTACTTTGTGCATGACACAAGTAATTTTTTCAACAATTGTTTACAGACAGATTATTTCACTTATAATTCATTGTATCACAATTCCAGTGGGTCAGAAGTTTACGTACACTAAGTTGACGGTGCCTTTAAACAGCTTGGAAAATTCCAGAAAATGTCATGGCTTTAGAAGCTTCTGATAGGCTAATTGACATCATTTGAGTCAATTGGAGGTGTACCTGAGGATGTATTTCAAGGCCTACCTTCAAACTCAGTGCCTCTTTGCTTGACATCATGGGAAAATCAAAAGAAATCATCAGCCAATTGCAACTGCACATGGGGACAAAGATCATACTTTTTGGAGAAATGTTCTCTGGTCGATGAAACAAAAATAGAACTGTTTGGCCATAATCACCATCGTTATGTTTGGAGGAAAAAGGGGGACGCTTGCAAGCTGAAGAACACCATCCCACCCGTGAAGCACGGGGGTGGCAGCATCATGTTGTGGGGGTGCTTTGCTGCAGGAGGGACTGGTGCACTTCACAAAATAGATGACATCATGAGGTTGGACAATTATGTGGACATATTGAAGCAACATCTCAAGACATCAGTCAGGAAGTTAAAGTTTGATCGCAAATCGGTCTTCCAAATGCACAATGACCCCAAACATGCTTCCAAAGTTGTGTCAAAATGGCTTAAGGACAACAAAGTCAAGGTATTGGAGTGGCCATCACAAAGCCCTGACCTCAATGCTATAGAAATGTGTGGGAAGAACTGAAAAAGCGAGTGCGAGCAAAGAGGCCTACAAACCTGACTCAGTTACACCAGCTCTGTCAGGAGGAATGGGCCAAAATTCACTCAACTTATTGTGGGAATCTTGTGGAAGGCTACCTGAAACGTTTGACCCAAGTTAAACAATTTAAAGGCAATGCTACCAAATACTAATTGTGTGCATGTAAACTTCTGACCCACTGGGAATGTGATAAAATAAATTAAATCTGAAATAAATTATTCTCTCTACTATTATTGTGACATTTCACATTCTTAAAATAAAGCGGTGATCCTAACTGACCTAAGACAGGGAATTTTTACTAGGATTAAATGTCAGGAATCGTGAAAAACTGAGTTTAAATGTATTTGGCTAAGGTGTATGTAAACTTCCGACTTCAACTGGATATTTGTATGTTATCCAAAGCGTTGGTGACTGTAACTGTGCTGCTGGCAACAATTTAATTATGCGTGAGTGCTCTGAAATTGGAGTAGATAGCCAGAGCGAATTTACCAGCTATGTCTATCGACAGTTGTCGCAGTACCATCATGAACATTCTACTGAAATGGTTACTTGCATAGTGGAGTCTTTTGTTTAGATGTGTAGCTAGCTAGCTAAACAATGAGCCTTAATCCCAGCTCATAACGTTACCACCCTGCTTGAATCTGCAGGTTGCTAACCAACCAGGTTGGTTCAATGTTAGCTAGCTAACATTAGGCTATAACTAGCAATGCAAATGACTCTGAGATACGAATAATATTACTACACAGATCATACACGTAACGTCAGCTAGCAAGCCAGCCAGCTAACGTTAGTTAGCTAACAGTACACTTGAACTTGAAATGAAATCCCATTTCTGTTGCTAAACCAACTAGGCTCGTAATGTAACAATTTTATTTGTGTTTACAGATGGCATGAAAGTTCACATGTTCCAGAAGGCATTTCTGCCAAATGGCTTTCTTGTGAAATAGTGATGGGTGACATACGCCTAGTTTCCTTAAACTAGTCACAAATTCAAGCTGGGAGTGCCCTTTTTTTGTTGCGCTTGCCCCCTGAAAGGTCTGTGCACAGCCCTGCCGAGGTGTTCAGGTCATAACCGAAAGTCTCGTGCTCCCATCCACAGCCCATGTGCGATAACCATGACGACAGCGAGACTGCAGCCATCATCCTGTGTAACATGTGTGGTAACCTGTGTACCGACTGTGACCGCTTCCTCCACCTGCACCGACGCACACGCTCCCATCAGAGACAGGTCAGTAGTACCCACATTCACCTGTAGGTGGCAATCTGCTCCCAGTCATTCCATTGCCTTCAGAAAGTATTCACACCCCTTGACTTTTTCCACATTTTGTGTTAGACTGAATTTAAAATGTGATAAATTAAATAACAAAAATGTCACTGGCCTACACACAATACCCCATAATGTCAAAGTGGAATTATGTTTTTCGAAATCTTTACAAATTACTTAAAAATGAAAAGCAGAAATTTCTTCAGTCAATAAGTATTCAGCCCTTTGTTCTGGCAAGTCTTTGTAATGGCAAGTCTAAATAAGTTCCGGATTAAAACAAGTCACATAATAAGTTGCATAGATTCACTCTGTGTGCAATAATAGTGTTTAACATGACTTTTGAACGACTACTTTAGCTCTGTACCCCACCCATACAGTTATCTGTAAGGTCCCTAAGTCGAGCTATGAATTTCAAACACAGATTCAACCACAAAGACCAGGGATGTTTTCTAATGCCTCACAAATAAGTGCACCTATTGGTAGATGGGTAAAAATAAAAAAGCAGACATTGAATATCCCTTTGAGCATGGTGAAGTTAATAATTACACTTTGGATGTTGTATCAATACACCCTGTCACAACAAAGATTCAGGCGTCCTTAATAATACTGAAAAACATTTTTTTTAATCCTGAATACAAATCCAGTACTACACGTTACTGAGTACCACTCGATATTTTCAAGCATAGTGGTGGCTGCATCATGTTCTAGGTTTGCTTATAATCGTTAAGGACTGGGGAGTTTTTCAGGATAAAAAATAAATGGAATGGAGCTAAGAACAGGCAAAATCCTAGAGGAAAACCTGCTTCAGTCGGCTTTCCACCAGACACCGGGAGATTAATTCACCTTTCAGCAGAACAATATCCCAACACACAATACCAAATCTACACTGGAGTCACTTACCAAGAAGACAGTGAATGTTCCTGAATGGCCGAGTTACAGTTTTGACTTAAATCTACTTAAAAATCTATGGCAAGACCTGGAAATGGTTTTCTATCAATGATCAACAACCAATTTGTGAAAGCCTGAAGAATTTTGAACAGAATAATCGGAAAATGTTGGACAATCCAGGTGTGGAAAGCTCTTAGAGACTTACCCAGAAAGACCCAAAGCCGTAATCGCTGCCAAAGATGCTTATACAAAGTATTGACTCAGGGGTGTGAATACTTATGTAAATTAGATTTCTGTATTTCATTTTCAATAAATTAGCAACATTTTCGAAAAATCATGTATTCACTATGTCATTATTGTGTATATAAATCTGTTTAGGACTTTTTTAATTCAGGCTATAACACAAAATGTGGAATAAGTCAAGCGATATGAATACGTTCTGAAGGCACTAGACTGGGAGCCTGTCAAAATGTCATTCTTCTTTCCCCCTTTTTACCACCTGCAATAATGTGTATACCCTAATTTGTGAAGACCTGACCACTTATAAATGTTACAGATGTTTGACACAAAATACACTGCTCAAAAAAATTAGGGGAACACTAAAATAACACATCCTAGATCTGAATGAATGAAATAATCTTATTAAATACTTTTTTCTTTACATAGTTGAATGTGCTGACAACAAAATCACACAAAAATAATCAATGGAAATCCAATTTATCAACCCATGGACGTCTGGATTTGGAGTCACACTCAAAATTAAAGTGGAAAACCACACTACAGGCTGATCCAACTTTGATGTAATGTCCTTAAAACAAGTCAAAATGAGGCTCAGTAGTGTGTGTGGCCTCCACGTGCCTGTATGACCTCCCTACAACGCCTGGGCATGCTCCTGATGAAGTGGCGGACGGTCTCCTGAGGGATCTCCTCCCAGACCTGGACTAAAGCATCCGCCAACTCCTGGACAGTCTGTGCTGCAACGTGGCGTTGGTGGATAGAGCGAGACATGATGTCCCAGATGTGCTCAATTGGATTCAGGTCTGGGGAACGGGCGGGCCAGTCCATAGCATCAATGCCTTCCTCTTGCAGGAACTGCTGACACACTCCAGCCACATGAGCTCTAGCATTGTCTTGCATTAGGAGGAACCCAGGGCCAACCGCACCAGCATATGGTCTCACAAGGGGTCTGAGGATCTCATCTCGGTACCTAATGGCAGTCAGGCTACCTCTGGCGAGCACATGGAGGGCTGTGCAGCCCCCCAAAGAAATGCCACCCCACACCATGACTGACCCACCGCCAAACCGGAGGATGTTGCAGGCAGCAGAACGTTCTCCACGGCGTCTCCAGACTGTCACGTCTGTCACGTGCTCAGTGTGAACCTGCTTTCATCTGTGAAGAGCACAGGGCGCCAGTGGCAAATTTGCCAATCTTGGTGTTCTCTGGCAAATGCCAAACGTCCTGCACGGTGTTGGGCTGTAAGCACAACCCCCACCTGTGGACGTCGGGCCCTCATAGCACCCTCATGGAGTCTGTTTCTGACCGTTTGAGCAGACACATGCACATTTGTGGCCTGCTGGAGGTCATTTTGCAGGGCTCTGGCAGTGGTCCTCCTGCTCCTCCTTGCACAAAGGCGGAGGTAGCGGTCCTGCTGCTGGGTTGTTGCCCTCCTACGGCCTCCTCCACGTCTGCTGATGTACTGGCCTGTCTCCTGGTAGCGCCTCCATGCTCTGGACACTACGCTGACAGACACAGCAAACCTTCTTGCCACAGCTCGCATTGATGTGCCATCCTGGATGAGCTGCACTACCTGAGCCACTTGTGTGGGTTGTAGACTCCGTCTCATGCTACCACTAGAGTGAAAGCATTCAAAAGTGACCAAAACATCAGCCAGGAAGCATAGGAACTGAGAAGTGGTCTGTGGTTACCACCTGCAGAACCACTCCTTTATTGGGGGTGTCTTGCTAATTGCCTATAATTTCCACCTGTTGTCTATTCCATTTGCACAACAGCATGTGAAATTGATTGTCAATCAGTGTTGCTTCCTAAGTGGACAGTTTGATTTCACAGAAGTGTGATTGACTTGGAGTTACATTGTGTTGTTTAAGTGTTCCCTTTATTTTTTTGAGCAGTATACAACCTAAAATGATTTTTCCACCTACATTGGCTATAGTAATTTACAAGACAGTTTTTGGATATGCATTTAGCTTATTAAGGTATTTGTTAGTCAAGCTGTGTATTTTCAATATTACCATTCATTCTGAAAATGTCTAACACCCTACAATCCAATTCATATTACAACAGCATCCCTTTCTGACAGGAATATAATTCAACATGGCGGTAACCCTAGTCTGCTGTTTCTCTCCAGGTGTTTAAGGAGGAGGAGGAGGCAATCAAAGTGGACCTCCACGAGGGCTGTGGGAGGACAAAGCTCTTCTGGCTCATGGCTCTGGCCGACTCTAAGACCATGAAGGCCATGGTGGAGTTCAGGGAGCACACAGGTAACAGACCCTGTCCAGACCCTTTCTGGCCCTCTCCAGAAACAACCCCTAGCTTACCATTACCCCCTAGAAACTTGTGTAGATCTGAGAGGGACTGAATATGGTTACATTTCCACCTTGCCTATTAGAAGGTAAAGTGGAGCTATTACTTGTTGCTTATACCTTTCTAATTCTTTACGATCATAAAACGACGGCGGCTGTCATGACTGTTGATATCTGCCATGTGATGTTAATGACAGGGATGTGTATGCCTTATGATCCTTTTGTTGTGCATAGCTAATGCTCTGCCTCTGTGTGCAGGGAAACCAGCCTCCAGCAGCTCAGACGCCTGTAGGTTCTGTGGCACCAGGAACGGCACCGAGCTCTCGGCCGTGGGCAGTGTCTGCTCTGACCCAGACTGCCAGGTACCAACCACTCACAACATCCGTCATAATGATCATAGTTTTGAATTGCATTGATAAAGCTCTTTTCATATTCAAGTGTTCAGAGAGCTAAACTTACTTAGTCTAGTCATAGTGATCATAGTAACATATTGGATCTACAGTTGAAGTCGGAAGCTTACATACACTTAGGTTGGAGTCATTAAAACTCCATTAACACTCCAGAAATGTCTTGTTAACAAACTATAGTTTTGGCAAGCCGGTTAGGACATCTTCTTTGTGCATGACACAAGTCATTTTTCCAACAATTTATTACAGACAGATTATTTCACTTATAATTCACTATCACAATTCCAGTGGGTCAGAAGTTTACATACACTAAGTTGACTGTGTCTTTAAACAGCTTGGAAGATTCCAGAAAATGTAATGGCTTTAGAAGCTTCTGATAGGCTAATTGACATCATTTGAGTCAATTGGAGGTGTACCTGTGGATGTATTTCAAGGCCTACCTTCAAACTCAGTTCCTCTTTGCTTGACACAATGGGAAAATCAAAAGAAATCAGCTAAGACCTCAGAAAATAAATTGTAGACCTCCACAAGTCTGGTTCATCCTTGGGAGCAATTTCCAAATGCCTGAAGGTACCACGTTCATCTGTTCAAACAATAGTACGCAAGTTACAAACACCATGGGACCACGCATCCGTCATACCACTCAGGAAGGAGACGCGTTCTGTCTCCTAGAGATGAACGTACTTTGGTGCGAAAATTGCAAATCAATCCCAGAATAACAGCAAAGCACCTTGTGAAGATGCTGGAGGAAACATGGATCAAAAGTATATATATCCAGAGTAAAATGAGTCCTATATCGACATAACCTGAAAGGCTGCTCAGCAAGGAAGAAGCCACTGCTCCAAAACCACCATATAAAAAGCCAGACTACAGTTTGCAACTGCACATGGGGACAAAGATCATACTGGTCTGATGAAACTGTTTGGCCATAATGACCTTTGTCATGTTTGGAGGAAAAAGGGGGAGGCTTGCAAGCCAAAGAATACCATCCCAACCGTGAAGCATGGGGGTGGCAGCATCATGTTGTGGGGGGTGTTTTGCTGCAGGAGGGACTGGTGCACTTCACAAAATAGATGGAATCATGAGGTTGGACAATTATGTGGATATGTTGAAGCAACATCTCAAGACATCAGTCAGGAAGTTAAAGCTTGATCGCAAATGGGACTTCCAAATGGACAAGACCCCAAGCATACTTCCAAAGTTCTGGCAAAATGGCTTAAGGACAACAAAATCTATGTATTGGAGTGGCCATCACAACGCCCTAACCTCAATCCTATTGAACAATTGTGGGCAGAACTGAAAAGGTGTGTGCGAGCAAGGAGGCCTACAAACCTGACTCAGTTACACCAGCTCTATCAGGAGTAATGGGCCAAAGTTCACCCAACTTATTGTGGGAAGCTTGTGGAAGGCTACCCGAAACGTTTGACCCAAATTGAACAATTTAAAGGCAATGCTAACAAATACTAATTGCGTGTATGTAAACTTCTGACCCACTGGGAATGTGATAAAAGAAATAAAAGCTGAAATAAGCCATTCTCTCTACTTTTATTCTGACATTTCACATTCTTAAACTAAAGCGGTGATCCTAACTGACCCAAGACAGGGAATTTTTACTAGGATTAAATGTCAGGAATTGTAAAAAACTGAGTTTAAATGTATTTGGCTAAGGTGTATGTAAACTTCCGACTTCAACTGTATATAGCTAGCTCTTTCAAAGTGTTCAAAACGCGTAGGCCATACAAATTGAATGTTTAACTGATACATTTTATGGAAAAGTGAGACGAGCGGGGAAAAAATAAGGGGAAAAAGTGAATATACTATATACTATTATTTATTTAACTAGGCAAGTTGGTTAAGAACTAATTCTTATTTTACAATGACAGTCTACCCCTGCCAAACGCTGTGCAAATTGTGCGCTGACCTATGGGTCTCCCGATCACGGCCATTTGTGATACAGCCCGGGATCGAACCAGGGTCTGTAGTGACGCCTCTAGCACTGAGATGCAGTGCCTTAGACCGCTATGCCACTCAGGAGATGTTAGCCTCTGGGGAGGCTAAAAGAGGCATAGTTCAGCCATAATCTGAGCAGAACTTGTATGTCTCTTTATTGGAAGCTTGAGGACATTCTTTATTAACTATAATCTTGCAATTTTTCATTTTACAACTTTTCACATTTCAGATATTTATTTGTATTTTACGTTTCAGAAAAGTGAAAAATAGCATCCTTTAGACATTGTTTCAGGCTTGTTTTCTGAAAAATGAATAAGAATAAGAAAGAGACCTTTCTGTCAGTGGACTGTAGAATCATGCAGTACTGGTTTGCACGCGTGACCGTGTACGCGCCCTTCGTTGTTTTTCCTTTCTATTGAATACGCTATTGTCCGGTTTAAATATTATTGATTATTTAGACAATTGACAACCTGAGGATTAATTATAAACATCGTTTGAGATGTTTCAATGAACTTTACCGGTACTATTGGGATGTATTCGTCTGCATGTTTTGACCGCCTTTGAACCAGTGGATTACTGAACAAAATGCGCCAATAAAACAGAGTTTTTGGGATATAAAGAGGGACTTTATCGAACAAAACAAACATTTATTGTGTAGCTGGGACTCTTGTGACTGCAACCAGATGAAGATCTTCAAAGGTAAGTGATTAATTTTATCGCTATTTGTATGCTTTCGCGTAAAGCCTTATTGAAATCTGACAAAGCGGCTGGATTAACAAGAAGTTAATCTTTAAACCGATATTTAACACATGTATTTTTATGAATGTTTATTATGACTATTTCTGTATTTTGAGTTTGGCGCTCTGCAATTTCACCAGATGTTGTCGAGGTGGGTCGCTAGCGGCACGCCTGCGCCAGACAGGTTAAATATTACATTTGTATGGCCTTAGCTTACCTCATCCGCCACTATTATGAAAAACCCAACTCGGTAATAATGACTATAGTAACGGATTTTCAACTGTCTAAACTTACCTTACCTACCACCAGTGGGAGACACCCAACTCAACTTGGCTTATTAGGCTTGGAGTCCATTCAATATATGGACATTGAAATTCTATTTATTTTAAATTGTACAGTTCATGAATTGAATTCCAAGTCACTCTCTAAATTGATAGATTTGAAATCGATTTGACCTCGACTCTGCTGTACAGTATTGCACTGCAAAGGGTGTTGCTATTTGATTAGATGTAAAAAGCATAATATGACCCTCCGTGTCCTGTGTAGGAGTATGCCAAGCTGGCGTGCAGTAAGACGCACGCGTGCGGCCACCCCTGTGGCGGGGTGAAGAATGAGGAGAGCTGCCTGCCCTGTCTGCACGGCTGCGACAAGAGCACAGGCTGCCTGAAACAGGACGCCGACGACATGTGCATGATCTGCTTCACAGAGGCGCTCTCTGCCGCTCCCGCTGTCCAGGTATACTATACTGTACACAGAATTAAATACAATATACTATTATTTATTAATAGTATATTGTATCTCTATGATACTCTGACTTGCTTGAATCAGACGGTAACTCACCTGGGTTCAATTAGTATCCGTTTTCTTTTGTGTGTGTGTATATATATATTATATATATATATATGTATGTGTATTTTTATGAATGTTTATTATGACTGTTTCTGTATTTTGAGTTTGGCGCTCTGCAATTTCAACAGATGTTGTCGAGGTATACATATACATACAGTCAGGTATACATATACATACAGCCAAAAGTTTTGAGAATGACACAAATATTAATTTCCACAAAGTTTGCTACTTCAGTGTCTTTAGATATTTTTGTCAGATGTTACTATGGAATACTGAAGTATAATTACAAGCATTTCATAAGTGTCAAAGGCTTTTATTGACAATTACATGAAGTTGATGCAAAGAGTCAATATTTGCAGTGTTGACTCTTCTTTTTCAAGACCTCTGCAATCTGCCCTGGCATGCTGTCAAATAACTTCTGGGCCACATCCTGACTGATGGCAGCCCATTCTTACATAATCAATGCTTGGAGTTTGTCAGAATTTGTGGGTTTTTGTTTATCCACCCGCCTCTTGAGGATTGACCACAAATTCTCAATGGGATTTAGGTCTGGGGAGTTTCCTGGCCATGGACCCAAAATATCGATGTTTTGTTCCCCGAGCCACTTAGTTATCACTTTTGACTTATGGCAAGGTGCTCGATCATGCTTGAAAAGGCATTGTTCGTCACCAAACTGTTCCTGGATGGTTGGGAGAAGTTGCTCTCGGAGGATGTGTTGGTACCATTCTTTATTCATGGCTGTGTTCTTAGGCAAAATTGTGAGTGAGCCCACTCCCTTGGCTGAGAAGCAACCCCACACATGAATTGTCTCAGGATGCTTTACTGTTGGCATGGTAGCGCTCACCTTCTCTTCTCCGGACAAGCTTTTTTCCGGCTGCCCCAAACAATCGGAAAGGGGATTCATCAGAGAAAATGACTTAACCCCAGTCCTCAGCAGTCCAATCCCTGTACCTTTTGCAGAATATCAGTCTGTCCCTGATGTTTTTCCTGGAGAGAAGTGGCTTCTTTGCTGCCCTTCTTGACACCAGGCCATCCTCCAAAAGTCTTTGCCTCACTGTGCGTGCAGATGCACTCACACCTGCCTGCTGCCATTCCTGAGCAAGCTCTGTACTGGTGGTGCCCCAATCCCGCAGCTGAATCAACTGTAGGAGACGGTCCTGGCGCTTGCTGGACTTTCTTGGGCGCCCTGAAGCCTTCTTCACAACAATTGAACCGCTCTCCTTGAAGTTCTTAATGATCCGATAAATGGTTGATTTAGGTGCAATCTTACTGGCAGCAATATCCTTCCCTGTGAAGCCCTTTTTGTGCAAAGCAATGATGACGGCACGTGTTTCCTTGCAGGTAACCATGTTAGACAGAGGAAGAACAATGATTCCAAACACCACCCTCCTTTTGAAGCTTCCAGTCTGTTATTCAAACTCAATCAGCAAGACAGAGTGATCTCCATCCTTGTCCTCGTCAACACTTACACCTGTGTTAACAAGAGAATCACTGACATGTTGTCAGCTGGTCCTTTTGTGGCAGGGCTGAAATGCAGATGAAATGTTTTTGGGGGATTCAGTTCATTTGCATGGCAAAGAGGGACTTTGCAATTAATTGCAATTTCTTCTGATCACTCTTCATAACATTCTGGAGTATATGCAAATTGCCATCATACAAACTGAGGCAGCAGACTTTGTGAAAATGTATATTTTTGTCATTCTCAAAACTTTTGGCCACGACTGTGTATGTATGTGTGTATATATTTATATGTATGTGTGTGTATACACAGTACAAGGTCAAAGGTTTGGACACGCCTACTCATTCCAGGGTTTTTCTTAATTTTTTCTACGTAGTTGAATAATAGTGAAGACATCAAAACTATAAAATAACACATATGGAAGCATGTAGTAACCAAGAAAGTGATAAACAAATCAAAATATATTTGAGATTCTTCAAAGTAGCCACCCTTTGCCTTGATGACAGCTCTTGGCATTCTCTCAACCAGCTTCATAAGGTAGTCACCTGGAATGCATTTAAATTAACATGTGTCTTGTTAAAGTATATTTTTGTAATTTCTTTCCTTCTTAATGCATTTGAGCCAATCAGTTGTGTTGTGACAAGGTAGGGGTGGTATCCAGAAGATAGCCCTATTGGGGGAAAGACCAAGTCCATATTATGTCAAGAACAGCTCAATTAAGCAAAGAGAAACTACAGTCCATTACTTTAAGACATTTTCTTCAATGCAGTCGCAAAAACCATCAAGCACTATGATGAAACTGGCTCTCATGAGGACTGCCACAGGAAAAAAAGACCCAGAGTTACCTCTACTGCAGAGGATAGATTCATGGTCGAATTGCTGCAAAGAAACCACTACTAAAGGACACCAATAAGAAGAAGAGACTTGCTTGGGCCAAGAAACACGAGCAATGGACATTAGACGGGTGGAAATCTATCATTTGGTCTGATGAGTCCAAATTTGAGATTTCTGGTTCCAACCGCTGTCTTTGTGAGATGCAGAGTTGGTGAACGCATGATCTTTCCATGTGTGGTTCCCACCATGAAGCATGGAGGAGGAGGTGTGGGGGTGCTTTCCTGGTGACACTCTGATTTATTTAGAATTCAATGCACACTTAACCAGCATGGCTGCAGCAATACGCCATCCCATCTGTTTTGCGCTTAGTGGGACTATCATTTGTTTTTAGCAGGACAATAACCCAACACACCTCCAGTCTGTGTAAGGGCTATTTGACCAAGAACAAGGGTTATGGAGTGCTGCATCAGATGACCTGGCCTCGACAATCACCCGACCTTAACCCAATTGAGATGGTTTTGGAAGAGTTGGACCGCAGAGTGAAGGAAAAGCAACCAACAAATGCTCAGCATATGTGGAACTTCTTCAAGACTGTTGGAAAAGCATTTCAGGTAAAGCTGGTTGAGAGAATGCCAAGAGTGTGCAAAGCTGTCATCAAGGTAAAGGATGGCTACTTTGAAGAATCTAAAATAAATTTGGATTTGTTTAGCACTTTTTTTTGTTACTACATGGTTCCATATGTGTTATTTCTTAGTTTTGATGTTTTCACTATTATGTAGAAAATAGTAAAAAATTAAGAAAAACCCTTGAATGAGTAGTGTCCAGATAGATAGATATCTATCTATCCATCTCAGCAAAAATGAAACATCAAGTTTTCTAATGAGGATGCTAATGATGTGATAATAGTCTAGTCAGTTCAATGACGACAAAGCATGTTAAATAAGTAAACTCGGCAAAAACAAGAAATGTTCTCTCACTGTCAACTGCGTTTATTTTCAGCCAACTTAACATGTGTAAATATTTGTATGAACATAACAAGATTCAACAACTGAGACATAAACTGAACAAGTCCAACAGACATGTGACTAACAGAAATGGAATAATGTGTCACTGAACAAAGGGGGGGGTCAAAATCAAAAGTAACAGTCATGGTGTGGCCACCAGCTGCATTAAGTACTGCAGTGCATCTCCTCCTCATGGATTGCACCAGATTTGCCAGTTCTTGCTGTGAGATGTTACCCCACTCGTCCACCAAGGCACCTGCAAGTTCCCGGACATTTCTCGGGGGAATGGCCCTCACCCTCCGATCCAACAGGTCCCAGACGTGCTCAATGGGATTGAGATCCGGACTCTTCGCTGGCCATGGCAGAACACTGACATTCCTGTCTTGCAGGAAATCACACACAGAACGAGCAGTATGGCTGGTGGCATTGTCATGCTGGAGGCTCATGTCAGGATGAGCCTGCAGGAAGAGTACCACATAAGGGAGGAGTTTGTCTTCCCTGTAATGCACAGCGTTGAGATTGCCTGCAATGACAACAAGCTCAGTCCGATGATGCTGTTACACACTGCCCCAGACCATGACAGACCCTCCACCTCCAAATTGATCCCGCTCCAGAGTACAGGCCTCGGTGTAACGCTCATTCCTTCGACGATAAACGCAAATCCGACCATCACCCCTAGTGAGACAATACCGCGACTCGTCAGTGAAGAGTACTTTTTGCCAGTCCTGTCTGGTCTAGCGACGGTGGGTTTGTGCCCATAAGCGACGTTGTTGCCAGAGATATCTGGTGAAGACCTGCCTTATAACAGGCCTACATGCCCTCAGTCCAGCCTCTCTCAGCCTATTGCGGACAGTCTGAGCACCGATGGAGGGATTGTGCATTCCTGGTGTAACTCGGGCAGTTGTTGCCATCCTGTACCTGTCCCGCAGATGTGATGTACCAATCCTGTGCAGGTGTTGTTACACGTTGTCTGCCACTGTGAAGATGATCAGCTGTCCATCCTGTCTCCCTGTAGCGCTGTCTTAGGCGTCTCACAGTACGGACATTGCAATTTATTGCCCTGGCCACATCTGCTGTCCTCATGCCTCCGGTACGTTCACGCAGATGAGCAGGGACCCTGGGCGTCTTTCTTTTGGTGTTTTTCAGAGTCAAAAACTGCCTCAAGTTTTCATAACTGACCTTAATTGCCTACTGTCTGTAAGCTGTTAGTGTCTTAACGACCGTTCCACAGGTGCATGTTTATGGTTTATTGAACAAGCATGGGAAACAGTGTATAAACCCTTTACAATGAAGATATCTGGATTTTTACGAATTATCTTTGCAAGACAGGGTACTGAAAATGGGACGTTTCTTTTTTTGCTGAGATTATATATATATATTTTTTTTTGTTTTACCTCCCTGAAGTGCCAGATGGGTAGGATTTGAACTTGTGGGACAATTCCATTGGTTTTGTTGTTTGAAAAGAAAACAACAAATACTATTTGAACCAAGGTTTCTTGTTTTACCTTTATGCCAAAGATGTGTTCAGATTCGAGGTCAGGTTCTATGTGTGTGATTCTGTTTTGTTCCTCAGCTGGACTGCAGTCACGTGTTCCATCTCCAGTGTACCCGTCGTGTTCTGGACAACCGCTGGCTCGGACCCAGGATCACCTTTGGCTTCATGTCCTGCCCAATCTGCAAGGTACTATTCACCTTATGTAGCCCCGCCCATTTGACCTGAGCCATTTCAAACGTGATTGTCCTACAACTTCTGGCCCAGTGACACACAAGCAAAACCATGGTTAAATATTAAATAAATGTGTCGTTATCATGTAGTATAAGCACTCGGAAGCCGACATTAGCATATTCAGCATTCCTAAAGGCCATAAAATGGCGGGTTAGCTAGCTAGCTTATTAGGCTGTATCAAATGGTCGTTATCTGTACAGGCTGTATTACTTTTTAATTGAAGATCAATGCTTGAAAGGGCAAATGTTGTTAGACACAGAATACAAAAGACAGCAACAGTGCTGAAATGTTTTGATGTCCATAACATTAAGATATTTGCAGTCGGTTGTGCCCAATGATTTATAGAAACACTAGATGACTGCCACTGTGCCTCCATCTTGGAGCTATAGAAATGCATTTATTAATCTATACATTCATTTTTGGACACATTTATTCTATTACAGACACTTTAAGCCATCATATTAAGTTATATTATGTGGGCAAAAATATAACATTTTCCTTAAGGAATATATTTTTTTATTAATAATGTTACTGTCCCCACTACATTAAAAAAATACCTAGCAGCTACTCTTCCTGGGGTCCAGCAAAATTAAGGCAGTTATACATTCTTTTCAACATTACAATACATTCACAACAGATTTCACAGCACAGTCTGCCCTCAGGCCACTACTCTACTACCACATACAGTATCTACAACATAAAATACATGTGAACATGTGTGTGTATAGTGCGTATGTTATTGTGTGTTTACATGCATGTGGCTGTGCCTATGTTTGTGTTGCTTCACAGTCCCCGCTGTTCAATAAGGTGTATTTGTATCTGTTTTTGAAATCAAATTTTACTGTTTGCATGAGTTACTTGATGTGGAATAGAGTTCTATGGCGTCATGGCTCTATGTTGTAGTGTGCGCCTCCCATAGTCAGTTCTGGACTGTTGGACTGTGAAGAGACCAGGTGGCATGTCTTGTGGGGGTATACATGGGTGTCTGAGCTGTGTGCCAGTATTTCAAACAGACATTCAACATGTCAATACCTCTCACAAATACAAGTAGTGATGAAGTCAATCTCTCCTCCACTTTGAGCCAGGAGAGATTGACATGCATATTATTAATATTAGCTCTCTGTGTACATCCAAGGGCCAGCCGTACTGCCCTGTTCTGAGCCATTTGCAATATTTTTAAGTCCCTCTTTGTAGCACCTGACCACATGACTGAACAGTAGTCCAGGTGCAACAAAACTAGGGCCTTTAGGACCTGCCTTGTTGTTAGTGCTGTTAAGAAGGAAGAGCAGCGCTTTATTATGGACAGACTTCTCCCCATCTTAGTTTCTGTTGTATCAATATGTTTTCACCATAGCAGTTTACAATCCAGGGTTACTCCAAGCAGTTTAGTCACCTCAACTTGTTTAATTTCAACATTATTCATTACAAGATTTAGTTGAGGTTTAGGATTTAGTGAATGTTTTGTCCCAGATACAATGCTTTTAGTTTTAGAAATATTTAGGACTAACTTATTCCTTGCCACCCACTCTGAAACTAGCTGCAGCTCTTTGTTCGTGTTGCAGTCATTTCTGTAGCTGTAGTAGCTGATGTCTATAGTGTTGAGTCATTTGCATACATACACAAGCCAGTGGCATGTCATTAGTAAAGTTTGAAAAAAGTAAGGGGCCTAGACAGCTTCCCGGGGAATTCCTGATTCTACCTGGATTAAAGAACAGCCTTTGTGTTCTCTTAGACAGGTAACTCTTTATCCAAAATATAGCAGGGAGTGTAAAGCCATAACACATACGTTTTTCCAGAAGCAGACTATGATGGATAATGTCAAAAGCCGCACTGAAGTCTAACAAAATAGCCACAACAATAATTCTTAGCAATTTCTCTCAGCCAATCATCAGTCATTTGTGTGACAGCCTTACTTTTGAATGTTCTTTCCTAAAAGCGTGCTGAGTCTGTCAATTTGTTTACTGTAAAATAGCATTATCTCAACAAACACCATTTTTTCTCAACAATGTTTCTAACGGTTGGTAACAGGCTGATTGGTCGGCTATTTCAGCCAGTGAAGGGGGCTTTACTATTCTTAGGTAGGGGAGTTTGCCCTTTTGCCAAAAATGTAATTTAAGGTGCTCCAAAGCATTTTACTGTCATTCTTTGTCATTTATCTTTGTTTCATAGTGTAGTTTCTACTTTCAGTTGAGTCGCATGATTTCTCAATTTGCAATATGTTTGCCAATTGGTTGTGCAGCCAGACTTATTTGCCATTTCTTTTGCCTCATCCTGCTCAACCATACTATTCTTCAATTCTTCATCAATCCACAGGGATTTAAGTTTTCATAGTAATTTTCTTAATAGGTGAATGCTTATTAGTAACTGGGATAAGCAATTTCATAAATGTATCAAGTGCAGCGTCTCATTACACACCATGGACCAAAAAATATTCTTTACATCAGCAACATAGGAATCAATACAAAACATATTGTATGACCTCTTATACGCTATATTAGGCCCAGCCTTTGGAACTATGGTTTTCCTAGATACAGTTGAAGTCGGAAGTTGAAATACACCTTAGCCAAATACATTTAAACTCAGTTTTTCACAATTCCTGATATTTAATCCTAGTAAAAATTCCCTGTCTTGGTTCAGTTAGGATCACCACTTTATTTTAAAAATGTGAAATGTCAGAATAATACTAGAGAGAATGATTTTCAGTTTTTATTTCTTTCATCACATTCCCAGTGGGTCAAAAGTACACTCAATTAGTATTTGGTAACGTTTCGGGTAGCCTTCCACAAGCTTCCCACAATAAGCTGGGTGAATTTTGACCCATTCCTCCTGACAGAGCTGGTGTAACTGAGTCAGGTTTGTAGGCCTCCTTGCTCGCACACACTTTTTCAGTTCTGCCCACAAATTTTCTATAGGATTGAGGTCAAGGTTTTGTGATGGCCTCTCCAATACCTTGACTTTGTTGTCCTTAAGCCATTTTGCCACAACTTTGGAAGTATGCTTGGGGTCATTGTCCATTTGGAAGACCCATTTGCGACCAAGCTTTAACTTCCTGACTGATGTCTTGAGATGTTACTTCAATATATCCACGTAATTTTCCTACCTCATGATTCCATCTATTTTGTGAAGTGCACCAGTCCCTCCTGCAGCAAAGCACCCCCACAACATGATGCTGCCACCCCTGTGCTTCACGGTTGGGATGGTGTTCTTTGGCTTGCAAGCCTCTCCCTTTCTCCTCCAAACATAACAATGGTGATTATGGCCAAACAGTTCTATTTTTGTTTCATCAGTCCAGAGGACATTTCTACAAAAAGTATGATCTTTGTCCCCATGTGCAGTTTTAAACCGTTGTCTGGCTTTTTTTATGGCGGTTTTGGAGCAGTGGATTCTTCGTTGCTGAGCGGCCTTTCAGGTTATGTCGATATAGGACTCGTTTTACTGTGGATATAGATACTTTTGTACCTGTTTCCTCCAGCATCTTCACAAGGTCCTTTGCTGTTGTTCTGGGATTGATTTGCACTTTACGCACCAAAGTACATTCATCTCTAGGAGACAGAACGCGTCTCCTTCCTGAGCGGTATGATGGCAGCGTGGTCCCATGGTGTTTATACTTGGGTACCATTGTTTGTACAGATGAACATGGTACCTTCAGGCGTTTGGAAATTACTCCCAAGGATGAGCCAGACTTGTGGAGGTCTACAATTCTTTTTCTGAGGTGTTGGCTGATTTCTTTTGATTTCCCCATGATGTCAAGCAAAGAGGCACTGAGTTTGAAGGTAGGCCTTGAAATACATACACAGATACACCTCCAAATTATGTCAATCAGCCTCTCAGAAGCTTCTAAAGCTGTGACATCATTTTCTGGAATTTTCCAAGCTGTTTAAAGGCTCAGTCAACTTAGTGTATGTAAACATCTGACTCACTGGAATTGTGATACAGTGAAATAATCTGTCTGTAAACAATTGTTGGATAAATTACATGTCATGCACAAAGTAGATGTTACATTTCTTGTTAACAAGAAATTTGTTCAGTGGTTGAAAAACGAGTTTTAATGACTCCAACCTAAGTGTGTGTAAACTTCCGACTTCAACTGTATGGCTCCTACAATGTGATCACCACATCCAATGGATTTGGACACTGCTTTCAAGCTAATTTCTGCAGCATTAGTAAAGATTTTACCAATACATGTTGATGATTTAATTCCTGTGCTGTTTTTAACTACCCTGGTAGGTTGACTGATAACCTGAACCAGTCTGCAGGCATTATAGTTTTGAAGCTTTCTCTTGAGTGGACAGCCTGATGAAAGCCAGTCAGCATTTAAATCACCCTGAAAATAAACCTCTCTGTTGATATCACATACATTGTCAAGCATTTCACACATGTTATCCTGATACTAATTGTTAGCACTTGGTCTATAGCAGCTTCCCACCATAATGGGCTTTAGGTGAGGCAGATGAACCTGTAACCATATTACTTAAACAGTATTTAACATGAGATCCTCGCTAAGCTTTACAGGAATGGGGCTTTGAATTTAAATGGCCACATCTCCACATTTGGCCTTTCTGTAGGTCTTATAACCATGTATTTCTACCACTGTTCATCAAAAGTATTATCTAAGTGAGTTTCAGAGATTGTCAGAATATGATTATCTGTTACTAGCAAATGATTGATTTCATGCATCTTAAGCTACATGGGCTATTTTTAGCACATTTCTGGGATGCGTGGTTGTTTTTAATGCTTTGCTGGGAAGCTTAGCAGAGGTAGACATGCTCAGGTTATTTATGTTAGTGCAGGGTGAGCTGCACACAGTGCACTTCCTGCTTGGGCACATCGTCTCAGTGCTAACAGTATAACTGGTTCATAGGCACATGATTACTGTATACAATAGCTGTAGGATCAGCAGAGGCATGCAGGGCAATAAGAGGGACATACATTTGGTTACTTACATTGTGTCTTCCAGCGCCCCTGAGATAATGTACATTTGCTAAAGTTTATGACAACTCAGCGACACAATGGTAGGGGATTACATGAGCTGGGCTTGAGTCATTGATAAGTCATTGTCTCAACGCAGCCTTATAATGCTGCGAAAGGATCCAGGAACCCAAGTGGTTTGGGTGGATCCCATCCTCCTTATAATACTTTGTTTCCAAAAGGTATCAAAATGGTCAATAAATGTTACAACCACAGAGCTGCAATAGTCTCGTAGCCAGTTATGGAGGGCTAACAGTCTGCTGAACCATTCAATGCCACGATTTACGGAGGGCAGAGGGACAGATATTATGGGGCGTTTGTTGGTGTCAAGTTAGTGGCCCAATCAATTCTTTAAAATCCATCTTCATGTTAATGCATTCAATATTATTATTACCGTATTTTACCGTTCTCATTGTCGAGTGGACATGTTTGCTTACTGCACAACCTAGGCTACACTTGTGAGGAACAAGTTCTGGTGTAGTTAATTTCTTTTACGAGTTGGGCTGTATGCACTACCCTCTGTAGCGCCTTACGGCCGGATGCCGAGTAGTTAAAATCCAATTGTATTTGTCACATACACATGGTTAGCAGACGTTAATGCGAGTGTAGCAAAATGCTTGTGCTTCTAGTTCCAACCATGCAGTAATATCTAACAAGTAATCTAACAATTTCACAACAACTACCTTATACACACAAGTGTAAAGGAATGAATAAGAATATGTACATAGAAATATGTGGATGAGCGATGGCCGAACGGCATAGGCAAGATGCAGTAGATGGTATAGAGTACAGTATATACATATGAGATGAGTAATGAAGGGTATGTAAACATTAAATAAAGTGGCATTGTTTAAAGTGGCTAGTGATAGATTTATTACATCCAATTTTTTATTATTAAAGTGGCTAGAGATTTGAGTCAGTATGTTGGCAGCAGCCACTCAATGTTAGTGATGGCTGTTTAACAGTCTGATGGCCTTGAGAAAGAAGCTGTTTTTCAGTCTCTCGGTCCCAGCTTTGATGCACCTGTACTGACCTCACCTTCTGGATGATAGCAAGGTGAACAGGCAGTGGCTCGGGTGGTTGTTGTCCTTGATGATCTTTTTGCCCTTCCTGTGACATCGGGTGGTGTAGGTGTCCTGGAAGGCAGGTAGTTTGCCCCCGGTGATGCGTTGTGCAGACCTCACTACCCTCTGGAGAGCCTTACGGTTGTGGGCGGAGCAGTTGCCGTACCAGGCGGTGATACAGCCCGACAGGATGCTCTCGATTGTGCATCTGTAAAAGTTTGAGTGTTTTTGGTGACAAGCCGAATTTCTTCAGCCTTCTGAGATTGAAGAGGCGCCACTGCGCCTTCTTCACCACGCTGTCTGTGTGGGTGGACCATTTCAGTTTGTCAGTGATGTGTACGCCGAGGAACTTTCCACCTTCTCCACTACTGTCCCGTCGATGTGGATAGGGGGCTGCTCCCTCTGCTGTTTCCTGAAGTCCACGATCATCTCCTTTGTTTTGTTGACATTGAGTGCAAGGTTATTTTCCTGACACCGCACTCCGAGGGCCCTCACCCACCTCCCTGTAGGTCGTCTCGTCATTGTTGGTAATCAAGCCTACCACTGTAGTGTCGTCTGCAAACTTGATGATTGAGTTGGAGGCGTGCATGGCCACGTAGTCATGGGTGAACAGGGAGTACAGGAGAGGGCTGAGAACGCACCCTTGTGGGGCCCCAGTGTTGAGGATCAGCGGGGTGGAGATGTTGTTTCCTACCCTCACCACCTGGGGGTGGCCCGTCAGGAAGTCCAGGACCCAGTTGCCCAGGGCGGGGTCGAGACTCAGGGTTTCAAGCTTAATGACGAGTTTGGAGGGTACTATGGTGTTAAATGCTGAGCTGTAGTCGATGAACAGCATCCTTACATAGGTATTCCTCTTGTCCAGATGGATTAGGGCAGTGTGATTGCGATTGTGTCGTCTGTGGACCTATTGGGGCGGTAAGCAAATTGGAGTGGGTCTAGGGTGTCAGGTAGGGTGGAGGTGATATGGTCCTTGACTTCATTTAGCTCAGTTACCTTAGCTTTCTTAGGAACAGGAGCAATGGTGGCCCTCTTGAAGCATGTGGGAACAGCAGACTGGGATAAGGATTGATTGAATATGTCTGTAAACACACCAGCCAGCTGGTCTGCACATGCTCTGAGGACGTGGCTACCGATGCCGTATGGGCCGGCAGCCTTGTGAGGGTTTTACTCACGTTGGCTGCGGTGAAGGAGAGCCCGCAGGTTTTGGTAGCGGGCCGTGTCGGTGGCACTGTATTGTCCTCAAAGCCAGCAAAGAAGTTGTTTAGTTTGTCTGGGAGCAAGACATCGTGGTCCGCGACGAGGCTGGTTTTCTTTTTGTAGTCCGAAATTGACTGTAGACCCTGCCACATACCTCTCGTGTCTGAGCCGTTGAATTGCGGCTCTACTTTGTCTCTATACTGACGCTTAGCTTGTTTGATTGCCTTGCGGAGGGAATAGCTACACTTGTTTGTATCCGGTCATGTTTGCGGTCGCCTTGCCCGGTTGCCATCACCAAGCAGTGATGTAGGCAGTCAAGATGCTATCAATGGTGCAGCTGTAGAACTTTGAGGATCGGAGGGCCCATGCCAAATCTTTTCAGCCTCCTGATGGAGAAGAAGCACTTTTCACAACTGTGGTAGTGTGTTTGGACCATGGTATGTCGTTAGTGATGTGAGCACCAAGGAACTTGAAACGCTTGATCGTCTCCACTACAGCCACGTGGCAAACTTAATTCGCCATGCAGATGTGGAGGAACAGCGAGTACAGGAGGGGGCTAAACCCCCATGTTGAGGGTCAGCGTGGCGGTTGTTTTTGCCTAACCTCACCACCTTGGGGCGGCCCGTCAGAAAGTCCAGGATCGAAATGCAGTGGGAGGTGTTTAATCCTATAGGGTCCTTAACTTAGTGATGACCTTGGAGAGCACTATGGTGTTGAACGCTGAGCTGTATTCAATGACGAGCATTCTCATGTAGGTGTTTCTTTTGTCCAGGTGGGAAAGGGCAGTGTGGAGTGCAATAGAGATTGTGTCATCTGTGGGTCTGTTGGGTCGGTATGCAAATTGGAGTGGGTCTAGGGCTTCTGGGGTGATGGTGTTAATGTGAGCCATGACCAGCCTTTCAAAGCATTTCATGGCTACAGATGTGAGTGCTACTGGGCGATAGTCATTTAGCAAAGTTACGTTGGCCTTCTTGGGCACGGGACTATGGTGGTCTGCTTAAAACATATGGGTATTACAAACTGAGTCAGGGAGAGATTGAAAATGTCAGGGAAGACACTTGTCAGCGAGTTCTCTGAGTACGCGTCCTGGTAATCCGTCTGGCCCTGCGGCCTTCTGAATGTTAACCTGTTTAAAGGTCTTACTCTAATTTGGCTACGAAGAGCATGATCACAGAGTACGGAACAGCTGGTGCTCTCATGCATGGTTCCGTGTCGCTTGCCTCGAAGCGCGCAAAGAAGGCATTAAGTCTAGTAGGCTCTCGTCACTGAGCAGCTCGCAGCTGGGCTTCCCTTTGTAGTCCGTGATAGTTTGCAAGCCCTGCAACATTTGACGAGCATCAGAGCCAGAGTAGTAGGATTCAATCTTAGTCATGTTTGATAGTTCGTCTGAGGGCGTAGCGGGATTTCTTAGAAGCTTCCAGGTTAGAGTCCTGTTCATTGAAATCGGCAGCTTTACCCTTTATTTCGGTATGGATGTTGCCTGTAATCCATGGCTTCTGGTTGGGATATGTACGTACGGTCATTGTGGGGACGACGTCGTAAATGCAATTATTGATGAAGCCAGTGACTGATGTGGTATACACCTCAATGCCATTGGATGAATCACAGAACATATTCCAGTCTGTACTGGCAAAACAGTCCTGTAGCATCCGCATCATCTGACTACTTCCATAATGAGCCAGTCACTAATACATCCTGCTTTAGTTTTTGCTTGCAAGCAGGAATCAGGAGGATAGAATTATGGTCAGATTTGCTAAATGGAGGGCGAAGGAGAGCTTTGTATGCGTCTCTGTGTGTGGAGTAAAGGTGGTGTAGAGTTTTTTTTCCTCTGGTTACACGTGACATGCTGGTAGAAATGAGTTAAAACAGATTTAAATGTGCCTGCATTAAAGTCCCCGGCCAGTAGGAGTGCCGCTTATGGATGAGCATTTTCTTGTTTCCTTATGGCCTTATACAGCTCGTTGAGTACAGTCTTCGTACCAGCATCGGTTTGTTGTGGTACACAGACGGCTATGAATAATATAGATGAGAACTCTCTTGGTAGATAGTGTGGTCTACAGCTTATCATGAGGTATTCTACCTCAGGCGAGCAATACCTCGTGACTTCTTTTATATAAGACATCGCGCACCAGCTGTTATTGGCAAATAGACACACACACCCGCCCCTCGTCTTACCAGATGTAGCTGCTCTGTCCTGCAAATGTACGGAAAACCCAGCCAGCTCTATATTATTCGTGTCGTCGTTCAGCCACGATTCGGTGAAACATAAGATATTTCAGTTTTTAATGTCCCGTTGGTAGGATAGTCTCGACCGTAGATTGAGTTTATTTTCCAGTGATTGCACGTTGGCCAATAGAACCGATGGTAATGGCGATTTACTCACTCGCCAACAAGGCACCTCAACCTTGACAGGGATTTGGGCTTGGTCTCCGGAGAGCATTATATCCTTCGTGACGGACTCTTTGTCCAGTTTGAGGTGAGTAATCGCTGTTCTGATGTCCAGAAGCTGTTTTTGGTCATAAGAGACGGTATGTACAAAATAAGTTACAAACAATGCGAAAATAAACTAACAAAATAGCACAGTTGGTTAGGAGCCCGTAAAACTGCAGCCATCCCCTCCGGCGCCATTATCATTCTCTTCTGATTCGTTGAAATAGAAGTCCTCATCCAAAACGAGGTTAGTAATCGCTGTTTTGATGTCCAGAAGCTGTTTTTGGTCATATGAAACAATATCTGAAACATTATGTACAAAAACAAGTTAGGACCAGCCCAAAAAAAACACAAAATGGCACAATTGGTCAGGAGCCTGTAACGGTGGCCATCCCTCCAGGGGCCATTCTCGAATCCAACCCACTGCCCTTCTGACTCGCAGTCCTCCTACCTTTACGGTCTACTCTTCACTGTCCTATCTGGTCAATAAAACAAAACAAAAAAATACATTGTTGTGTAGAGTTCAGGACTTGAGTTCTCAAATTTACTAATTGACCTTACAAAGATTCATATCTTCAATTTAACTTGCTTGGATCATAACAGCTCTGGCTCCGTTTGTTTGAGCTAACATTTTGTCAACCGAGTTAAGGAGCGAAAATTGACTCATACTCCAAGACTTGAGACTTGACTGTTGCCTTTTTTCCTCCCAGAACAAGATCAACCACTCGGTCATCAAGGACCTGCTGGACCCTATCAAGGAGCTGTTTGAGGACGTACGGCGGAAAGCTCTGATGAGAATGGAGTACGAGGGGCTGCACAAGAGCGAGGCCATCACCACGCCTGGTGCCCGCTTCCACAACGATCCGGCCGGCTTCGCAATGAACCGATACGCCTACTACGTCTGCTACAAGTGCAAGAAGGTAGGCAGAATTCTGTTTCATTATAGAATGGATGTTTCCCTTAAAGGGCTAGTTCACTTTTTTAAGTTCAAATTATTTGTATATTTAGTGTTGTCAATTTGGAAAAATAACCTTAAACTTCAAAATAATTAATATCTTTATCCCCTAGTGTCTGTCTGCGCCCCCCGCGGTAATTGAATTAGCATAATAAAAACATCCCCATTGGTTTGAAAAATAAATAACTTGATACATTTGCATGGGCAATGGCAGCCTTCCCATCTGCGGTCCTCATAAGGGACTTCAGCTCAGTGTACCTCGACTGTGCAAAATTGGCAAAGATTGTGTTGATTATCCCTGTTTCCATTGTGCCCGCCAAGATGGGATTCTTTCTCCAAAACAGAGTAAAGACGGCCTTCTTGAGGACAAAGTAACAAAGCTGCTCCAAGGAGTTGGGCAGTTTTGACTTCCCAACAGCAGCGGCTCACTTTGAACAGGCCAAGGTCTGCCACAAACTCAAGTAAATTAGAGGCAAATTATTGTGTTCATCAGGTCCAGTCCTAGCAGTTCTGCTGCCGCCCTAGGCAAGATCAACATATGCAGCTCCTGTGTCATGTATAGTTTAAATATTTGTAATGGATTGATAGACTAGACTAGGGTAATGATGTATATCATGCGCAATTGGTGCTTATTCAGTAGCACTTGGAAATGAAACATCGTTGCCAACTATTCACAACTATAACATTAACCTAATTCTCCTAACCTGCTATGAAAAGTCAAATCTAACGTTAATTTGACAGAAGCTGGATCCCTTTTAGCCATGACCGGCCAGCCCTTGTGTTCGTAGACAGCCATATTTTGTTATTTATTAGGGCTAATTAGAATGTTCATGCCTAGGCTAAATTAAATTAGAGAGGCCAAGATTTGTATTTGAAAACAGCTGTTTTATTTATTTATTAAAATGTTCATACAATAGCACATGTTGTTCGCACAATAATATGATACTGTGTAGGTGTTCTAGGCTAAATGGTTTTTTTTTCTTAAATTATATTAATTTATAGCAGGGATGAAGAGACGCAATGTTTTGCTTTTCAATAAAACACTCATTTCTATTCTGTTAAGATGAATGACAATAACGTAAATATGATTTTGAGCACGGTGGGTCAAATCAAAGTTTATTTGTCATGTGCGCCGAATACAACAGGTGTAGACCTTACAGTGAAATGCTTACTTACAGGCTCTAACCAATAGTGCAAAAAAGGTATTAGGTGAACAATAGTGAAGTAAAGAAATTAAACATCAGTGAAAGGACAGGCTATATACAGTAGCGAGGCTATAAAAGTAGCGAGGCTACATACAGACACCGGTTAGTCAGGCTGATTGAGGTAGTATGTAGATATGGTTAAAGTGACTATGCATATATGATGAACAGAGAGTAGCAGTAGCGTAAAAGAGGGGGTGGTGGGTGGCGGGACACAATGCAGATAGCCCGGTTAGCCAATGTGCGATAGTACTGGTTGGTCGGCCCAATTGAGGTAGTATGTACATGAATGTATAGTTAGTGACTATGCATATATGATAAACAGAGAGTAGCAGCAGCGTAAAAAGAGGGATATGGGGGGGGCACACAATGCAAATAGTCCGGGTACCCAATTTATTTGGGGTGGACGCCCTAATGCTTTACCTACCCAATGCATATGGATGTCCAGTAAATTTCTCAAATGTCTGGTAAATTCAAATCTTGCCGGTCGCATTGTCTGCTGCCAAATTTTCCTAACTGAAACCCTGATATGGAAGTAATTTAGTACCCTACAAAAAAAGGGGTTAAATATGGGTAATAAAAAAAATGTAATTTCCTGATCTTTCTTATATATCTCAGATATAGGACAGACACTTTTAAAACAAAATGTATTTTTGGACTGTTTTTCCATGTTTGAGTATTTTCTGAATCATATATCACTAGGCTTTAGGATAGTTAAAAGGCCAGTGCTGGAGGACCTGAGGGACCTACTGGGTACATAACTCAAAAGCATACAGTGAATTCAAAAAGTATTCAGACCCCTTGACTTTTTCCAAAATTTGTTACGTTACAGCCTTATTCTAAAATGGATTTTCTCATCAATCTACACATAGTACCCCATAGCGAAAAACCAAATGTTAGCAAATTTATAAAAAATAAAGATACCTTGTTTACATAAGTATTCAGACAAAGCAAAAAAAACTGTTTTTGTTTGTCATTATGGAGTATTGTGTGTAGATTAAATACTTTCCGAATGCACTGTATTTCTTCTGTAGGCTAATAGCAGTAAGGCCAAATTCAATGTTTCATCAAATATTTTTGGGGAATACCTAAAGGGTCCTAAAATTACAAATCAAATTGCCAAATGATCCTTCGTCTGACCATCTTAAAACATTTCCATATGTTAGTTTAGGCTTAGACTCTTAAGGATTAACTTCTGAGAATACAGTAGCAGCAGGCATAAATTTTCCCTACATGGAATATATTTCACAGAGGTCCTTCAGTCAGTTTCGCTTGTCTCTAATAAACTACTTTGGGAGGCTTATCCACTGACCCATTTCCTTCCTCTGTTGCAGGCATACTTTGGGGGAGAGGCGCGCTGTGACGCGGAGGCAGGGCAGGGAGACGACTACGACCCCAGCGAGCTGATCTGTGGAGCATGCTCAGATGTGTCCAGGGCACAGGTGGGTGGAGGAAAAGGTCCAGAGAAGGCCTTAGGGCATTGACTCCATTGGGCAGTGTAACCGCATCCACACTAGCATACTGCATAGTATGCATGGCCAATACATTGCTGAATTGTTGGTAGTATCCAAGTTTGTATAGTGGGACACATCTTGACACTTTAAATATCACTTAAAATGAAGACATTATTTTTCAAATAATACGATTTGTCCATTTCAATATAAATTCATTTTGCAACCTCAGCAATACATTTTAAATACTAAATACACAAAATCAATACATTTTTATACAATACAATCGACACACTATACATCCCTGAAAAGTTTTATTTATATATATATATATATATATCCATGTTCTGTCTGCAGATGTGTTCCAAGCACGGGACAGACTTTCTGGAGTACAAATGCCGTTACTGTTGCTCGGTGGCTGTTTTCTTCTGCTTCGGCACCACTCACTTCTGTAACGCCTGCCATGATGACTTCCAGAAGATGACCAGTGTGCCCAAGGAGGAGCTGCCTCACTGTCCTGCAGGTACTGACTTACCGTGCAAAATGCATCATCATAACATACGTTTTGGCTTTGTACGGAAAGTGCTCCATCTTAACTTGACTGCTGATATGCATACTTCTTCGGGATTGTATTTAAAAGTAAACAAAATTAACTAAATACTGAACAAAACACTAAAAGATTGCTTGTGAGTGTAGTATTCTTTTAAGCCCTTAGCTCCTTTAAGGAGCATATCAAGCCGTTGTCAAATGTCCTCCATTTCACTCGGTACGGGGCAAGTTTTTAGTTGTCGCCACAGTTGAAGCACCAGGTATGCAACCAGACAACCGGACCAATACCCTATTTATCTATTCAGTTATTTACTTACCCATTATTTATAACCAGGAACGTTGATTTAGCACCTATTTATGATAGTATCTTCTGGCCGGGGAGCTTTGTTAAGAGCCCCAACACTTGCTCTAAACGGTTTTGGGAACATACCTTTCGTATCAGTGAGGAAATAATTTCAAAACTAAAGATCAAATTACTACACACCTTTTATAGTGTTAGTGTTCCCGTACGGCTATATTTCTATGTTACAGCACTTGTTTACATAAAACAGAGTCGACTACCAGTGCTAATTAGCTATCTGCGTCCGAACACCTGTGTGTAAACGCTCCCCACACCTAATGCGTGTTGTCACAGACAAATACTGTCCGCTGCAACTTTGTTAAAATCACTTAAAACCAGGCAAGATGGCGTACTGAACACAACGGTGCAAAATCACCTCAAGATAAATACGTAATATTCAATATCAGTAAGTTACACCAAATATTAGCACTTCCTTCCAGACTCACATTAAGCATCTCCAATCCAAAATTAAATCTAGAATCGGCTTCCTATTTCGCAACACAGCATCCTTCACTCATGCTGCCAAACATCCCATCGTAAAATTGACTATCCTACCGATCCTTGACTTCGGCGATATCATTTACAAAATAGCCTCCAACACTCTACTCAGCAAATTGGATGCAGTCTATCACAGTGCCATCCGTTTTATCACCAAAGCCCTCGCTTCATATTCGTCGCCAAACTCACTGGCTCCAGGTCATCGATAAGTCTTTGCTAGGTAAAGCCCCGCCTTAGCTCAGCTCACTGGTCACCATAGCAGCACCCACCCGTAGCATGCGCTCCAGCAGGTATATTTCACTGGTCATCCCCAAAGCCAACTCCTCTTTTGGCCACCTTTCCTTCCAGTTCTCTGCTCTCAATGACTGGAACGAAAAATCACTGAAGCTGGAGTCTTAAATCTCACTCACTAACTTTAAGAATCAGCTGTCAGAGCAGCTTACAGATCATTGCACCTGTACACAGCCCATCTGTAAATAGCCCATCCTACCAACTACCTACCTCATCCCCATATTGTTATAGATTTTTTTGCTCCTTTGCACCCCAGTATCTCTACTTGCACGTTCATCTTCTGCACATCTATCACTCCAGTGTTTAATTGCTAAATTGTCATTATTTCGCCACTATGGCCTATTTATTGCCTTACCTCCCTAATCTTACTACATTTGCACACACTGTATATAGCCTTTTCTATTGTATTATTGACTGTACATTTGTTTATCCCATGTGCTTTATCTTGGCCAGGTCGCAGTTGTAAATCAGAACTTGTTTTCAACTGGCCTACCTGGTTAAATAAAGGTGAAATAAATTTAAAAAATATATATATATATACACTCGGGGGTAATTACATTCAATCTGGATAACAACACAAAACAAATCATAATGCTAGAGAAATGTATTGACAAATATTACGAAAACAAGCAACACTCAAACATGACCGAGGGTAAATGTGGAGAATCAATATCGAAAAAGAAACTCCTCCGCGGATACAAACAATTTATGCTTTTCACCACTGGGACTGGTAAGTGTGGAAAGTGATCTGTTAAAGTCGATAAATGACAAACTGGGCATACTTGAATTAGTCAGTGAGGATATAAAGGAGTTGAAGGCGAGCCTTAAATGAGTGACGAAAGAGCTCCGATAATAGAGAAAGAAACAAAGAAGCTAAAAGGGGACAGTCAGTAAGATAGAAACAGATGTTAATGAACTTAAAAAGAACATCGTTCTGAGAGAAGCCTTACTAGACATAGACTAGATCTATGAGAGAAAATCTGGTACTTACTGGTATCCAAGAGAGAGAAGGAGAAGTTCCTGGAAACGTAGTGAAGGAATTCTTTCTTACAGTGCTTCAAATCCCACTCGATGCTGTCGAATTAAAATCCAACTCAAACATATACACTGTTTTGGACAAAGAGGACATAGATATGAGTATCCAATCGTTGCCAAATTTGCTTTCTTTAAGGATAAAGTAATGGTTAAAAGACTGGGTAAAAGACTCGCTGGCATGAAAATAGGCATGAATGATCAGTTCCCGAGGGAGCAATCTTAAAATAGAACTAATTGGAACACAAAAGTACTAATTCAACATGGTGAAGATAAAAACACAGCAAACAGAAGACATAGAAGGCACGGTATGTGGGGATGTATTGTGATGAAACGTGTGGTGTGTGTTTTTGGTGTTTGGAAAAGTGTGGCGTTGAGGGAGAAAGGAAATGGTTGCATATCCCGGAACCAATGTATGTCTGTGAGCAGGGGTTGGGAGAGAGAGCTTTGAATTTTGTACAGATGAGGGATATACATTTTAAAATAAATTATACATCTAATTTATTTATTTATTTATCATAATGGAACAGTCCACAACCCTTTACCCTAGACACCCACCATACACTGAAGAGAAGACCCTATCTGTTTTATGGGCCTGCTGTTAGCTGCCTGTATGCAGCCAAAACAGAAAGATAAATGCAGTCAGAGACCTACTAGAGCAGTACCGCCCCCTCAATTTTCTGAGCCTGCCTGGCAGGGTTGGTCCTACAAAGCCAGGGCCCCCTGATGGGAGAGCATAATATACAAGGAAATTCTCAAAGTTGCTAATGAGAACATTGACGACCTTGTACCTAGCCGGTGTAGATTCCGGTGGGATTATACTTTAATGAAAACTAAACACTTTTACAAAGAAACAAAATGACAGCAAACAGTTCCGTAAGGCAACAGACAACAAAACAGAAAACAACTACCCACAAACACAATAGGAAAAAAAACAACTTAAATATGATCTCCAATTGGAGATCAACCCCCAAAAAAACAACATAGAAATATAAAAACTAGAACTTAAACATAGAAATAGAAAACATAGAAAAACACCCCGTCACGCCCTGACCTACTTTACTATAGAAAATGACATCTTACAAGGATCAGGACGTGACAACAGGAAACTCATTTAACAATTTTAGATGAAGGTGAGCGGAATATAGACTGAGAAATATACTTCATTCATGGCCAAAGAAACTCAAAAGGGTTGATTATATTAATTAACAGTCATTTTGATCCGAATGTGCAAATTGTCCAAACAGATACGCAAGGTAAATGGATGATTTTACATATATTATTGGACCATAAACAGATATGGCTCAATAACCTTTACGGACCAAATAATGATGATCCACGCTTCTTTGAAAATATATATAATACATGATCAACCCTGTAAGCAATACAAGACTCCATTATTATAGTGGGAGATTATAATACTGTTTTAAATACCTCAATGAACCGTAAAGGAAATCACAATACAAACTATCACCCTCATGCCCTTAAGGCAATCATGAGTGTCATGGATATATTGGAACTAGTGGATATATGGAGGCTTAAATATCCTGACCAAGTGAGATATACATGGCAGAGGCTCAATCAAGCTAGTCGTCTTGACTTGTTTCTAATGTCATTCTCATTGGCACCAAAAGTGAAAAAAGTGTTGATAGGGAATAGAATGTGGTAGGACCATCAGATAATTGGCATATACATTACTTTTACTGAATTTCTACGTGGGCGAAGATATTGGAAATTTAATCAAAGCCTATTGGATGATCATTTGTTTTTAACTAGGACAGAATAATTTAGAACTGAATTTTTCCAACATAACATAGTTACAGCAAATCTGCGTATTGTATGGGACACTTTTTAAATGTGCCTTTGGAGGTCATGCAATTCAGTACTTATCTCTAAAACCAAAGTAATTTAGGTCAAAGGAGTCCATACTAACAAAGGAAATAGGTCTAACAGAACAGATATATGGCAATAAAAACTGTACCATAGAGGCACAGAATAATTTTGTGGAAAAACAAAAGGAAATGGAGGAACTTATTCAAAAAAGATCAAGTCTAATATATTATAATAATAAAGCAAACTGGATGAAAAATGTGGAAAAAATGCACCAAATCCTTTTTAATCTTCAACATAGAAATGCTACCAAAAATAATTTACAGAAACGTGTTACAAATAACGGCGTCACCTATGATTCACCAAATTATTTTTTGAAAGAAGAAGCAAAGTGAGCTAAGCATATGTTTTCATTTCTGTCTCCTCCAGCTCCTCTAACCAAAGCTAATTGTATATATTATTTTCTATGAATAATGTAAAGTTAACAGCCATACAGAAAGACTCAAGTGAAGGTGAAATTACAGAGGAACATCTTGATGCAATTAAAGCCTTTATGTCCAGGAAAACTCCAGGGCTGGATGGCATACCAGTTGAGGTATACCAAACTATGTTTGATATACTCAAGAGGACCATTATTAGCATGTTTTAACGACTCCTATGTAAATAGTAGATTATCGGACACTCAACAAGGCCTGATTTCATTATTACTGAAACAGGATACAAGTGGTAAATATAAAGGTACAGTCCATTAAAAAAAAAAATGGAGGCCCCTTACACTTCAGTGTTGTGATGCTAAAATCCTAGCAAAATGTATATCTTATAAAATGGGTTAAAATCATGTATAGTAACCCTAGGTGTAAAATACTAAATAATGGCTACTTCTCAAGAAGTTTGAGTAGTAAAACAAGGTTGTCCGCTATCGGCATATCTATTTATTATGGCCATTGGAATGTTAGATATTAGAATCAGATCCAACAATAATATCAAGGGATTAGAAATACAGGGCTTAAAAACAAATGTGTCATTATACGCTGATGATTCATGTTCATCTTTTACGGCATCTTTTACAACACGGCTCCCTCCATAGCCTCTTCGATGATCTTGATAATTTTTCTAACCTCTCTGGATTACAACCAAATTATGATGTGTACTATATTATTTATTGGATCACTGAAAAATACAACTTTTACTTTACCATGTAGTTTACCAATATAATGGTCTGATGGTGATCAAATTTATTTATAAAGCCCTTCTTACATCAGCTGATATCTCAGTGCTGTACAGAAACCCAGCCTAAAAACCCAAACAGCAAGCAATGCAGGTGTAGAAGCACAGTGGCTAGGAAAAACTCCCTAGAAAGGCCAGAACCTAGGAAGAAACATAGAGAGGAACCAGGCTATGAGGGGTGGCCAGTCCTCTTCTGGCTGTGCCGGGTGGAGATTATAACAGAACATGGCCAAGATGTTCAAATGTTCATAGATGACCAGCAGGGTCAAATAATAATAATCACAGTGGATGTCGAGGGTGCAACAGGTCAGCACCTCAGGAATAAATGTCAGTTGGCTTTTCATAGCCGATCATTGAGTATCTCTACCGCTCCTGCTGTCTCTAGAGAGTTGAAAACAGCAGGTCTGGGACAGGTAGCATGTCCGGTGAACAGGTCAGGGTTCCATAGCCGCATGCAGAACAGTTGAAAATGGAGCTGCAGCACGGCCAGATGGACTGGGGACAGCAAGGAGTCATCAGGCCAGGTAGTGGTGATGTGGATATACTTAGTATACATATCCCAAAATAAATAAATGATCTCACTCCAATACATTTGAATAAAAAGTTAGCAAAAATAGATAAGATCTTGCTGCCATGGAAAGGTAAATACCTTTCTATTTGTGGAAAATCACCCTGATTAACTCTTTAGTCATATCACAGTTTACCTATCTGCTTATGGTCTTGCCTACACCTAGCGAACCATTTTTTTTATTATTATTATATGAGAAAAAAATATTACATTTTATTTGGAACGACAAACCAGACAAAATTAAACGGGCCTATTGATATAATGAATATGAATTCGGAGGACTACAATTAAAGCATTAGACCACTCACTAAAGGCTTCAGTTGTACAAAAGTTATACTTAAATCCGAACTGGTTCTCTGGCAAATTAGAAAAAATGTGTCACCCTATGTTCAAGAAAGGCCTTTTTCCCTTTATTCAGATTACAACTTCGCACTTTCAATTATTTGAAAAGGAAATCATCTCCCAGATATCGCTATTTTTAAAACAAGCCATAGAAAGTTGCTTGCAATTTCAATTTAATCGACCAGAAAAGACCGGACAAATAATACAACAAATATTGTGGTTAAACTCAAATATACTAATTAATAAATATCTTTATTTAACTAGGCAAGTCAGTTAAGGACAAATTGTTATTTACAATGACGGCCTAGGAACAGCCTTGTTCAGGGGCAGAACGACAGATTTTTACCTTGTCAGCTCAGGGATTTGATCTAGCAACCTTTCGGTTACTGGCCCAACGCTCTAACCACTAGGCTACCTGCCGTCGAAGATTAATTATAATCTTCGTAACAGATATTATAAATACGACTAGTGGAGTTACGTCATACATGCAGCTAACTAAAATATATGGAAATGTCTGCTCTACCCAAAATTACAACCAACTAATTGCGGCATTACCACAAAAATGGTAGAGGAAAGTGGAAGTGGGAAAAAGTAAGGAACTTGTCTGTCGGCCCTGCATTAAAGGCCATAATTGGTTAAAGAAAATTGTGATAAATAAAAAAGTATACAAGTTTCATTTAAGGACCAAAAAATTGACAGCCTTGCCATATAGATTGCAAAATAGTTGGGAAGAGATTTTTGACATACCGATTCCATGGCACATGGTTTATGAACTGATACGCAAAACGACGCCGGATTCAAAACTTTGAATTTTTCAAGTGAAATTATTATACAGAATTCTTGCAACCAACAGAATGACTCAGATAAAGTATTTCAAGCCAAATTCCTCATTGTTCCCCTTCCATCCCCAGGTCCCAAAGGCAAGCAGTTGGAGGGGACGGAGTGCCCCTTGCACGTGGTTCACCCTCCCACCGGCGAGGAGTTTGCCCTGGGCTGTGGAGTGTGCAGGAACGCCCATACCTTCTAAAATCACCCAGTTCTGAAAACCCAGAGACCTGTACCGAACACTCGTTCTTCTTCTGTGACTGCAGGCTGTTGGCTGCAGCCGGAGCCCAGCCTGTCAAGTTTTTCCTCGTGTTGGCTCTCGTTGTCAGGTGGCCATGGACACTGGTTCAGGTATTTCTAACGTACCCAAGAGTCCCAAGTTGTGCTCTTCGACATACCAATCAAAGTCTTCAAGGCTTTACTACAAAAACAGCTCTCTGTGGATTCCAGAGGAAACTCCCATGTAAAAAAAAAAAAAATCTTATTAGTATTATTATTTTTTTTAACTTGTGACGTGTTTGCATGCGGCCGTTGTAACCCCTCGGCTTCCATAGACGTTGCACACCTCCCGATCACTGAAGTGTAAAAAAGTATTTAAAAATTGTATATGAAATACATTTTGCTTAGGCAACTGTGGATGGACTTGGATATATAAAAGGAAAAAAAAATGTGACAGGCCTTATTTCCAGCTTCCTAACTATGAATTCTAAATATTGTTGTATGTAAACAGACTTTTTTTCCCGTAATCCTGTACAGTATTCTCTCCACTGTCGAGTGCATCAGGGGTGCATCAGGGGACAACAACAAAAAAAGAGCAGAATTCTGATGAGGGGGTGAAAAAGTGTACGATTTATCTAATCTTGTATATAATGATAGTATCCAAAATAGCTGTATTCCGAAGTTGCTACTCTACACTTCAGTTTCGTTTGATATTCTGGGTTATGTTTTGAGCCAGAACTTTTAATGAAGTGCAATACTGAGTGTGCCTCCTATCTTGCAGCAGTTTAACCTATGGAATGTATGTCAATAAAAGCCACTGTACATTTTTATACAGTGATAAACACAGTCGTGTATTATCCCAATTCAAAATGTCAGATCACTTATGTTCTCTGAAAATGCAGAGGATCCCAGCGTCTTCAGTGTATGAAGGTTGATTGATGTGAACCCTTTTTTTAGTTCCTCAATTAGACAAATAACGTGGTGGTACAAACTTTTTTTCTGTCATTTTTTAAACAACTGAGAAGGTGATTACGCTATAGGCTACCATTGTATTGTAAAGGAGTGCTAACTGAACGTGTTGGGGGCCAGTCTTCACCAAATATAAAAAATAATTGTGATTCTGTAATGCTTCTCCATCATTAGGAGGCAGGCGGGACATATGGGTATGGGGGTTTGAGAGAAAAAACAAACAGCTGCTGTTATAAAAGCTTAATACTTGTGAATCTGCTCTGTATCTGTGATGGATGGAGTTGAATGGTAATAAACCAGGTTCTCTGTTTCGCAAGGTACATTCAAGCGGACTCCTGTGTGTTTATTTCACGGGGTTATAGTTTTACCAGACCAATGCAAGTCATTTCATACAGTATACTGCTGAGACAGTCAACACCACATGTATTTGGAAAGTGATGCTAGCTAATGTTTTTAATTTGGCTCTTTGGTTTGTTTTACCCAATATTAACTAAATGGTGAATGATGACTGGAGTAGTTTTCTTTCGAAGTAGTATATAACATGTTTCTGAACACTAACGCTACTAAATGAATCCTGATAATGCCATGATTGAGAAAAATCATGAATTAATCATGAATAATGATGAGTGAGAAAGTTAGAGGCTACAACAAAACATGCAAATCTCTCCCTATTACCAGTAACAGGGGATCTTAGCTTTTGGGGGGGATCTTTGTCTCTAACTTTATTTTTCATCGTTATTCACAAGTCCATCTAATCTTACAATAAATGTGACTCCAAAATGACAAGACATTATTCACCATTCAGTTCCTATTGGGCAAAAATAAAAGTTGACTGCCTAATATGAAACAATTCTCAAATCCAAAATTCTGGAATATAGAGACAAATTATATATTTTTTTGCTTCACTGTCCAAATACATATGGTGTTGACTGTAATGTAGAGAATATGAATTGCCAGTTAATATTACTATTACTGCTGCACAGTTTTACACAGAAAAGGGCAATACATCAGACATTCAATGCCAAATGACTTTTGTGCATTTCATGAAGTTGTAATCTGTCTCTCAATTTTTTTCATACTTTGGGCAGATTATTATTTCTTAATTGGGCAGGAGCTCACCAGAACTGAGTACAGGCACCTTACCATTTCTACTGCTTGAGTTCCTGCACCTCTTATAAATATTATCTCAAAAGTATTATACAGTTCCTGCATGTAAATATAAACCGTACCACCACCCAAAATGAGTACCGGCACCTATTTTAGTCAAGCACTGCATATGCCATACTGCTGTGCAGGTAAGCAGACTTCACTGTGTTTGAGATATGCTATGCATTGTTATGTTTACTCCTAAGTAGGTATTCTAAAAATTATTTAGAAAATATTCAACACAGGAGACAGCCATTTCATACAGTACCACCACAAATAGAACAATGAGACAAATATTTCACTGGATGTATGAATGTGAAGCATCGGGTTGGTGTTTCCACTCACTACCAAATATGGTGGTGAGAGGAAGCCAAGTGGCTGAAGATGGAGCGAGATGGATTTTGGCCGACATTCTGCAAATTTTCTCATGGATTAAACATTTGCTCTCAATACAATTTTCCATTTCCAAAACTAAAATATGTTACGAACAAAGTAGAGTAAGTGCCAAAGTTTTAAAAAATGGCGTTGTTTAGAACGATTGCAAGAGCTAATTGAGTTATTGCACACGCGCACTTCAAAGTAAGCATTCCTAATGCAAATAATGCTAGCTCATGCTTGGCCTGTCCACCTCCTTGCTTGTTCTGCCCACTGTTATTAATTTGTTCCCATTGGAAATGACAGGCTGTGGTCTGTCTATCTTGGGTTAGTTATAAAAAATATTTGGTATCACCCACAATGCACCGCTTCTGTCACAACTCATCGCCATTTCAGGGATGGGGGGTGGGAGCAAGCTGAAACTCCCGCGAAGGAATCAAGGTCACCGAAAATATAGCAATTCACACGAACATACTGTATCTTCAAGAAAATTGTAAATCCTGCTCAATCTTAAACTGATGGCACCGAGTTGGTTCCCGATAACTGTTATTTGGCTCGGGCGAATTAGTTTCTCATTATGGGATTCAAGTTTTCAGTAATTAGATTTTTCACTGCGAACAGCTAACCGTTAGCTAGCCAGCCAAGTGCAAACATAAGGTAAGGAAGGGGATGGGTATGCTAACAGCTAGCTAACGTTAGCTTTCCTTTTCACCACCATTCAATGTTTGTCAAGATTAGTATGTTATTATTCACTTAAGTAGATAACTAAAACCAAACGTTAAATTCTAAATACACTGCTCAAAAAAATAAAGGGAACACTTAAACAACACAATGTAACTCCAAGTCAATCACACTTCTGTGAAATCAAACTGTCCACTTAAGAAGCAACACTGATTGACAATACATTTCACATGCTGTTGTGCAAATGGAATAGACAACAGGTGGAAATTATAGGCAATTAGCAAGACACCCCCAATAAAGGAGTGGTTCTGCAGGTGGTGACCACAGACCACTTCTCAGTTCCTATGCTTCCTGGCTGATGTTTTGGTCACTTTTGAATGCTGGCAGTGCTTTCACTCTAGTGGTATCATGAGACGGAGTCTACAACCCACACAAGTGGCTCAGGTAGTGCAGCTCATCCAGGATGGCACATCAATGCGAGCTGTGGCAAGAAGGTTTGCTGTGTTTGTCAGCGTAGTGTCCAGAGCATGGAGGCGCTACCAGGAGACAGGCCAGTACATCAGGAGACGTGGAGGAGGCCGTAGGAGGGCAACAACCCAGCAGCAGGACCGCTACCTCCGCCTTTGTGCAAGGAGGAGCAGGAGGAGCACTGCCAGAGCCCTGCAAAATGACCTCCAGCAGGCCACAAATGTGCATGTGTCTGCTCAAACGGTCAGAAACAGACTCCATGAGGGTGGTATGAGGGCCCGGCGTCCACAGGTGGGGGTTGGCCTTACAGCCCAACACCGTGCAGGACGTTTGGCATTTGCCAGAGAACACCAAGATTGGCAAATTCGCCACTGGCGCCCTGTGCTCTTCACAGATGAAAGCAGGTTCACACTGAGCACATGTGACAGACGTGACAGTCTGGAGACGCCGTGGAGAACGTTCTGCTGCCTGCAACATGCTCCAGCATGACCGGTTTGGCGGTGGGTCAGTCATGGTGTGGGGTGGCATTTCTTTAGGGGGCCGCACAGCCCTCCATGTGCTCGCCAGAGGTAGCCTGACTGCCATTAGGTACCGAGATGAGATCCTCAGACCCCTTGGGAGACCATATGCTGGTGCGGTTGGCCCTGGGTTCCTCCTAATGCAAGACAATGCTAGACCTCATGTGGCTGGAGTGTGTCAGCAGTTCCTGCAAGAGGAAGGCATTGATGCTATGGACTGGCCCGCCCGTTCCCCAGACCTGAATCCAATTGAGCACATCTGGGACATCATGTCTCGCTCCATCCACCAACGCCACGTTGCACCACAGACTGTCCAGGAGTTGGCGGATGCTTTAGTCCAGGTCTGGGAGGAGATCCCTCAGGAGACCGTCCGCCACCTCATCAGGAGGTTAATTCATGTTTTGCTATCATTGTTTGTTCCATTTGTTGGTTTTTTAATTCATGTTTTGTTATCATTGTTCATTTATAATCATTAGTTAGTTTTTTTAATTCATGTTTTATTATCATTGTTTGTCCATTTATAAGTAATTCCCAAGTTTATATCAATTGAACATTAGGACACTATTGTTCAAGAGTAGGGACTGTTGGATTCGGGCTAAACTTTGAACATTGAGATATTAAAGACATGATAGATCAGACGCATAGTATATAAAGAAGTGAGATCTGTAGAAAGACAGAGTTGCTGTGGAATGTGCTGGGTGGACTGGAGAGAGTCACGGGAGTGTGATAGGTGATATGAGAGTGGATTAGGTGAAGGAGGGTTTTTTTAATTTATTTTTTATTTTACCTTTATTTATCCAGGTAGGCAAGTTGAGAACATGTTCTCATTTACAATTGTGACCTGGCCAAGATAAAGCAAAGCAGTTCGACACATACAACAACACAGAGTTACACATGGAGTAAAACAAACATACAGTCAATAATACAGTAGAAAAATAAGTCTATATAGAATGTGAGCAAATGAGGGGAAATAAGGGAGGTAAAGGCAAAAAAGGCCATGGTGGCAAAGTAAATACAATATAGCAAGTAAAACACTGGAATGGTAGATTTGTAGTGGAAGAAAGTGCAAAGTAGAAATATAAATAATGGGGTGCAAAGGAGCAAAATAAATAAATACAGTAGGGGAAGTGGTAGTTGTTTGGGCTAAATTATAGATGGGCTATGTACAGGTGCAGTGATGTGTGAGCTGCTATGACAGCTGGTGCTTAAAGCTAGTGAGGGAGATAAGTGTTTCCAGTTTGAGATTTTTGTAGTTCGTTCCAGTCATTGGCAGCAGAGAACTGGAAGGAGAGACGACCAAAGGAGGAATTGGCTTTGGGGGTGACCAGAGAGATATACCTGCTGGAGCGCGTGCTACGGGTGGGTGCTGCTATGGTGACCAGTGAGCTGAGATAAGCGGGGACTTTACCTAGCAGGGTCTTGTAGATGACCTGGAGCCAGTGGGTTTGGCGACGAGTATGACGCGAGGGTTGAGGAATGGAGGTCAGGTCAGATCCCCTGAAGGGAGTAATAATGGTTTTAGTATCCTGTTACCCTCTTCCTGTGGAACCATAAGATGTAAGGATTGGCGAGAAGGAGGAGTGTCCAAAGTGGGGTATTCACCTAGGGGTCATGATTGGGGCTGTACCAAATGATTGATGTATTAGAATAATTGATTATGCTTATGTTGTATTAATAGAAGGGGAGGGGTCATAAGACCCCTCCCTCCTTACATTTATAGGGTCCTAGACTACAGATGAACAATATATATACATTGAGGTTTAATATTGTTCCACCATTGTTTTCTAGTTCTCTCTCTCTGCCTCTTATAAAGAGACCCCTCTGAGAAATGTGTGACTGAGACAGAACTCTGCAGGGGAGTGTAGGAGATGAGACTAGTCAGACATTCCGCTATAAATCAACTTGGACATTTACTGCTAAGCTGTTAGATAACACTAAAAGCCTAGTTTATATAGCTGTGTAGGCATGGTTTTGGTCTCATGAGTAAAAGGTAATGACGTAGGCAGTGACATCACTAGGGCTGGACTTCGGACCTTTGATGCAGAACTTACTCGGAAACATGCGTTAGGAACTTCTGTCTGCAATTGTATTAATAAAGGTTTTTGAATGATTTAATTGAAGATATTGTCATAATGCTAATTTCACCAATGAGCCAATTATTGACAAGGAACAAGGAAACGAACCACAACAGTATATATACATGTGATGGTGAGAACATGTTTTTGTCTGAATACAGCTGTATCAACCCTTTGGGAAGAATTCAACTTGGTCAAGCTTCTCTAGTGTCTGAGTTATTACTCTGAAAAATAAGAACCTAACAATGTTATTAAACATTATAGCACCTATTTATTAAGCTGTTTGCCGGCTGAAGACGAGTCTCCGACAGTGCCCCGCAGGTCTGTCTAAATGCAAATACACCTCGCAAGCGGTACAGTTTTGGAAACATATGGAACTTAACCTTCATAACAGCGAGAAATAATGTTTAAAATACAAAATCTACACTTGCTGTACGTAGTTTAGGAAAGTTTCACCTGGCTGTATTTTGAGAAACAATGGAATGTGAGCGCAAGGTAAAAGGATGTGTTTTAGCCGACGTGGTGTGTGAAAACAGCCAGGTGCAACATCCTGAAACTGCGTACAGTAAGTATATTTTAGTATTTTGTATTCTCGCTTATATGAAAGTTAAGTTCCAAATGTTTCCAAAACTATCGACTGCAAGGGGTATTTGCATTTACATAGCGCTTCGGGATTAGAGTGTCAAGATTGTAAACTCAGCATAAAAAGAAACGTCCTCTCACTGTCAACTGCATTTCTTTTCAGCAAACTTAACATGTGTAAATATTTGTATGAACATAACAAGATTCAACAACTGAGACGTAAACTGAACAAGTTCCACAGACATGTGACTAACAGAAATTGAATAATGTGTCCCTGAACAAAGGGGGGGGTCAAAAGTAACAGTCAGTATCTGGAGTGGCCACCAGCTGCATTAAGTACTGCAGTGCATCTCCTCATCATGGACAGCATCAGATTTGCCAGTTCTTGCTGTGAGATGTTACCCCACTCTTCCACCAAGGCACCTGCAAGTTCCCGGACGTTTCTGAGGGGATGGCCCTAGCCCTCACCCTTCGATCCAACAGGTCCCAGATGTGCTCAATGGGATTGAGATCCGGGCTCTTCGCTGGCCATGATAGAACACTGACATTCCTGTCTTGCAGGAAATCACGCACAGAACGAGCAGTATGGCTGGTGGCATTGTCATGCTGGAGGGTCGTGTCAGGATGAACCTGCAGGAAGGGTACCACATGAGGGAAGAGGATGTCTTCCCTGTAACACACAGCGTTGAAATTGCCTGCAATGACAACAAGCTCAGTCCGATGATGCTGTGACACACCGCCCCAGACCATAACAGACCCTCCACATCGATCATGCTCCAGAGTACAGGCCTCGGTTTAACGCTCATTCCTTCGACGATAAACTGGTCCCGTGTGGCTCAGTTGGTAGAACATGGTGTTTGCAACGCCAGGGTTGTGGGTTCGATTCCCACGGGGGACCAGTACAGAATTTTTTTTTTAATGAAATGTATGCATTCACTACTGTAAGTCGCTCTGGATAAGAGTGTCTGCTAAATGACTAAAATGTAAATGTAATAAACTCAAATCTGACCATCACCCCTGGTGAGACAAAACCGCAACTCGTCAGTGAAGAGCAGTTTTTGCCAGTCCTGTCTGGTCCAGCGATGGTGGGTTTGTGCCCATAGGCGAAGCCCTCAGTCCAGCCTCTCTCAGCCTGAGCACTGATGGAGGGATTGTGCGTTCCTGGTGTAACTCGGGCAGTTGTTGTTGCCATCCTGTACCTGTCCTGCAGGTGTGATGTTCGGATGTACCGATCCTGTGCAGGTGTTGTTACACATGGTCTGCCACTGCAAGGACGATCAGCTGTCCATCCGGTCTCCCTGTCTTAGGCGTCTCACAGTACGGACATTGCAGTACGGACATTACATCTGCAGTCCTCATGCCTCCTTGCAGCTTGCTTAAGGCACCCTGGGAATCTTTCTTTTGGTGTTTTTCAGAGTCAGTAGAAAGGCATCTTTAGTGTCCTATGTTTTCATAACTGTGACCTTAATTGCCTACTGTCTGTAAGCTGTTAGTGTCTTAATGACCGTTCCACAGGTGCATGTTCATTAATTGTTTATGGTTCATTGAGCAAGCATGGAAAACAATGTATAAACCCTTTACAATGAAGATATGTGAAGTTATTTGGATTTTTATGAATTATCTTTGAAAGACAGGGTCCTGAAAGTGGGACATTTCTTTTTTTGCTGAGTTTAGTTCACAAGGTGTGGTCTGTAACATCCGTTAAGAAATGTTTGTTTTGTTCGATAAAGTCCCTCTGTCCCAAAAATTCAGTTTTGTTGGCTCGTTTTGTTCAGTAATCCAATGGTTCCAAGGCGGTCACATCAGGCAGACGAATACATACTAAAAGTACCGGTAAAGTTCGACGAAACATGTCAAAAGATGTTTATAATTAATCCTCAGGTTGTTTGTCTTTATAATCAATAATATTTCAACCGGACAATACCGTTTTCAATAGAAAGGAAAAATAACAAACGGTCCAAATCAGGTCTGCAAACGTCCTCTGTCCTCTGACCAAAATGGCTTTTTACACGTTGTTTTTCAAAATAAAAGCCTGAAACCATGTTAAAGACTGTTGACATCTAGTGGAAGCCATAGGAACTGCAATCTGATTCCTAACCCATTGGATTCTCTATAGGCATTGAGTTGAAAAACAGCTACATGAAAATAATTCCACTTCCTGGATGGGTTTTTCTCAGGTTTTTCCTGCCATATCAGTTCTGTTATACTCACAGACATTATTGTAACAGTTATGGAAACTGTACAGTGTTTTCTATCCAAATCTACCAATTATATGCATATCCTAGCTTCTGGGCCTGAGTAACAGGTAGTTTACTTTGGGCACGCTTTTCATCCGGAGGTGAAAATACTGCCCCCTACCCAAGAGAGGTTAACAATGTGGTAAGCTATGCATAATTATATATATATATATATGCATGAAAACCAAAGTCAGAGAGCATGACAATTCCCACTCTCTCTTCACCTGACTATGCCTCCAGAATACTTTTCTGCTGGACTCCACAAAAATTAAGGCCTTAACCCCATACGGGACGGACGTCCAGCGAAAAATCCTATCTCCATTAGCATAACAACATTTTTAAAAAATTATATTGTTTTATAGATACACCTCTCCTGAATCGAACCACGCTGTCCGATTTCAAAAAGGCTTTACAGCAAAAGCAAAACATTAGATTATGTTAGAGGAGTATATCGTAAAAGTAGCCACATAGCCATTTTCCGACCAACCACATGCATCACAAATAACCAAAAAACAGCTAAATGCAGCACTAACCTTTGACAATCTTCATCAGATGACACACCTAGGACATCATGTTACACAATACATGCATTCTTTTGTTCGATAAAGTTCATATTTATATATAAAAACAGCATTTTACATCGGCGCGTAACGTTGACTAACTATTTTCCCTCAAATGCATCCGGTGAAATAGGGCTACAATTTACTAAATTACTATTCGAAAACATTTTTAAAATGTAATATTGTCATTCTAAGATTTATAGATGAATATCTCTTGAAAGCACCTGTAATGCTAGATTTAAAAATAACTTTACTGGGTAATCACACTTTGCGATAAAAGGGGATGCGATACTCAGAACAATAGGCTAGCAATACAGGTCAGCGCCATCTTGGAACAATCGCATATCAAATCTAGTCTTGTATACTATTGTCAATGATCCCTTACCTTTGATTATCTTCATCCTTAGGCACTTCCAGGAATCCCAGGTCCACAACAAATGTATTTTCGTTCGAAAAAGTTCATCCTTTATGTTCCAATAGCTTGTTCTTGTTAGCGCGTTCTGAAGGCTGAACCAAAAGAACCGTCGTGCGCGGGGCTACTCTTTCAACAAAATGCATTTTTTTCATATTTAGGTTCGTTCAAACATGTCAAACATTGTATAACATAAATCTTTAGGGCCTTTTTCAACCAGAGCTCCAATAAGATTCAAGGGGGACGATTGCATTGTCTTTATAAACGTTTCGAAAGAGGAGGGTAGCCAGGGGCGCCGGCGTCATAATGGTGATGGCCCTCCTCATGTGACCACGTTCCACAGCGTGTCATTCAGTCAGTTTTCACAGTAGGAGACTCAAATCACTTTGTAAAGACTGGGGACATCTAGTGGAAGCAATAGGAAGTGCTCAATGAACCATTGCTCACGGTGTGATTTATAGGCAACGAGATGAAGTTGAGTCCACAATTCAGAATTCCACTTCCTGTTTCGATCTGTCTCGGGATTTTGACTGCCATATGAGTTCTGTTATACTCACAGACACCATTCAAACAGTTTTAGAAACTTTAGGGTGTTTTCTATCCACAAGTATTAATTATATGCATATCCTAGCTTCTGAGTTTGAGTAGGAGGCCGTTTAAAATGGGCACACATTTTTTTCAAAAAGCGCTGTAGCGCCCCCTATCCTAGGCGACCGTCAAGAGGTTAAGGAATCAGTGATATTTGATCCCAGGCATCTAATAAAAGCTTGTTTTAGACTTGGTCTCCTATGTCTCCCTTAATTAACATACATATACTGTATTGGACTTCCATCAGTCCTGGATGCAAGAACCCTACTCAAGACATATCAGACATATCAGTGTTCCATTTAGTGGAATCGACACCATCTAAAATAAACAGTCCCACAATCACTTTCCGGTAATCCTATCAGTTTAACCTGTTGCATTAATTTAGTAAAATACAAAACTGTTGTTTAACAAATGTATAACCTTCAAAAAGTTGGTGCTGTCTTATCAGCTTAATAGTCAATAGTTATTTCATTCTACTTTTATCACTGTACACTGTTCCACGTAATGGAAACAGATTATAATTTTAGAATACATTATCTTCCTGCTAAAATTCATTGGTGTTACCTAACTATATAACCAAGCAACAATAATCAGAAACTGTCAAAGAATGTTTCTCATACCTCTGCTTCAAATATCCCACTACCTGCTTGCTTTCAACCACAGCTAATCTTTTTTACATTCGCAAAGCTCAATCCCTCTACTCATCATTTAACCTTGTATTGAAACCTCAGCTTTTCAAATTACCGCATCATTATAGTGCTTTAAAAAAACACTAAATAACATATTACCATTCACATACTGTCAGCACTCATTACGTTTACATCAATCCTGCTTATCAATATGACTGTTTTTATCACTAACCACTGCTTCACACTCATTAAACATCTGTTATTTTAAGATTAACTTAACGTCTATTTCTCTATTTCTATGGGCACAAACACTGTTCATGACACAAACTGTTTACACCTGTTGTTAGTGGAGAGAATGTTGCACTTTTATAGCAAATTTTCTTGCAATTTTATACATTTTGCCATGTCTAATGTGCATTCATGTTATGAGTGACAAAAAAATTGGGCAAAAAAATAAACATTTAAAATAAAACTTGTCAGAAATGTCCAGTTAAACTAACCCATGTCAGCTAAGTTATAAATAGTTCTCTAATCTATGCAATGACTAACTTGACCAGAGGAACTGATGATGCACTACTCAATTTCCAAATTGCACCTTGTGCATTGTACTATTAGAACTTTCAAGAGTAAGTTTAAAGCCGGACTGAGTTCTGGACTGAAGCCAGTGTAGAGAGGCTAGCACCAGAGTAATATGATACATTTTTGTTGGTTCTAGTCAAGATTCTAGCAACCGTGTTAAGCACTAACTGAAGTTTATTTAACGCTTTATCCATGTAGCTGGAGAGTAGAGCATTGCTGTAGCCTAATCTAGAAGTGACAAAAGCATGGATGAGTTTTTTTGTTTAAATTCACACAGGACACCGGATGTAAGTTGCTCTGGATAAGAGCGTCTGCGAAATGACTAAAATATAAAAAAAATATATAAGACAGGACAAATACTCCAGATATAACAGACTGACCCTAGCCCCCCCGACACATAAACTACTTATGAGTCTGAATACTTATGTAAATGTGATATTTCATATTATTATTTTTAATTAGCAAAACTTTCTGAAAAAACTGTTTATTTTTGGTCTTTATGAAGTATTGTGTGTAGATTTATGATGAAACCCCCCCAATTTAATCAATTTTAGAATAAGGCTGTAATTGTCATGATTGTCGTAAGGAGTGGACCAAAACGCAGTGGGAAAATGTATACTCATCTTCTTTTTTATTTGAAGATGTCACGTCCTGACCAGTAGAGGGAGTATTTGCATTGTAGTTTGGTCAGGACGTGGCAGAAGGGTATTTGTTTCATATGGTTCGGGTTGTGTGTGTAGTATTAAAGGGGTGTTTGGTTTATGTATTCCGGGGTTTTAGTGTATGTTCTGGTTTTCTGGTTTGTCTATTTCTTTGTTGTCTGTGTGGCTCCCGATCAGGAACATCTGTACGTCGTCGTTCCTGATTGGGAGTCATATATTAGGAGCTTGTTTTCACCTGGGGTTTTTGTCGGTAGTTGTCTTTTGCACTGCTAGTTATATTTAGCCTGCGAAACTGTCATCTGTCGTTCTTTGTTTTCGTGTTCTCTTTATTTAATAAATTCAAGATGAGCATTCATATTCCCGCTGCGTTTTGGTCATCAATACACAACGACACCCGTGACAGAAGAAGGAAAAACAAAATAAACACGTATACAAAACAAACGACTCCAAACAGTCTCGTCAGGTGCAACAAACACTAAACCAGGAAATAACTACCCACAAACCCCCATAGAACAAACACCCCTATAAATAGGACCTTCAATCAAAGGCAACGAGAAGCAGCTGCCTCCAATTGAAGGTCAACCCAATAAACACCACATAGAAATAGTCCAACTAGAAATAACATAGAAATACACTAACATAGAACATAACCCAAACAACCCCGAAACACCCTAAACAAACACCCCCTGCCAAGCCCTGACCTAACTACAATAACAAACAGCCCCTTTACTGGTCAGGACGTGACAGTACCACTCCCCCCAAAGGTGCAGACCCCGGATGCACCTTAAACAACAAAAAAAACACACAGATAATCCCCAACACAAAAATAATCCCCTAACTAAAGGGAGGGAAGGGAGGGTGGCCACCGTCACCGACGGTTCTTGTGCTACACCCCACCCCCCTCCCCAACCAAGAACAGGCTCCGGCCTTACTCCCCAACCTAACCTGTCCACCCCCGCTAACTGCTTATTATTATTTACCCCTCCCGAAGTCTCTGGACTAAGGCACATCGCTGAAGACCTCGGGCTGAGGCACGTCGCTGGAGACCTCGGGCTAATGCGCGTCGCTGGAGACCTCGGGCTGATGCGCGTCGCTGGAGACCTCGGGCTGATACGCGTCGCTGGAGACCTCGGGCTGATGAGCGTCGCTGGAGACCTCGGGCTGATGCGCGTCGCTGGAGACCTCGGGCTGATGCGCGTCGCTGGAGTGGAGACCTCGGGCTGATGCGCGTCGCTGGAGACCTCGGGCTGATGCGCGTCGCTGGAGACCTCGGGCTGATGCGCGTCGCTGGAGACCTCGGGCTGATGCGCGTCGCTGGAGACCTCGGGCTGATGCGCGTCGCTGGAGACCTCGGGCTGATGCGCGTCGCTGGAGACCTCGGGCTGATGCGCGTCGCTGGAGACCTCGGGCTGATGCGCGTCGCTGGAGACCTCGGGCTGATGCGCGTCGCTGGAGACCTCGGGCTGATGTGCACCGCTTGGGAGCTCCGGACTGGAGGGCGACTCTGGGAGCTCCGGACTGGAGGGCGACTCTGGGAGCTCCGGACTGGAGGGCGACTCTGGGAGCTCCGGACTGGAGGGCGACTCTGGGAGCTCCGGACTGGAGGGCGACTCTGGGAGCTCCGGACTGGAGGGCGACTCTGGGAGCTCCGGACTGGAGGGCGACTCTGGGAGCTCCGGACTGGAGGGCGACTCTGGGAGCTCCGGACTGGAGGGCGACTCTGGGAGCTCCGGACTGTGGGCCGTCTCTGCTGGCTCCGGACTGTGGGCCGTCTCTGCTGGCTCCGGACTGTGGGCCGTCTCTGCTGGCTCCGGACTGTGGGCCGTCTCTGCTGGCTCCGGACTGTGGGCCGTCTCTGCTGGCTCCGGACTGTGGGCCGTCTCTGCTGGCTCCGGACTGTGGGCCGTCTCTAGACGGGGTACTGTCGCCGGAAGCTCTGGACGGGGCACTGTCGCCGGAAGCTCTGGACGGGGAACTGTCGCCGGAAGCTCTGGACGGGGAACTGTCGCCGGAAGCTCTGGACGGGGAACTGTCGCCGGAAGCTCTGGACGGGGAACTGTCGCCGGAAGCTCTGGACGGGGAACTGTCGCCGGAAGCTCTGGACGGGGAACTGTCGCCGGAAGCTCTGGACGGGGAACTGTGCACTGAAGGCCTGATGCTTGGGACTGGCTTAGGAGGCGCCAGATTAGGGACACGCACCACAGGGCTAGTGAGAGGAGGAGGAGCAGGACGAACTGGACTGGGCTGACGCACTGGAGGCCTAGTGTGTGGGGCTGGTACTGGAGGTACCAGACTGGAGACACGCACCCCAAGGCTAGTGCGATTAGCGGGAACAGGACGTACTGGACTGGGTTGATGCACTGGAGGCCTGGTGCATGGTGCTGGCTTTGGAGGCGCCAGACTGGAAACACGCACCTCAAGGCTAGTGCGAGGAGCAGGAACTGGATACACTGGGTCATGAGTAGGCACCGGCGGGCTAGAGCGCACCGCCTGCACAACCCGTCCTGGCTGGATGGTAACGGTAGCCCTGCACGAGCGGAGTGCTGGCACAGGGCGAACTGGGCTGTGCAGAGGCCTGATGGCTGCCGTGCGTAGAGCAGGCATAGGTTAGCCTGGGCCTAGGAGGCGCACTGGTGGCCAGATGTGCTGTGCAGGCATACTCCTACCCGGCTGGATGCCCACTCTAGCACAGCACTTGCGAGGAGCTGGGATCGTGCGCACTTCCGCATACACCGGTGCTCTCATGATCCGTTGCTCCCCATAATAAGCACGGGAAGTTGGCTCAGGTCTATTGCCTGACCTAGCCAATCTTCCCGTGTGCCCCCCCCCCCAAAACATTTCTTGGGGCTGCCTCTCAGGCTTCCTTGCCAGTCGTGTACCCACATAACGTTCCCGGTCCTGTCCAGCCTTCCTCCATGGTCCTTCTCCCGCTAGTATCTGCTCCCATGTCCATGATTCCTTATAGCTCTGCTGCTGCTCCTTCCTCCGCTGCTTGGTCCGTTGGTTGTGGTAGTTCTGTCACGATTGTCGTAAGGAGTGGACCAAAACGCAGCGGGAAAATTTATACTCATCTTTTTTTATTTGAAGAAGGAAAAACAAAATAAACACGTATACAAAACAAATGACTCCAAACAGTCCCGTCAGGTGCAACAAAAACTAAACCAGGAAATAACTACCTACAAACCCTCATAGAACAAACACCCCTATAAATAGGACCTTCAATCAGAGGCAACGAGAAGCAGCTGCATCCAATTGAAGGTCAACCCAATAAACACCACATAGAAATAGACCAACTAGAAATAACATAGAAATACACGAACATAGAACATAACCCAAACAACCCCGAAACACCCTAAACAAACACCCCCTGCCACGCCCTGACCAAACTACAATAACAAACAGCCCTTTTACTGGTCAGGACGTGACAGTAATGTAACAAAAAAGGTCAAGGTGTCTGAATACTTTCCCAATGCAATGTGTTTACTCATCCTTTACAACAGTATATGGAGTTATATTAAGTGACATTTGGGAGTAAAGACCACACCTACACAGACCACACCCTTCCCTCTCTCATTAACATCAGTTTTATACATACCTGGCATGGTACATCAGGTGAGCAGGAGCTCTGATTAAGGTCATATGACATACTAGTAGTATGATAACAATGGGAAAGGGTAACCTAGGGTCCATACAAATAGTACAGTTTTCTACCATCTTCACTGGTCTGACAACAAAATGCAGGTGGAAAAACACTAAATAGGAAGAGAATAGGTTTTTACTTTAATTTTGTCTTAGATCTGCAAAGGTGTAGGGAGGAAATAAGGAGATTAAGTGTAAATAAGATACTAATAAACAAATGAAAACTTATTATGAAAAATGTTGAATTTAATAAGTATTCAAGTACAGGAAAGAACGTGACAAGTATGTGTGTTATAAAACATTTACATAAAATAAAAAGTATTGGTGTGTTTGTGCATGTATGTACATGTAAAAATTAAACATTTCATAGCTAAACACACAAATCACCTGTAATCTGTAAGAGAATAACTAGTGCATGTCTTTTTGGCAAAACTGCAGACAGATACAGGGTCTACTCATACAGACAAGACGTAGTAGGGGGACTTCAGACATGGCCATAAAGAGTGAGGGCAGGGCACTGGCGATCTGAGGTGCATAGAGGAGTGGAGGAGAGTTGTGTGTGTGTGTGTGTCTGAAAAAAATGTAAGTGAATGTGTAGTCACAATACAGGTAAACACAAATGTCACCTTTAGTCTTGTAAAAGAACAACAAGAGCATCTGAATTCTCTGGTGTGTGAGTTTCAATTCAGTTACTTTTCATGCAATCTATGTACAACTAATAATGAACGCTATTGAGTAACTGTTTACTTTATGAATTCCATGAATTGTATACTCAAAAAGCCTACAAACAACCGGTCTCCCCTAGTCTTTTCTATCACCCTTTTAGAAAGGGTTAACAGTCATCACTCAAATCAGCTGTCTACTCTCTCCTCCCACACCGACAAGTACAGCACTACATAAACAAACTGCTAGACGTTCACTCTCATTATTACATGATTCCAGTCGGTAACATAGACCCAGGGCTGCGAGTGAAGATGTCACTGGCAGACACAGACACAGAGCGGGGGATCTCTGGCGCCGAGTCCCCTTTCTCGGAGGTAATTGAACTGAATGTAGGGGGACAGGTGTATGTGACACGGCACATAACTTTGGTCGCTGTCCCAGACTCGCTCCTCTGGACCATGTTCAGCAAGAAGACTCCAAAGGATCTGGCGCGCGACAACAAAGGGCGCTACTTCTTGGACAGGGACGGATTCTTGTTTCGTTATATTTTAGACTACCTACGGGACCTCAACCTGGTACTGCCTGATTATTTCCCCGAGCAAAGCCGGCTGCAGAGAGAGGCTGAGTTCTTCCAGTTGCAGGACCTGTCCATGCGCATCAGCCCCAGGATGAGCAAAGATAACTCCATCAGTGACGATATTTGCCAGAGTAAGCCCGAGGAGGGTGTGCTCCAGTGCGGCATAGGGACCTCCAGCGGAATGGAAACTTTGCGCATGATGTCTGCAATGAGCAGCGCCCACTCCCCGTCTCGGGAGTCCAGAAAGTCAGGGTACATCACAATTGGATACCGGGGATCGTATACTATCGGTAGAGATATCCAAACTGACGCCAAGTTCAGAAGAGTGGCGCGCATCACGGTGTGTGGGAAAACGTCCCTTGCCAAAGAGGTGTTCTCAGACACTTTGAATGAGAGCAGGGACCCCGATCGGCCACCGGAGAGGTACACGTCCCGTTACTACCTGAAATTCAATTTCCTTGAGCAGGCGTTTGACAAGCTGACGGAGGTTGGCTTTCACATGGTGGCTTGTAGCTCCACAGGCACATGCGCCTACACTAACAATGATCCAAACGAGGATACATTCTGGACGAGTTATATGGAGTATGTGTTTTGTCGGGACTAAAATGTTGATATGATCCCACCCCAGTAGCCGCTATAACTTTGATGTTTACTGACCGTTTACTGACCCGCACGCACGCACGCACACGCCACCTTTCAGTTATTTCACAGATCAGTCATTATGGCAGTTAGTGGCATTGAGCCAATCTTCAGTATTGTTTTCTGAATCCAGTCCTGTTAAAAAGAAATTGATAGAGATGATTAATGTAAGATATCATTCTGAATGTCCAAGAATAATAGACATAAATGTAGTTGTACTTTATTTTGTATACTAGACAGTGGCGACCTGTCATTCAGGGCAGGTGGGGCAGAGCTTGTTAGCATGTGATTTTGGCATTAATACGTGTCACATATCAGTTTGAAAACAATGTAAAAATAATAATAATTGAGTTAATAAAGCTGCATACAAACATGGTCTCTTTTTTGCTTTCTTGAGTAAGGCAGCTCCAAAATGCAGGTGTTTCAGCCTAGCTCAGTGCTTTCTGTGGTGGTGGGGCAGCCAGCAGAAAATACAGAGTGTAGGGGTTGGTAATGTTCTCTAGTTGAACTGTGATTGGCTCAGTGTTCTGTCACTCATGGGGTCACTACCTCACCGCAAAATCTACAGAGAGAGCTCAAAAATTCAAGGCCCTTGGGTGCTGCCATAGATTTACATTAGAAGTGCCCATCCAAGAAGGCTCAAGGTCATTGGCCACAGATAAAATGATGTCAAATCACATTATATCTACCCTAACTTTGATTGGACTGATCATGTCAACATCATACTTTCAAAATCTTAACTAGCAAGCTAGACAAGCAGTCATTATCATGAATGAAGTTGACAATCTACTGGCAAACCCTTTTCAATCCTTGTCATATGAAGATAAATTATAGATAAAACATATCAGTGCTCATCGGCCATTGTACATAAACATTACACAAGCTGAAAATTGCAAATTCAACAATGAGTGGTTTGGAAGGAATCAGTGGCTAACTGCAAGTGTTTCAAAGCAATCACTAGCCTGCTATTCAGTGGAGAGGGTGTGTAGTCCAAGTCTGGGTTTAAGAGTCTTTTCAAAGCAACACCGTGGGCTAGAAAAAGTTGAATACATTGGCCATGCTGTCAAACCAGCATGACTTCTACCGCGTTCAAAACAACTGGAAACTTGGAACTGGGTAATCACAAGCTTCAGTGAATACAAGAGAACTGGGAATTCTGAAAAAAATGAGCTCTGACTGGGAAAATACGTTTTGAACGGTCATCCATCCAAGTTGGGAACTCAGGCCTCTTTCTAGAGCTCCGACCTGAAGATCACTGATGTCATGATTCAACCTTGTTTTTTTTCAGAGTTTCCAGTTGTCTTGAAAGCACCATAAATCCAGAGGATGTCAGACATTGATGACGAAGTTTGATGACAAAATTTGCCCACAAGAAGGACTGCCACACCACCTTCCTGTTTAAGTGAGCACAACAAGGTGTTGTGTCACCAAAAATGTCTTGTATGCTGCTATATAAATTATGTAATATTTCAGGGAGATATGTATACCGTCGCTAAGAAAATAATACTAAGTGTATGTTGTGTAGTAAGACCATGTGCCTCACCATAATAATTTGGTCCCTTTCACACTCATAACTTAGCCTACTGTTCTGACTTGGTGGTGCACATGTAGCCTATAGCCTGTTTTAGAGAGATGTCCTCATCCAATATTGTATGAGCTTTCGTTGTCTGCTTATATGCCTCCTTTATTTATCCTACGGTTCTGACTTGGTGTACAGGGAGAATACTGTAAGAACGGCCCATGTTCTGAATTCTGTCGCTGTACATTTCAAAAGTGCTGAAGAAATATTTGTATTGACTACGTCTGTTTTAGCTCGCTCATTAATGTCTTCATCCAAATTACAGATTGCCTCTTATCTTCTCATAGTTCCCTTATGCCATATTTTGTACATCTCAATTGTCAGTAGAAACCGCATTTGTTTAAGCAAGTCAGCCATGTTTTTAAAAAGGCAGTAAAAAAGGCTGAATGAACTGTTTTGCTGCCAGACAAGGCTCTGCTGATAGCCAGGTGTAGCGGTGGTAATGATTCACTCCATGGTGCTGAAAAGAAAGCTCTGCTGTTGGGACAGCTTTATGTAGGCCCTTACAAATAAAATTATTCAAGTTCTTTCAAATTGGTTGTTGATCATTGCTAGACAAACATTTTCCGGTTTTGCCATAGATTTTCAAGTAGATTTAAGTCAAAACTGTGACTTGACCACTCATGAACATTCATTGTCTTCTTGGTAAGCAACTCCAGTGTACATTTGACCTTGTGTTTTATGTTATTGTCCTGCTGAAAGTTGAATAAATCTCCCAGTGTCTGGTGGAAAGCAGACTGAAGAAGGTTTTTCTCTAGGATTGTGTCTGTGCATAGCTCCATCCCATTGCTTTTTAATCCTGAAAAACTCTTCAGTCCTTAACATGATGCAGGCACCTCTATGTTTAAATAAAGGTGAAATAAAATAAAAAATAAAAAATGTAATACAGCAAAAATGATTTGTCCTGAATACAAAGTGTTATGTTTGGGGCAAATCCAATACAACACATTACTGAGTACCACTCTCCACATTTTCAATAGCATATTTGTAATAGTTTCCATAAATCCTTTATGCATTTTGTTATAAGCACAATAAAAATGGACAGGAAACCCCAAGCTCTTGAAGAAGTTAGTCAGAACTACACAGTTCTGATTATCACTGATCATGAAAAGCATGCAGTTACTTGCTGTATAACTCTGATAGAGATAAATGTGTGTAATTGTTTTGCATGGAATAATTTGAAATGTGTACTTCTGACTACGCTCTTCAAGAGGTGACGTTATTACAATCAAATAGTTAACATTTATTTAACAATCCCTTGAAAACGGCACACAGTTGTCAATGGTTTTAGCGGAGCTGGGGGTCTCCTTTCCCCCCTGCAGTCAAATCATATCATACACTACAGTTGAGGAACAGTTGAGGAACAATGGGAAAGCAATTCTGCTTTGAAAGTTGCTAAACTTGTAACCTCTTTTGTGAAAATGGCCTTTGAATGTTTTGTTACACCTACTGAAGAGCTCTTCTTTGTCTACATCCATTCAGCATCGTTCACACCCTCTAAAAGCTTTAGCCCCGCCCATCTCTTTAACCTGTTGGGGATAGGGGGCAGTATTTGCACAGCCGGATAAAAAAACGTACCCGATTTAATCTGGTTACTACTCCTGCTCAGTAACGAGAATATGCATATAATTGTTTGATTTGGATAGAAAACACCCTAAAGTTTCTAAAACTGTTTGAATGGTGTCTGTGAGTATAACAGAACTCATTTGGCAGGCAAAAACCTGAGAAGATTCCTTACAGAAAGTGCCCTCTCTGACCATTCCTTGGCCTTCTACACTCTCTTTATTGAAAACCGAGGATCTCTGCTGTAACGTGACACTTCCTACGGCTCCCATAGGCTCTCAGAAGGCGGCAGAACGGTGAAGTATTTTTTCGTCTTTGAACGAAAACAGGGTTTCCCGGTCGGAATATTATCGCTTTTTTACGAGAAAAATCGCATAAAAAGTGATTTTAAACAGCGGTTGACATGCTTCGAAGTACGGTAATGGAATATTTAGAATTCTTTTGTCACGAAACGCGTCGGGCGCGTCACCCTTCGTCACCCTTCGGATAGTGTCTTGAACGCACGAACAAAACAGAGGATATTTGAACATAACTATGGATTATTTTGAACCAAACCAACATTTGTTATTGAACTAGAAGCCCTGGGAGTACATTCTGACGAAGAACAGCAAAGGTAATCCAATTTTTCTTATAGTAAATCTGAGTTTGGTGAGTACCACACTTGGTGGGTGTCAAAATAGCTAGCCCGTGATGGCGAGCTATCTACTCAGAATATTGCAAAATGGCTTTTGCCGAAAAGCTATTTTAAAATCGGACATAGCGATTGCCTAAAGGAGTTCTGTATCTATAATTCTTAAAATAATTGTTGTGTTTTTTGTGAACGTTTATCGTGAGTAATTTAGTAAATTCACCGGAAGTTTGCGGTGGGTATGCTAGTTCTGAACGTCACACGCTAATGTAAAAAGCTGTTTTTTGATATAAATATGAACTTGATTGAACAAAACATGCATGTATTGTATAACATAATGTCCTAGGAGTGTCATCTGATGAAGATCATCAAAGGTTAGTGCTGCATTTAGCTGTGGTTTTGGTTTTTGTGACATTATATGCTAGCTTGACAAATGGGTGTCTGATTATTTCTGGCTGGGTACTCTGCTGACATAATCTAATGTTTTGCTTTTGTTGTAAAGCCTTTTCGGACAGTGTGGTTAGATTAACGAGAGTCTTGTCTTTAAAATGGTGTAAAATAGTCATATGTTTGAGAAATTGAAGTAATAGCATTTCTAAGGTATTTGAATATCGCTCCACGGGATTCCACTGGCTGTTGAGTAGGTGGGACGATTTCGTCCCACATACCCTAGAGAGGTTAACAAGCTTTCAGAGTGCACACTGGATGCTCTGGCCGAGGACTAGGGTGGATCTGAGCGTTCTGTCATAACAACAGAAGTCAAGCACCCAAGCTAACTGGCTAACATTGGCTAGCTTGCTAGCTACTTCCAGACACAAATGAGAAAACAGCTCACTCGGACCATTTTAGTCACCCTAGCAGACCTGGTTAGGCTGTTTTTATGTTATCCAGACCGTTGGGGACTGCACCTGTGCTGATGGCAACAATTTAATTAAACTTTTTTTGCCAACGTTTCCCTACATCGGCAATATTCAATAGGTGTTGAGCGTTTGTAAATTCGTCAGTTATTCTGCTCTCTGGCACACTCAGACAAGAGTGCTCTGAAATCGGAGTAGATAGCCAGAGCGAATTTACCAGCTATTTCTATTAACAGTTGTCGCAGTGACATCATTAACATTCTATTGAAATGGTTACTTGCATAGTGGACTCTTTTGTTAAGACATGTAGCTAGCTAACTAAAATATTAACCATAATCCCAACTAATGATGTTACTACCCTGCATGAATTTGCAGGTATCTAACCAACCATGTTCAATATTAGCTAGCTAACATTGGGCTTAAACAAGCAAAGCAAATGGCTCTGAGATACAAATAATATTACTACACAGATCATACATGTAACGTTAGCTAGCGAGCCAACCAGCTAACGTTAGCAAGCTAGCTAACAGTACACTTTAACTTGAAATTAAAATAACTTTCTGACTAAATTTGAAATGTGTAATATCTGAAAATCTAGCTTGCTAGACTATCTTACCCGTATACATGGATGGACACTTCTCCCTCTCGGTCACGGATGCCATTGTTGCCCTTAGTTTGAAGATGTAATCCGGAGACAGGTGTTTTCTCTATCTCCTTAGCTATCATACTCTAATCCCACTGATTTCAAAACTCTGTACTCCAGAAAGTGGAGAGCAACACTTATGCAGTTTTACTATGTGATATCGTTAAAAAAAGCTGCATTAGAAAGGATTACATGCTACATATACTGACCAGCTCAAATAGGCAGAAGGGTGCTACATAACAGACCAATCCGAACTCATCTCTCGGCATGTCCAGCCCACTCATTATCTCAGCCAATCATGGCTAGCGGGAAAATTGCTGTCTTTTCCTGTGGCTAAACCAACTAGGCTCGTAATTTATCAATTGTATTCATATTTACAGATGGGATACAAGTTTGTTAATAAGGCAAATCAAAGTTCACATGTTCCAGAAGGCATTTCTGCCAAAAAACGCAGTTTGATAAAAATACAAAAAGTTCGGATGGGGCCACAGTGTCTTATGATCCCTCCTGTCTCAGCCTCCAGTATTTATGCTGCAGTAGTTTATGTGTCGGGGGGCTAGGGTCAGTCTGTTACATCTGGAGTATTCTCTTGTCTTATCCGGTGTCCTGTGTGAATGTAAATATGCTCTCTCTAATTCTCTCTTCTCTCTTTCTTTCTCTCGGAGGACCTGAGCCCTAGGACCATGCCTCAGGACTACCTGGCATGATGACTCCTTGCTGTCCCCAGTCCACCTGGCCATGCTGCTGCTCCAGTTTCAACTGTTCTGCCTGCGGCTACGGAACCCTGACCTGTTCACCGGACGTGCTTGTTGCACCCTCGACAATTACTATGATTATTATTATTTGACCATGCTGGTCATTTACGAACATTTTAACATCTTGACCATGTTCTGTTATAATATCCACCCGGCACAGCCAGAAGAGGACTGGCCACCCCTCATAGCCTGGTTCCTCTCTAGGTTTCTTCCTAGGTTTTTGGCCTTTCTCAGGAGTTTTTCCTAGGGAGTTTTTCCCAGCCACCGTGCTTCTTTCACATGCATTGCTTGCTGTTTGGGGTTTTAGGCTGGGTTTCTGTACAGCACTTTGAGATTTCAGCTGATGTACGAAGGGCTATATAAATAAATTTGATTTGATTTGATTTTGATTTTTACGTTCAAATGGCTCTCGTGTGACGTAGTGACATGTGACATACACCTAGTTTCCTGAAACAAGTCACATTTGTGGTATGTTTACATATATTTTAGAGGCTATTTATGCAGACATTTTTCATAAAACCTATATTAACTGTATTTATAACTATACAACAATATTTTAGGTTGACAATAATTTTATTACACAATTTCTGTTCTATCACATGCCTTGCTTTTATTTTCCTGCATAAGTAAAATCAGGATCATGCCTCTACTGCCTTTCATTCCAATAAGTCTGGTTTGGATTTCTCCCTGTCCAAAATGGCTGCCATTTTCACCTAATTGTGTACGTTTGAGGATTAATGACATAGCCCCTCTAGTAATTTAATAGCATCTCTACCCTTGCAACTTAGATTTAAAGTTTCATATAAAGAGATATTATCGTGGAAACGAAGTCAACTACTGTGAGTTGAATGCCGGTGGTCTTCAGTCAGCTCAACTGTCCTACAACACAATATCTGGCTAGTTTTGTCTCTCCTTATGTCTGCTGTTAGAGCATCCCGTGGGACAAATCCCAGAATTAATATCCCTACTGATTGCACAAACATCACCCAGCTTGCGTGTAAATATGTTTATCAACAAAAAAATCTGCTCTAAATATCATATATACTGCTCAAAAAAATAAAGGGAACACTTAAACAACACAATGTAACTTCAAGTCAATCACACTTCTGTGAAATCAAACTGTCCACTTAGGAAGCAACACTGATTGACAATACATTTCACATGCTGTTGTGCAAATGGAATAGACAACAGGTGGAAATTATAGGCAATAAGCAAGACACCCCCAATAAAGAAGTGGTTCAGCAGGTGGTGACCACAGACCACTTCTCAGTTCCTATGCTTCCTGGCTGATGTTTTGGTCACTTTTGAATGCTGGCGGTGCTTTCACTCTAGTGGTAGCATGAGACGGAGTCTACAAACCCACACAAGTGGCTCAGGTAGTGCAGCTCATCCAGGATGGCACATCAATGCGAGCTGTGGCAAGAAGGTTTGCTGTGTCTGTCAGCGTAGTGTCCAGAGCATGGAGGCGCTACCAGGAGACAGGCCAGTACATCAGGAGACGTGGAGGAGGCCGTAGGAGGGCAACAACCCAGCAGCAGGACCGCTACCTCCGCCTTTGTGCAAGGAGGAGCAGGAGGAGCACTGCCAGAGCCCTGCAAAATGACCTCCAGCAGGCCACAAATGTGCATGTGTCTGCTAAAACGGTCAGAAACAGACTCCATGAGGGTGGTATGAGGGCCCGACATCCACAGGTGGGGGTTGTGCTTACAGCCCAACACCGTGCAGGACGTTTGGCATTTGCCAGAGAACACCAAGATTGGCAAATTCGTACTGGTGCCCTGTGCTCTTCACAGATGAAAGCAGGTTCACACTGAGCACGTGACAGACGTGACAGAGTCTGGAGATGCCGTGGAGAACGTTCTGCTGCCTGCAACATCCTCCAGCATGACCGGTTTGGCGGTGGGTCAGTCATGGTGTGGGGTGGCATTTATTTGGGGGGCCGCACAGCCCTCCATGTGCTCGCCAGAGGTAGCCTGACTGCCATTAGGTACCGAGATGAGATCCTCAGACCCCTTGGGAGACCATATGCTGGTGCGGTTGGCCCTGGGTTCCTCCTAATGCAAAACAATGCTAGACCTCATGTGGCTGGAGTGTGTCAGCAGTTCCTGCAAGAGGAAGGAATTGATGCTATGGACTGGCCCGCCCATTCCCCAGACCTGAATCCAATTGAGCACATCTGGGACATCATGTCTCGCTCCATCCACCAACGCCACGTTGCACAACAGACTGTCCAGGAGTTGGCGGATGCTTTAGTCCAGGTCTGGGAGGAGATCCCTCAGGAGACCATCCGCCACCTCATCAGGAGCATGCCCAGGCGTTGTAGGGAGGTCATACAGGCACGTGGAGGCCACACACACTACTGAGCCTCATTTTGACTTGTTTTAAGGACATTACATCAAAGTTGGATCAGCCTGTAGTGTGGTTTTCCACTTTAATTTTGAGTGTGACTCCAAATCCAGACCTCCATGGGTTGATAAATTGGATTTCCATTGATTATTTTTGTGTGATTTTGTTGTCAGCACATTCAACTATGTAAAGAAACAAGTATTTAATAAGATTATTTCTTTCATTCAGATCTAGGATGTTGTTTGTGTTCCCTTTATTTTTTTGAGCAGTGTAGATGTGCTTTAAAAGACTACACTTTACCTAGAAAATGAAAATAAGTTGTGTGAGTGTACAAGTTCAGCTGTCTAACCAGAACTAGAATGGAATGTATTAATATTTCTATGGTCTATTTGGCCAAATCTAAGGATTTGTCTGTATAACTATGCACAGCTCTCTGGGTGACATTCTGTCTTCAAGTCTCCAGTGGTTGATTAAGTCCCTTCCATATATGTAATGTATTACAGGTTATGGACAGGTACAATCAGGTGGCAGGAGGGGTAGAGTGCATGACACTCCATCCTGGATATGACAATAGTTTGCCTCAACCCATTGGGTCCAGCAGGCAAACTACCTTGCCAAACACGTCAATCGTCATACCTTCCTGTATAGGGACCAATGAACTCCAACCACCTATTCCGCATGGTAGGGTCCTTCGGCATGGCGTGCAAACCACAGTTGGTTGTACATCCTGGAAGCATGCTTTGTCGAACCGGAGACAAAGAAATGGTCAATCCATAGAGAGATCTTTGCTCAGTCTCAAAAGCCCCATTTATACCTGGTGCTAACATGTGTCCTTTGTCCTGGTCTTGTCCATAATCTGATTGTGCCCACATTTTCAGACTGGTGTAGACGAATAAAAGGCGCATTGTGACCTGATTATGATCAGTGTGTAAACAGACAAGATCACGACAAGAGCAGGACGAAGGACGCAGGTTAGAACCAGGTATAAACAGGGCAAGAAGGGACCATTTTCACATGGATCTTGGCGAAAGAGGGCATGAATTGTTTGCATAATTATAATCCAAACCCAACATTCTTAACATCTTGATGAACTCTTGTCACAAATCTCACAAAACTCATGTTTGGTACTAGAATAAATGTTTCTGACTCAAATTGATGCTATTTAGTCCTTTTCAAAGGAGGAATATGCTTTTTTGATTCAGTTGCTCTTGAAAAGTGTGATTGGTTTTAATCCTGGCCTAAGGCCTAGATTCAATCAAATCAAGCGTTAACCGGCGATAGCCAACCCACGCATAGCTGATGTTTTGGCAGTGTTGGAGGTGAAAATGCGTTGGAGCTGTCAAATTGATGAGCAGCTGCTCTTGTGATCATTGTCACGAAGCCATGCCCGTCCCACTCGTGTTATAAGTTCAGAAGGAGAAAGTGTAGGCTATATAGAAATAATGACACTCAAATTGAAAATCTTAAAACAAAATAATTACAGCCTAATTGAGGTGTAGATTACATCTCACATGTTCAAACTTGTGAACAAGACTGCATGGGATTTCTCTCAATGCGACTCCGTGTAGCCAATGGCAATGTCCGCTTTAGTTATAATGGGAGCCGTTATGGATTTGACACCGTCAAAACATCACCTATGCAGATTTAGTCTAAACCCGAATCGGGCCCTAAGATGTACCAGTCCTTCTGGAATCTGCTCGACTGCCCTACAGCCAGTCTGTTTCTGACTTATTGGCTCAGTATACCACACTGAGAATGGGTCATCCATGTACTGTAAATTAGAGGGAACAACCCCACAGCTGATTCAAATCATACATTCAACTTTACAAATGCCCCCCCATGCCACTCCACATGTGAATGATACAATAGTGTCTGTTTCCCTCATCTCTTTATAACACAAATTTGGCTGTGTGTGATGTCGGTGCAAAATGGAGCAGCTGGCCTCATTTTATGATGTCATTATCATTTCAAGTGTAAATAACAAAAGGCTCCAGCTGCAGAGATAAGAGAGTGGGAGAGAGAGATAATTGGGAAAAGGATCTGTGATGAGAGAGTGAAAGGAAAAAATTAATAGAGCAGAGCTTCTCAACCTTTTTATTTTCTGAATCGCCACTGAAACGCTTTGAAAAAATATATTTTATATCAGCTGTTTGTTATCTGCCCCTACTCCCCTGGTTCAGAATCACTGGAATCGAAGACATCCATGAGTGGAAATGACCTGCCATTGACCCAAGATATTATCTCATTCTGAATAACAACATTTGCTACGAGAAATATCTATCTTTCAATTTAGTTACTGTATGTAATTTATTTGGCACGAAGAACACGTTCATCATGTTAATGAAAACATGTCAGTTTAACGTCACTTTAAAGGTGCCGGAGTGAAAGAAACATATTGTACATAATTCACTATTCATAAATTTGCTTCAATACCAATATACATAGTTGTTTAGAATACTCCGTTGGCTCAGATTATGGTAAAGATTATCAACCAGTCAAACAAATGAAAGGAATCAATGAAACATGAATTTGAACTAGAAAAGGACATTACTAAAGTAAATGTAGTGTGCTTGCTAGTCTTGAAGTATTTATGATTGTGAAATAGTAGTAGCATAGTAGGTAGTGATGGCAATAGTAATTGTAGTAGTAGGGTTTTCATAGGCTATGTGTTTGTTATACTGACCTATTTTTGGTTTGTAGGTGCGGAGTTATTATAGTGGGTTGTAGTGGGATAGTATAGTATGCTAGAGTGAGGACTATATCATCATTAGCCATATAATGTGTTTTTAAGATCTTCAAATGATTTAGTTTGAACATTCTGAACGTTTTGGGGCAGTGATTATGATTATTCCTACCTACTATTTCCTGAGTACTCTATTATTTTGCACTTTGGGTTTCATCCCGCTTTTATATATGGTGCTTTAATAAATTCAATAGTTCTAAACCTTTAACTGCCTCCTGCCTACTCCTCTCTACACCTGTGACAGAATGACTGACCCAACAGAACAGGAAGCAGCAGGACATCCCGACCTCTCCTCTATAGGAGCGACCTCCACCTTGCCCGTCATGCCAGGACGGCCTCCGAGAGGGACTAGGTGGCCTTGGTGATCTCGGTGCTGACAGGCCGGGCTCTGGAGTGGGCGCCCGCCGTCTGGGAGAGGGACGGTCCAGAAGTGCAGTCCTATGAGTGCTTCACCTAAATCTTCCGTGACATTTTCAACCACCTTACATAGGGCCGAGATGGAGGTCAGCGTCTCCTCTGTCTACGCCAGGGGTCCAGGACAGCATCTGAGTACGCTCTGGATTTCCAGACAGTGGCTATGTTCACTGGCTGGAACGACCAGGCCCTGTTGACGGTTTTCCACAGCGGGCTACAGACGGATGTCCAGACTGAGCTGGCCTGTCGAAATGAGGACCTCAAGCTGGACCAGCTCATCGCCATGGCCATCCGCCTGGGTAATCTCCTACGTGCCCGTCGTCGCCCATCCCGGGCATTCGGGTCTCTCCCAGGAACCTCCAGCGAGACTGAGCCCAAGGAGGTGGGCACAAAGCACCTTCCCCCAGAGGAACGTCAACGCTGCCGTCAACAGGGTCTCTGCTTCTACTGCGGGGAGTCGGACCACCCCTGGAAGACCTGTCCTAGAAGGAGAACCAGGCGAGGAAGTGACAGGCCGGGGAGCGCTCCTGCACTTTCCCAGGTAGGCGTGGTTGTGCCTTGCTCCTCTCTGTCCACCCAGTCCGTCCTCCTTCCTGTCACCTTCCCAGAGTCCTGCCCTAGTGGCCTTGTCATTACGCATTCCTCTAGTCTCTTTACAACCCCCTATCCCAGTCCATGACCTAGACAACCGTCCCCTAGGAACAGGACTGGTGTGCCAGACCACGATTCCCATTTCTCTCATAGTTGCTCACACCCACCATGAACGCATCACTTTCCTCATCTTAGACTCTCCCGTAGTTTTAGGTTTCCCCTGGTTACAGTTGCATAACCTCAGGATATCATGGACAGGTAGGAGGTTGTTGGGTGTCAGGAGTGTCAGGGGAATTGCCTCTCTGTGTCTGTGCCACCTCCAAAGTCTGGACCAGGCCACCCACGTCTCTATAACACCGGGACCTACAGGTGGTTTTTCGAAGACTCGTGCCACGTGCCTGCCCCCTCATCACCTTTGGGACTGCACTATTGACCCACTGCCTGGTTCTACCCTCCCGCGGGGGCACATCTACCTTCTCTCGCATGCAGAGACCGAAGCCATGGAAGTCTACGTCCAGGAGGCGCTGGCCCAAGGATTCCTCCGTCCGTCCACCTCTCCGGCCTCCTCCAGTTTATTTTTTGTGAGGAAGAAAGACAGAGGTCTCCTTTACCAAATTGGATTTACGCAGTGCCTACAACCTGGTGCGCTTCAGAGAGGGGGATGAATGGAAGATTGCCTTCAGAACCGGGCACTACAAATACAGGGTAATGCCCTACTGACTGACAAATGCACCCTCTGTGTTTCAATCCTTCATTAACGAGGTGTTTAGAGACATATTGGGTCGTTGTGTAGTGGTGTACAGTGGGGGAAAAAAGTATTTGATCCCCTGCTGGTTTTGTACATTTGCCCACTTGCAAAGAAATGATCAGTCTTTAATGGTAGGTTTGTCTTTTTTACAGGTAACAAGCTGCGGTTAGGAGCACTCCCTTTAAGAGTGTGCTCCTAATCTCAGCTCGTTACCTGTATAAAAGACACCTGGGAGCCAGAAATCTTTCTGATTGAGAGGGGGTCAAATACTTATTTCCCTCATTAAAATGCAAATCAATTTATAACATTTTTGACATGCGTTTTTCTGGATTTTTTGGTTGTTATTCTGTCTCTCACTGTTCAAATAAACCTACCATTAAAATTATAGACTGATCCTTTCTTTGTCAGTGGGCAAGCATACAAAATCAGCAGGGGATCAAATACCTTTTCCCCCCACTGTACATAGACGACATCTTGGTGTACTCCACTACACGAGAGCAACACATCTCTCGTCAGGTCCGTTTTGGAGAGGATGATAGGGCATGACCTGTATGCCAAGGCGGAGAAGTGCCTTTTCTTCCAGCAGGCAGTCTCTTTCCTGGGCTAAAGGATATCCACCGCTGGAGTGGAGATGGAAGAGCAGTGGGTCAGTGCAGTACAGTCGTGGCCTGTTACATCCAACATAAAGGCGGTGCAGCGCTTCCTAGGTTTTGCCAACTATTTCAGGGACTTCATTAGGGGTTTCAGCACAGTGGTGGCTCCTCTCACCTCCCTCCTGAAAGGAGGTCCTCGACAGCTGTGATGGACTGAGGAGGCCAACAAAGCCTTCTGTGCGCTCAAGGAACATTTTACGAACGCACCTGTTCTGGCTCATCCTGACCTGTCTCTGCTCTTCATCGTGGAGGTGGATGCCTCCAAGGTTGGAGTAGGGGCTGTTCTCTCCCAACACACTGGTTCGCCGCCTAAACTCCATCCATGCGCCTTCTACTCACAGAAGCGGTCTCCCGTGGAGTGGAATTACGACGTGGGGGATTGTGAGTTGCTGGTTGTCAAGAAGGCACTGAAAACATTGTGGCACTGGCTGGAGGGTGCTCAACACCCATTCACCCATTGGTTTGGACGGACCAACAGAACCTAGAGTATATTTGAGCCGTGAAGAAGCTGAAATCGCGTCAGGCCAGGTGAGCCCTATTCTTCGCCAGGTTTGACTTTACCCTCTCCTACCGGCCGGGATCTAAGAAAGTCAAGGCTGATGTGTTGTCCCGGGTGCATGACACAGAGGATCAGAGGGAGAAAGTGTAACCCATTATTCCCCTGTCCCTCATTGTTGCTCCTGTCGTGTGGAATGTGTCCGCGGATATCAGTCGAGCCCTGTGACAGGAGCCCTCACCTGCCCACTGTCCTGAGGGGTGTACCTATGTGCCCTCTGATGTGCGGGACTGTTTCCTTGCCTGGGCACAACCAGCACCTGTGTCGGGGCACCCGGGTATAGCCCGTACTGTCGACTGTCTCTCTGCCAAGTGCTGTTGGCTCACCTTGGCCCAGGACGTCCTGGTTTACGTCTCTTCCTGCTCTTCCTGCTCCAATACTACCACACCAGCCTTCGCTTTGGCTCCCCCTCCTGTCCAGCTCAGGCGTTCGGTGTCGCCGGCCATCTAGCTGCTGCCGAACCTGCTGCTGGCAAACGCCCTTCACTCATCAACCCCGGACTTGTCTCGTCATCATTACACACACCTGGTTCCAATCCCCACTCTATCACTGTATAATTACTCCCTCTGTCATTTGTCTTTGCCGATCATTGTAAATGTTGCTTGTTTCCTGAGCGGAATCTCTCCTACTATTTCCTGAGTGCTTTATTATTTTGCACTTTGGGTTTTGTCCCGCTTTTATATATGGTGCTCTAATAAATTCAGTAGTTCTAAACCTGCGCCTGCCTCCTGCCTTCTCCTCTCTACACTTGTGACATACACATTATTACACACACCCACGTACATAGATAAAGGCTTCCAGGTGAACATCATATTATTAAATTATTACAATATTGAGAAAAAGGTAAATGTACAAAAAATAAATGTTATTCTGTGCTTACTTTGAGTGGGGTTGTACTGTACTTTCGAATATGTTGGCAGATTACGGGTGGATATCTAGAAAATGTGGTAAAAAATACTATCATACCAGATCTACACTGAAACAAATAACACTTTGTAAATGATATACAATTATTCATAGGACTGAATAGTTTGAAATACTAACGTTAATTAGCATCAAGGCCTTTTAAAATAGGAAGTCAATTTGGCTGTTTACAGCTATTATTAGACAACTTGCTAGGAATCGTAGCTAAGACTTGAATGTCTATCTGGTTGATAATGTTAACTAGCGAGGTCAAAGAAATATATGGCCAGATATTAGTAATCCTAGATGTAATAAATACCCAGCTAGCTAAATAACTGACTAGGTAGCCAACGTCATAACTTTTAGAACCTAGACGTGTTCGCTGACAGGAAAATATATTATTGGTAATGTCAGATAACAGGATAGCATCTTTGATACAGGAGACCTGTAAGTTAGACATTTGTGTATGCAATGTGTACAGGTCTCCTGGACCGAAGAGGCTACTAGCAGGAGGATGCTAACTAGTAAGCCTGTAGCTAGAGAACGGTGTCTTGTTGCTACTAATGTATAAAGTTGGTTTTTGATATAAATATGAACTTGATTGAACAAAACATGCATGTATTGTATAACATAATTTCCTAGGAGTGTCATCTGATGAAGATCATCAAAGGTTAGTGCTGCATTTAGCTGTGGTTTTGGTTTTTGTGACATATATGCTTGCTTTTCGTCCCTGCTCAACCTTTCGCAACCTTTCGTCCCTGCTCTGGATCGAGCTGGACTTCTCCATCTGTCGGAGGCTTGCACCATTCTGTGAAGGGTGGGAGTGGGCAGATTTCCTCAGCCATGATTTTGGGCAGCTTCATGGTAAGAAATGTGACTGTTCCTGGTGCAAAAACAATGTCCTATACTGGCGCTCGAGTAAATTACATGTGGAAGGACCACCAGAGGGCAGGCTGGGCTCACGGATAGTAGCCCAACAAGGCATGTGAGACCAGGGAACCAGAGCCAATTAAGCACAGCTGACGGTACTAATGAGAGATTCTCTTTCCCCTACAAGAGAGAGGATGGAACCAGCAAGAAAGGGGGAAGATCAACTATCTTTGGAGAATGGCTACGGAGAGAGAGGTGCTATCCATGAAGAGCCATTAAGACGGTGATGAATATGTGATTGTTGTTATAGTTTGAAGATAATCGTAATGTGATCCTGTGTCCTCTAAAGAAGATGTATGTTGTTCCTTTGGAGATTCTCATTGACTGTGTTGGAGTGTCTGTATTGTCAGAAATCCCTCAATAGAGAACTGTGTTGAATCAAGAAAACCTACTCTGGACTCGTTTATTCCACCTTTCCACTTTAGAGTGACACCAAATGACTTGGCCCGCTCACATTGGTGGAGAATGTGGGCACTAGGTGGACGAGTGACACAAGGATAAGTGAGTAAATCAAGATTCTTCCAGTAGACAGAGGAACCATTCAAGAACGATGGACAACGCCCTACTACAACAGTTGATCCCGGCACAGCAGACAACCATAGAACTCCTGCAACGACAGCTGAGTGGGCGAGAAGAACCTAGAGTGAAGCCTAGAGCGGCTGCTCATGCCATCTTACCTCGTCTCTCCAAGGAGGATGATATCGAGGCCTTCCTCATGACCTTCGAAAGGACGGCCACCTTGGAAGAGTGGCCGCCCACAGAATGGGCGAGCGCATTAGCCCCTCTTTTGACCGGGGTGGCCCAGGAAGCCTATTTTGACCTGGATTCTCGCGAAGCTGCGGACTATGGGCGACTAAAAACCGAGATCCTGTCCCGGTACCAGCTGACTGCCAGAGATAGAGCTGTGAAGTTCCATCAGTGGACCTATATGGCTGACCAACCCGTCCGTGCCCAGATCTTCGCTCTAATACGACTGATGAAACAGTGGCTGGAACCCGGAAAGGGAGTAGGACATGTAATTGAGACCCTCGTTGTGGACAAGATATTGAGGGAATTACCCAGTGACTTAAAAAGGGTTGTGGGTCAAACCAACCCGTTGTCAGCCGACGACATAGCCCAGGCGGTGGAAACATACCGATCTACAGGGGAGTTGTTAAAAGAGGACAAGAAGGAACGGAAGGATTCTGCAAATCCCGTACCACGACTCGCCCCGGCACGTCCGCCACCGAAACCTCCAAACCCCCTCCGGAGGTGGGAGAAGTCATCCCCCACACAGCAGGGTCGGTGTTTTAAATGTCAGTCTCCAGACCATTATGCCTCACACTGTCCTAGCAAGGACGAGTCCATGGTCACGGAGTCATCGCTGCCCATCCCCACGCATCCCGGTTCGAGAGGGCATGATCAACACTGTTGGTTAACAGAAATAGCCCCAGCCCCAGAGATTCCGGTTCGAGTAGAAGGACAAGATGTGGTTGCCATTCTCGACTCGGGGAGTATGGTTACGTTAGTAGAGGAGCGGATGGTGACCTCAGCAACACTGCTACCAGACAAAGTAGCCGTGTCCTGTATCCATGGAGACACCCACTATTACCCCACCGTGAATCTGTCTATTCTCACTCCGAAAGGAAGGTGTACAGTCAGGGCAGGGAAAGTACCCCAGCTGAAGGTGCCATTATTGATAGGGAGAGACTGTCCTCTATATAAAGAGCTGCGGCAGATAACGTTATGCATGAGAAGAAGGGGGACAGGAAAGAAGAAAAAAACCAAACCCGACAGGAGGAAGAAGGTCCAACTCTATCACATAAACCTGTTGAAGAAGTACCATGGAAGAGAGGAGGAGGTGGCTTTGATGGCCATGGAGGGCCAAGGAAAAGAAGAGGTTCTACCACAGGTGCGCCATGGCCAAACTCTCTTGCCGGAACAGTCGAGACAGCTAGACAAGCTGATTATTCACTTCGGCCGGGTATTCTCTCCATTCCCAGGACAAACAGATGTCTTGTTCCACCATATCCACACTGAACCCGGCAAGAAGGTGCATATCCGTCCGTACAGGATTCCTGAGGCCCGCCGAGTCATCGTCAAGAACGAGGTAAGGGAGATGCTGAGGATGGGTGTGATCGAGCCATCAACGAGTGAGTGGTCCAGTCCCATAGTCCTGGTCCCCAAACCCGAGGGTGAGACTCTGCAACGACTTTAGGAGCGTGAATGCAATCTCTACATTCGACGCATATCCCAGGCCCCGCGTGGATGAACTCTTGGAGCGCTTAGGAAAGGCCAAGTTCATCACCACCCTGGATTTGACGAAGGGATATTGGCAAGTGCCGGTGGCTCCAGAGGACCGCCCAAAGACCGCCTTCGCCACACCGGAGGGGCTCTTTCAGTATGTGAGGATGCCCTTCGGACTGCATGGTGCTGCTGCAACTTTCCAACGCCTCATGGATGCCATTCTACGGCCCCATCAAGAGTACGCAACGGCGTACATAGACGATGTGGTCATCCACAGCGAGGACTGGGATAGTCACCTCCTACGACTACGGGCGGTGCTCATGAGTCTGGAAGCCACAGGGTTGACGGCCAATCCAAAAAAATGCTGCCTGGGTCTGTCCGAAGCGGAATACCTGGGGTACACCGTGGGGAATGGGAAAATACGCCCACAGGCAGAGAAGACCAGGGCAATTCGGGACTGGCCTCGACCCCAGACCAAGCGGGACGTTCGGGCCTTCTTAGGGATAACGGGATATTATCGCCGTTTTATCCCTGGATATGCAACCATTGCCAACCCCCTCACAAACCTCATCAAGAAAAACTTGCCAAACCGGGTAGAGTGGAAAGATGAGGCGGAGGAGGCCTTTCAATTGCTAAAAGAGGGCCTGTGTTCTGATCCCGTCCTACAGGCTCCAGACTTCTCACAAGAGTTCATTGTACAGGTAGACGCCTTGGATACGGGGCTCGGGGCCGTACTAGCTCAGGGTGAAGGTGAAGCTGAGAGGCCGATTCTCTTTATAAGTAGAAAGCTCAGCGATCGGGAACAGAGATATGCTACCGTAGAGAAAGAGGCCCTAGCCATTAAGTGGGCCCTCGATTATCTCTGGTACTACCTACTGGGTCGGAGGTTTGCATTAGTTACGGACCATGCGCCCCTCACGTGGATGGCTGGTAAGAGAAACCATAACAACCGAATAGCCAGATGGTTTCTTGCTTTACAACCATTCTCTTTCCATGTCATCCACAGGGCCGGATCGAGGAACGGGAATGCAGACGCGCTGTCCCGACGCGACCAAGACGGTGCGTCTGGCGCCCGACCCTCCGGTCCGGTCCTGAGGGGGGAGGTATGTGGAAGGACCACCAGAGGGCAGGCTGGGCTCACGGATAGTAGCCCAACAAGGCATGTGAGACCAGGGAACCAGAGTCAATTAAGCACAGCTGACGGTACTAATGAGAGATTCTCTTTCCCCTACAAGAGAGAGGATGGAACCAGCAAGAAAGGGGGAAAATCAACTATCTTTGGAGAATGGCTACGGAGAGAGAGGTGCTATCCATGAAGAGCCATTAAGACGGTGATGAATATGTGATTGTTGTTATAGTTTGAAGATAATCGTAATGTGATCCTGTGTCCTCTAAAGAAGATGTATGTTGTTCCTTTGGAGATTCTCATTGACTGTGTTGGAGTGTTTGTATTGTCAGAAATCCCTCAATAGAGAACTGTGTTGAATCAAGAAAACCTACTCTGGACTCGTTTATTCCACCTTTCCACTTTAGAGTGACACCAAATGACTTGGCCCGCTCACATACATTACTAAGCTGCTCCCGAATGTACTACGCCAGGACATGGACATCTATTCTATCGTAGTCCATGTGGGTTTTAATGACATTATGAAGGGCAGCTCTGAACAGTTGAAACTGGATTTTAAAGAGCTGATTGACTCTGCTAGACACTAATAAAAGACCCATCATATCTGGCCCTGTGTCCTCTCTGAATCGTGGCATTGAACGATTTAGCAGGATTCTTTCTCTTCACAACTGGCTACATGATTATTGCAGGTCAATGGGTGTAAAATTTGTTGAAAATTTCGATACCTTTTGGAAACAAAACACATTTTATAAGGAGGATGGGATCCACCCAAATCATTTGGGTTCCTGGATCCTTTCACAGCATTATAAGGCTGCCTTGAGACTGACTTATCAATGACCCAAGCCCAGCTCAGTTAATCCCTTCCATTGTGTCGTTGAGTCATCATAATGATTTAGCAAATGTACATTATACCAGGGACATTGGTAGACACAATGTAAGTAACCTAATGTACAGTGCCTTGCAAAACTATTCACCCCCTTGGCGTTTTTCCTATTTTGTTGCATTACAATCTGTAATTTAAATGAATTTTTATTTGGATTTCATGTAATGGACATACACAAAATAGCCCAAATTGGTGAAGTGAAATGAAAAAAATAACTTCTTTAAAGAAAATGTAAAAAATTTCAAACGGAAAAGTGGTGAGTGCATAGGTATTCACCCCCTTTGCTATGAAGCCCCTAAATAAGATCTGGTGCAACCAATTACATTCTGAAGTCACATCATTAGTTAAATAAAGTCCACCTGTGTGCAATCTAAGTGTCACATGATCTTTCACATGATCTTTCACACTATTTTAAAATCGGACATATCGAGTGCATAGAGGAGTAATGTATCTATAATTCTTAAAATAATTGTTATGCTTTTTGTGAACGTTTATCGTGAGTAATTTAGTAAATTGTTAGTAAATTCGCCGGAAGTTTGCGGGGGGTATGCTAGTTCTGAACGTCACATGCTAATGTAAAAAGCTGGTTTTTGATATAAATATGAACTTGATTGAACAAAACATGCATGTATTGTATAACATAATGTCCTAGGTGTGTCATCTGATGAAGATCATCAAAGGTTAGTGCTGCATTTAGCTGTCTTCTGGGTTTTTGTGACATTATATGCTAGCTTGAAAAATGGGTGTCTGATTATTTCTGGCTGGGTACTCTGCTGACATAATCTAATGTTTTGCTTTCGTTGTAAAGCCTTTTTGAAATCGGACAGTGTGGTTAGATTAACGAGAGTCTTGTCTTTAAATAGCTGTAAAATAGTCATATGTTTGAAAAATGGAAGTTTTCGGATTTTAGAGGAATTTGTATTTCGCGCCACGCCCATCATTGGATATTGGAGCAGATGTTCCGCTAGCGGAACATCTAGATGTAAGAGGTTAACAAGAAGTTAATATTTAAACCGATGTATAACACTTGTATTTTTTATGAATATTTATTATCACTATTTCTGTATTTTGAATTTGGCGCTCTGCAATTTCATCGGATGTTGTCGAGGTGGGTCGCTAGCAGAACGCCTACGCCAGAAAGGTTAAAAACAAAGGATCCATTTCGGGAAAGTCGTATTTCTGGTCGGAATGCTGGTTAGTTCCCGCCGCAATGATATCAAAAAGTTATTTCCAGCTATATGTAATAAAACAAAAAAACGTTCTGGGCTAATAGGTTTCCTCCAGACGTGACGCGTCGCATTCAGGCCAAAGAGTTGAATCTTGGTTTCATCAGACCAGAGAATCTTGTTTCTCATGGTCTGAGAGTCTTTAGGTGCCTTTTGGCAAACTCCAAGCGGGCTGTCATGTGGCTTCTGTCTGGCCACTCTACCATAAAGGCCTGATTGGTGGAGTACTGCAGAGATGGTTGTCCTTCTGGAAGGTTCCCCCATCTCCACAGAGGAACTCTGGAGCTCTGTCAGAGTGACCATTGGGTTCTGGTCACCTCCCTGACCAAGGCCCTTCTCCCCCGATTGCTCAGTTTGGCTGGGGGCGGCCAGCTCCAGGGAAGGCTCTTGGTGGTTCCAAACTTCTTCCATTTAAGAATGATGGAGGCCACGGTGTTCTTGGGGACCTTCAATGCTGTAGAATTTTTTTGGTACACTTCCCCAGATCTGTGCCTCATCACAATCCTGTCTCGAAGCTCTACGGACAATTCCTTCGACCTCATGGCTTGGTTTTTGCTCTGACATGCACTATTAACTGTGGGACCTTATATAGACAGGTGTATGCCTTTCCTATTCATGTCCAATCAATTGAATTTACCACAGGTGGACTCCAATCAAGTTGTAGAAACATCTCAAGGATGATCAACGGAAACTGGATGCACCCGAGCTCAATTTCGAGTCTCAAAGCAAAGGTTCTGAATACTTAAATAAGTGTATTTCAGTTAAAAAAATTTAATAAAATTGCAAATATTTATAAAAACCTGTTCGTTTTGTCATAATGGGGTATTGTGTGTAGATTTCAGAGGATTGAAAAATAAAATAAAAATAGAATAAGGCTGTAAGGTGTCATAATAAAATAAATAGAGAGACAGAGAAATAGGGGCACTTAACATGGACACATTCTATAACTATTCTCCCATTAATGAAATACTTTACACACAAACCGCCGCCTGTTTGGAATATGAAAAAATCATGAATGTATTTACTTGTGAGTGCCCTTGTTTGCCGTCTATCTCTATTGGAACCATGTCTTCTTAGGAAGGAGGTAGGTTGGCATTTCAGCGGCACGCTTGTAAGGGTCTGGACCTCCCTCTTCTACTGTTGTTCACTCTGGAAGACAGCCAGCTGTGTCGACGATTCCCATTGCTGATGATAGTCAGAGAATACAGTGATTTGAGACTTGTAGTAGGATGGGATGGTTCGAAGTGTAGTAGGATGGTCCCTCTCTGATTCGCTTTCCTCGATATCTGACTTAGGACAGCTAATCAGCCGTGCCAGTGATTGTCTGAGAGGGGAGTTAGTCGCCTCTTCCTCATCTTGATAGTCAGGATTTAAACCACTTTAGACGGTGGGCTGCAGCTCCCTGTCTTTCCTGGTCTAAAGAAAGGTGAGTTTATTTCTTCACCTCATGTTGAGGTTCAAAGTTCCAACCATTTTAAACATGTAGCTACCGCTCCACGCTTTTCTGGTCTAATGTTAATTTTGTTACCAAGGCTTTTTATGCACTCTGGCCAAAGGGGATCGCTCCGTTCGTCTGACACGCTCTCTGACCTCGCTCGGGGCATGGCTACTTACTTATGTACAGTTTATTGGAGATAGATTATCTTATACCTCCTAAAATCACATTCCTATCCAAGCAAAAATACTTTCATAATTGTTCATGTTATATGTGTATTGGATGGTCACCTCCCTGACCAAGGCCCTTCTCCCCCGATTGCTCAATTTACCACAGGTAGACTCCAATGAAGTTGTAGAAACATTTCAAGGATGATCAATGGAAACATGATCCACCTGAGCTCAATTTCGAGTCACTTAGCAAATGGTCTGAATACTAATGTAAGTAAGGTGTTTAGTTTTTTATTTGTATATGTTTGCAAAATTTTCTAAAAACCTGTATTCACTTTGTCGTTATGAGGGTATTGTGCATAGATTGATGAGAAAAATATGTTGAATCCATTTTAGAATATGGCTGTAATGTAACAAAATTTGGAAAAAGTCAAGGGTCTGAATACTTTCCGAATGCACTGAATTATGAAAAATAGAATTGAAACTTGTATCACATTATGGTAAATGGTGAAATAAGTAAAGCCAACTTTAATTTAATGGCTTAGCAGATAATAAGAAAAGACGAAAAGACATATTTACTTGGCTAAAAGAAAATAAATGTAATATACTGTACCAGTCAAATGTTTGGACACACCTACCCATTCAAGGGTTTTTCTTTATTTTTACTATGTTCTACATTGTAAAATAATAGTGAAGACATCAAAACTATAAATAACACATATGGAATCATGTAGTAACCAAAAAAGTGTTCAACAAATCAAAATAGATTTTAGATTCTTCAAAGTAGACACCCTTTGCCTTGATGACAGCTTTGCACACTCTTGGCATTCTCTCAACCAGCTTCACCCGGAATGCTTGAAGAAGTTCCCACATATGTTGAGCACTTGTTGGCTGCTTTTCCTTCACTCTGAAGTCCAACTCATCCCAACTCATCTCAATTGGGTTGAGGTCGGGTGATTGTGGAGGCCAGGTCATCTGATGCAGCACTCCATCATTCCTTGGTCAAATATCCCTTACACAGCCTGGAGGTGTGTTGGGTCATTGTCATGTTGAAAAACAAATGATCTAATTTCCATTGCTCAAGTTTCTTAGCCCAACCAAGTCTCTTCTTATTATTGGTTTCCTTTAGTAGTGGTTTCTTTGCAGCAATTCGACCATGAAGGCCTGATTCATGTAGTCTCCTCTGAAGAAGTGTCTGTTAATTGAACTCTGTGAGGCATTTATTTGGGCTGCAATTTCTGAGGCTGGTAACTCTAATGAACGTATCCTCTGCAGCAGAAGTAACTCTGGGTCTTCCTTTCCTGTGGCGGACCTCATTAGAGACAGTTTCATCAAAGCAATTGATGGTTTTTGCGATTGCACTTGAAGAAACTTTCAAAGTTCTTGACATTTTCTTAAAGTAAAGATGGACTGTTGTTTGTCTTTGCTTATTTGAGCTTGAAGAAACTTTCAGAGTTCTTGACATTTTCTTAAAGTAATGATGGACTGTTGTTTGTCTTTGCTTATTTGAGCTGTTCTTGCCATAATATGGACTTGGTCAAATAGGGCTATCTTCTGTATACCACCCTACCTTGTCACAACACAACTGACTGGCTCAAACGCATTAAATTACACAAATTAGCTTTTAACTAGGCACACCTGTTAATTGAAAAGCATTCCAGGTGACTACCTCATGAAGTTGGTTGAGAGAATGCCAAGAGTGTGCAAAGCTGTTAAGGCAAAGGGTGGCTACTTTGAAGAATCTCAAATATATTATGATTTATTGAACACTTTTTTGGTTACTACATGATTCCATATGTGTTATTTCATAGTTTTGATATCTTCACTATTATGCAATGTAGAAAATAGTAAAAATAAAGATAAACCTTGGAGTGAGTAGGTGTGTCCAAGCTTTTGAGTGGTACTATATGTTTATGCAGATATCAATTCATTAGACAGCTCAAATGGAAGAATACCTTAAGAGAATAGCTTATCATAGTGAGTAATGTATGAATGCGTGGGGGAATTAAATATGCATGACAAATTGGCTTTGGAGGACGTACGGCAGGCATGTCCACTCAACCCTGCTCATCAACTCATTGAAATTCCTTTCATTATCAGTAAAACACTACAGAGTGAAAGGGAAGGAGAAAGAGAGAGAATGAGATAATATAGGTTAAGAGAAAGAGAATGAAACAGAATAGGGAAGACCTAGAGAAGAGAGCGGGAGAAGGATGTAAAGGAGGATGAGAGACAGAGCAATAAAAGAGAAAAAAATGAGAGAAATCTATTGAAAAAGACTAAGACCAAGTCAGAGACCACAATTTACTCATTTTATTTACAAATGTTGCCTTAATGCCATACATTATAATGATATACATTTTTCTCAGCCCCCCAAAAATGTTAACTCCTAAAATGTATAAGATTAATGCGAAACAACTCCCCAATAAGTTCTAACTCTCTCTAACAAATCATGCAAGTTTTTAAATATATTTTCAATCCATTTAATTTAAATAATCTCCCCCCATCACAAACAAAAAACGCACATCGATAAAAATAAAGAGTCAACAACAAACCTTAGTCAACAAACCTTAGTCAACAACAAACGTGTTGTAACAAAGATTTGCAGGCAAAAAGAAGAATAAATCGCAGACTTCCCCCAGCCTAACATGAAAACTCTTACAGTAGATCTCTGAAATATGAAGTAATCAGGATCAATAATCTCATGAACAAGACCAAAATCAATTTCCAGTAATGTTTCGTTACGGTTGCAAAATTCCCAAAACCCTCCACCAGTGATTTCTGATAAACCCATGAAATTTGGTAAAGTTTTCAGAATTTTCCAACACTATTTTCAGCTAAAAGTCTAAAACTCACAGGTGCATGCACATCCCTCCTACTTTATACAAGCAATTGGTAAAAATAATACGTTGATATCAACATTTTCACTTTTTTGGTCAATCTCACCCTCTCAAGCGTACAGTAGAAATAAAGAATAGGATAGTTGTTAATTGAAGAATCAGGGCTTTTTGTCAAATCACAAAACACATTAATACATCTGAAGTTACGGCTGGTTGCAGTGTTCATGGGTTGTTGTCAAGTAGTCCTTTATCTACTGTAGTACAGCGTTGTCACATGGACGTTGGCTGTCCAGCTAGAGGGGGAAGAAGATAGAGGTTATAACACGATACGAAATTATACTATTCGATAACACAGCATATCACTAAATGACACGGCACGACTCAACATAATATTACTGACATGACACAACACAGACAAAAGTAACAGGAGCCCTTATAGTATTTATAAATGGTGGCAGGTAGCCTAGTGGTTAGAGCGTTGGGCCAGTAACCGAAAGGTCGCTAGTTCAAATCCCTGAGCTGAACATTTTGAAATTATGTGCCCTTGAGCAAGGACCTTAACCCTAATTGCTCCAGGGGTGCTGAACAATGGTGACCACACTCTCAAGGGGAGTTGGGATATGCAAAAAAACATATTTCCAATTTACACATGTACATGTAAGCACCCACCAAATTATTATTATTCAGCTTTGATTCTAGTTGGCTCACTTTTCAGCTGGTACCCAGCTAAAGTCATACTCACTTTTGAATCGCATGTAGCAGGAGTTACAGTAGAGCTGTCGGTTACGTATTCTGACCTCAGCTCCGGCCTCCGATCCTCCTAGGTTGGACTTACAGTCGATGCACTGGAGGATAGGTAGAGAGGGAAATGGTCAATGAGGGCTAGCCCAGATCCCTCACTCCCAGATGGGGAGAGGAGAGGAAAGTTGCCCCCTGGAGGAAAGATGAGTTCCACAGACAGAGGAGCCATGGGGAGAGTGCTAGACATATACCCATGGAGCCACAACCAGATAGACAGAGCCCATGAGAGACACCTGACACTTGACTGACAGACAGAGAGACCAATGAGATTATAAAAAACTGACAGTTCAAGCCCAAGTATACATGTAGGGACTTTTGGAAGCTCGTCATGATGTCAGCAGCAAGTGTTGGTGATAGGAAATAGTGAGGTGAATGATTGATTAGTGAGGTTTGGCACAAATGCAGTCAGATTTGCTGAAATGCTCATAAAACCATGAAAACAATGTCCCAAACTGTTTGCCATTTCTGCAGCAAGTTATAGATCTTAGGGAATTTGGAAGATACTGTATTTTTCAATTAACTAAAAAGTTAATGGAAACATTACTCTAGTCAAGTTACACTGGAAACCTTAATTATATGGTAATCATTGGCCACATTGGAAAAGTCATCAACTGTCCATCTTACAACCCAGTGGGACTTTGGACTTCTGTTTCCTTGGTTTTGTGTGTACGGTTATACAGGATCAGATCAGATTGTGATCCATTCATGCTGTTTAGGTTAGTATAACATTAATCAGGGTTAAGTTGTCCATATTAGTAGTCTTATTCCATGGATAAGGTTAGTACTGTGAGGATCAGGCAGGTTTAGTCTTTGCTATGGAACAATCATGACCTCAATTTCCAGGTCAGGGATGTCCGGTCTTGAACTTTGAACTCTCACCTTGAAACAGGTCAAATGATAGCAGAGTCCCAGGGACTCGATGATCATGGCAGCTCCCTTGCCCAGCACCGTGTCACAGAACGTACAGACTTTCTTGCCACTCACTGACCTGAGATTACAGAACGCAGAACCATAACTAGACTGGAGAACCCAGAACACAGACACAGACACACAGACTGGAGAACCGAGAATATACATGCCCACCCATGCCCCATCAACCACACTGGATAACTGAGAATACACACACATTCCTATCCAAACAAAAATACTTTCATAATTGTTCATGTTATATGTGTATTGGATGGTCACCTCCCTGACCAAGGCCCTTGCTCAATTTACTACAGGTAAACTCTAATGAAGTTGTAGAAACATCTCAAGGATGATCAATGGAAACATGATCCACCTGAGCTCAATTTCGAGTCACTTAGCCTACTCGAACAGAGAGGAATGCTATTTATGTTAGCTAGCTGGCTAAGGCTATCCAACACAGGAACTCTTCCAAATCGAGGTAAACTTTTGGTTTTATTAATTTATTGCCACTGTGGGCTGCCGGTGTAAATGCTAAATTGCTTTCTGTACACTGAACTGTGTGATTGTAGCGGATTTACTAACGAGTTAGTTCTAGTAGCTATGTTGACTATGACGTTAGCTAATATGGTTGACAACGATGTAAGCTGTGTGTAGTGGTTAGCGGTTATGGTAAGAAGGTTTAGCTTGGAGAGGTCAAGACAGCTGTTGTGTTGTGCACTGTCCACAAGCGAAGGGAAAAGGTAAATGTAGATGAGAGAAGGAATTATACAATGAGAAATGTGATGATGCTGTTTGTATGTAGCTGCTATGAAAGTGAACTGTGTGTGTGGGTGATCAGAGGTGTATTCATTCCGTCAAATCTGTTGAAAAATGTTTCTTAACATCTTTGGGGTAGGGGGGCAGTATTGAGTAGCTTGGATGAATGAGGTGCCCAGAGTAAACTGCCTGCTACTCAGGTCCAAAAGCTTGAATATGCATGTAAATAGTAGATTTGGATAGACACACTCTGAAGTTTGTAAAACTGTTTGAATGATGTCTGTGAGTATAATACAACTCATATGGCAGGCAAAAACCTGAGAAAAATCCAACCAGGAAGTGGAAAATCTGAGGTTTGTAGTTTTTCAAGTGATTGACTATCCAATATACAGTGTCTGTGGGGTCATATTGCACTTCCTAACGCTTCCACTAGATGTCAACAGTCTTTAGAACGTTGTTTCAGGCTTCTACTGTGAATGGGGAGAGAATAAGAGCTACTGGAATCAGGTGTCTGGCAGAAAGGCATGAGCACAGTCATGGGCGCAGCTGTGAGCGCAAGCCACATTCCCTTTCCTTTCTGAAGACAAAGCAATTGTCCGGTTGGAATATTATTGGAGATTTATGATAAAAACATCCTAAAGATTGATTCTATACATCGTTTGACATGTTTCTACAAACTGTAATGCAACTTTTTGGACTTTTCGTCTGGACTTAGTGCATGCGCCTTCTGCATTTGGAATAGTGAACTGAACGCGCGAACAAAAAGGAGGTATTTGGACATAAATATGGACTTTATCGAAACAAAACAAACATTTATTGTGGAACTGGGATTTCTGGGAGTGCATTCCGAAGAAGATCATCAAAGGTAAGTGAATATTTTTAACGCCAGTGAACTGGCTAACTTCTGGCTAACTTCTGGCTAGCTTCTGGCTAGCTTCTGTTGTGGATTTCAGATTTGAGGTGAATAATATATATATTTTTAAAACAATTGGTGAGGCGGGTTGCAGGAGAGTGTTTTGAAGTTGAATTTTTGGAAAAAAAGATTTGCAAAGAAAATATGTAAATATATATATATATATACACGGGACACGACAAGACGAGGACAAAGGACGTCTGACTGCTATGGCATCTTGGATTGAATGCTTGTGTGCACCTACGTGATACAGTTTCATTCGTAGGCTAGGTTGTAGCAACCTCATGATGAGTGTAGGGAAAATTTGAGTGTCATGAGCTGGGTGAATGGAATATGAATGACAGTCATCCAATATGCTGTAATATAAATAAATAAAAAAGAAACCGCGGTTCACGCCTAAGCACCGACATTTTGACGTATGTCAGCATTTGTAACTTTGAGCAAGGGTTTTTGGTGTTACCCTTAACCCGAGATCGAGAATTTGAATTTCAGATCCAGTATCTAACATTGTATCAGTGATTGGGAGCAAATCTACCGACTCAGTTTTTTGGCAAGCAGCAGTGTGCCACATGATTGGGCGTTGGATGTTTTACCTGCTGCGTTGCTGTGAGGATGGGCGTGACTCGGGTTCGGGGCCAAGAGAAGGGTTGGGGGATGGCGAGGGTGAGCGCAGGGAAGATAGGTTACACCCCCCGGCCTCTCTGAGGGAGCTCATGGAGAGGGAGGAGGGCAGGGTGGCTAAGCCAGGACGACTTCCGACCCCGTAGCCACCACCACCATAGGCAACACCGCCATAGGTAGTTTTGAGGCCAGAAAGGGCGGAGTGAGGCCGGCTGTAGTTGGGGATGGACGAGGTGCTTCCATGTGTCCATGACGAGCGCCAGGAAGAATGGGGCGCGGTGTCCAGGTTGTCCAGAGACTCGCCTCTGAAAAGTTGAACACATTACCGGATGTTAGTGGATGTTAGCGGGTTAGCGTAAGCACTCAAATAGCCTGGATACCACAGGCCATTAGGTTTCTGATTTAGCCAACTCTTTTGATAACTGCAACAGAAAAGAGACTGGAATCCAGGCTAGAGCCCAAAATGTTAGTCACTAAAAACAGTTACTTCTACTAAAATAGTTGTTGTAAATTATGTGTTAACATGTTACACACACTCATTCAAGCTAGCATTATACAGCATTAAACCCCTGGTGACCCAATCTAGGCAGTTTAGTGTGCTGTCCATATTGGAACAGAGTAGTCACAAATCCATGGAAGGCGTGTCAAAGTTACTTGGAGTTGTCAGAGTCATGTGGAGCTCTCCTAATATGGACGCCCAGGTGAGTCCCAGGTAGAGTACCTTCTAATAGGGCCATTGAGGCTGGCTTAACACCTATCATTCAACACACACATTGTATTGTACTGATCCACCACCCCCATGCCAGCGGAGCCCCAGGAAGAGTACCTCCTGATGGGGCTGGCAGTGGGGTCCTTGCTGGTAGTGGTGCTGGAGGAGCGTTGGCGAATCCAGCTGTTGTCTGTGGCCAGGTTGGTCTTCTTCTTCATCTCCTGCAGGATCTGCTGCCTCTCCAGCTCCGCCTGGGGTACGCTCTGCTGGCCCTTCCTCCCTAATCCTTCGCCTATCCCACCGCTGCTAGTCACTGTGGGCCAATGAGACAGAAGAGGGAATCAGGAAATAAAGATGAGTCAATGGGAGAGGAGAGGGGATAGACATGAGAGCCAATCAGATTGGATGGAAGTCCAGAAATAGACTGTAGACCAGTGATTCATCCAGGAAACACCAATAAGACCAGTGATTCATTATCGTGACAGAGCCACTGGAGAGGACAGATTCATTTTCTGTATTCAGCTTCAGTGACCAATAGGACATGATCAAGACATATTATAAAATCTGGAAGTGTCTGTTTATATATTTCATCATGCTAAACGCGATTGATCGGCTGAGCTGGTTGGTTGACTGAGTCCTGCATTGATTAGACAGGAGCGGTCAGGAGCGGTAGAGGAACGGTCGAGGCTGTGAACCACACCTCTTTCTGGCTCTCTGTATCTCATGGCGTTTAGGATGTTTCTCCTCTCCAACTCCAGCTCTGACGCAGCCCGGAGACTCTGGGCCTTTTTGTCTGCTTTACGTCTCAACTCCTCCTCCAGTAACCTCTGGGCCATGCCCCCCGAGCTGCCGTACCAGCCTGGGCACAGTGTGTACAGTATTCACACTCACTGACATACAGTTACTTACGCGGGTACACACACACACACACACACAAAAACACACACACACACCATCTTCCCTTGCTAATTTGAGCAGCTAAGTAATGGTTCAACTTCCGCCGAAGGTCAATAAGGATTAACGAATATTGATGAATACATTGATGAAGACATTAATAAATCCCCACTGACCTTTAGTCTCTGTTTTCTCCACGTCGTCCAGCTCTGGAGTAGATTTCGACTTTGCCCTGCCAATCACAACAAAACACATTTATGGGCTGATAATCAAGAAAATTCATTATCTCTCAAATCAATGTACACTGTAAAACACATTATTGATTAACTTTTTCTACGTTCCAAATGGTACCCTATTCCCTACAAAGTGTACTACATTTGACCAGGGCCCTTATTTTCAAATACGTACAGTTCAATACATGAACACATACAGTACATGAGTGGCCTGCAATGGAAATAAGCCTTCAGGCTTTGTTGCGGAATCTCTGTGATACCACTTTTTTACTTTACAGTGCATTCGGAAAGTATTCAGACCCTTTGACTTTTTCCATATTTTTTTACATTACAGCCTTATTCTAAAATTGATTAAATGTTTTTTTTTTCTCTCAACAATCTACACACAATACCCTATAATGACAAAGCAAAACAGGTTTTTAGAAACGTTTACAAAAAAAATTAATACAACTGTCACGTCCTGACCAGTATAAGGGTTATTTGTTATTGTAGTTTGGTCAGGACGTGGCAGAGGGTATTTGTTTTATGTGGTTCGGGGTGGTGGTTTATTTAGTCGGGCGTTTGAATGATTATTTCTGTTTTTTTGGGTAATGTTCTATGTTTGTATTTCTATGTGGTCTCTGGTCTTTTGTATTTCTACGTCTGGTTTATTGGGGTTGGACTCTCAATTGGAGGCAGGTGTGTTCTCGTTGCCTCTGATTGGGAGTCCTATATATGGGTATGTGTTTGTGGGAGATTGTTTCTTGTTTTGCGTGTGTGAGCCTGACAAGACTGTTTTGTTTTTCGTGCGTTCTTTCTTTGTTTGTTATTTTGGTGTTTTCTTGACTTAAAATAAATACAAGATGAGCATCCACATTCCTGCTGCGTTTTGGTCCTCCATTCCCGACGACAACCGTTACAACAACTAAATATAACATTTACATAAGTATTCAGATCCTTTACTCAGTACTTTGTTGAAGCACTTTTGGCAGATATTTCAGCCTTGAGTCCTCTTGGGTTGACGCAACAAGCTTGGCACACCTGTATTTGGGGCGTTCTCCCATTCTTCTCTGCAGATCCTCTCAAGCTCTGTCAGGTTGGATGGGGAGCGTTGCTGCACAGCTATTTTCCGGTCTCTCCAGAGATGTTCAATCGGGTTCAACTCAGGGCTCTGGCTGGGCCCCTGAAGGACATTCAGAGACTTATCCCGAAGCTGGTCCCGCGTTGTCTTGGCTGTGTGCTTAGGGTCGTTGTTCTGTTGGAAGGTGTACTTTTAGCCCAGTCTGAGGTCCTGAGCAGGTTTTCATCAAGGATCTCTCTGTACTTTTCTCAGTTCATCTTTGCCTCGATCCTGACTAGTCTCCCAGTCCCTGCCGCTGAAAAACATCCCCAGGGATGGTGCCAGGTTTCCTCCAGACGTGACATTGGTCTGAGAGTCTTTAGGAGCCTTTTGGCAAACTCCAAGCAGGCTGTCATGAGCCTTTTACTGAGGAGTGGCTTACATCTGGCCACTCTACCATAAAGGCCTGATTGGTGGAGTGCTGCAGAGATGGTTGTCCTTCTGGAAGGTTCTCTCATCTCCACAGAGGAACTCTAGAGCTCTGTCAGAGTGACCATCAGGTTCTTGGTCACCTCCCTGACCCTTCTCCGCCAATTCCTCAGTTTGGCTGGGCGGCCAGCTCTAGGAAGAGTCTTGGTGGTTCCAAACTTCTACCATTTAAGAATGATGGAGACCACTGTGTTCTTGGGGATCTTCAATGCTGCAGAAATGTTTTGGTACCCTTCCCCAGATCTGTGCCTTGACACAATCCTGTCTAAGAGCTCTACGGGCAATTCCTTCAACCTCATGGCTTGGTTTTTGCTCTGACATGCACTATTAACTGTGGGTCTTTATATAGACAGGTGCATGTCTTTCCAAATCATGCACAATCAATAGAATTTACCACAGGTGGACTCCAATGAAGTTGTAGAAACATCTCAAGGATGATCAATGGAAACAGAATGCACCTGAGCTCAAATTCGAGTCTCATAGCAAAGAGTCTGAATACTTACGTAAATAAGGTATTTCTGTTGGGTTTTTTTGCACAAAAAAATGTAAACCTGTTTTTGCTTTGTCGTTATGGGGTATTGTGTGTAGATTTCTGCCGATTTATTATTATTTTTAATCCATTTTAGAGTAAGGCTGTGATGTAATATTTTTGAGCCATTAGGGCTCTGTTCAAAAGTAGCGCCCTGTATTGGGAATAGGGTGCCATTTGGGACATGGGCTGAGCTACACATTTAGTTCTGTTGGTTAAGTATTGACTCTTAGAACATAATGTATTAGTTATAGGCTGAGGCATGCTTTCCGTTTGCTAGTAACAGACAATAGATTTTATGAACGCAATTAAGTCATACTGTATGTTTGTCTGATTGCAATAGAGGCAAAGCCGTGGCCATTCTAACGCATACAGACACGCATGCACTCACACCAGACCTGGGTTTCAAACACTTGAACATCATACCAAATACTTAATATGTGTAGGTTTGAGCTTGCCTGACTTAATAAACCAATATAATAGTCAGAAAACTGCAAACCCAGCCCATCTGGCACTCAAGGCAGACGTAAGCAATTACTTAATTACTTTAAGTATTTGATGTTTAGGCTGGACACTGACCTGTCTGCCATGGATATCTCCGGCTGGACCTTGGCATAGCCATAGAAGTCCCCGACCCTGCCAGCAGTTTTACGAAAGGGTTATGGGGTTACAGCAGCAGAAAGATAATGTACATAGGGAATACAGACAGAGACACAGACAGAGACACACATAGACGGACAGACAGACGGACAGACGGAAGGAACAGATGGACAGACAGGACAAAACACATACAGAAAAGACAAAACACAGGCAGCCCATTAGTGGGGGTTAGAGGTTACAATACAATGTAAAGTAGACCTTAGAACAGGCAACAATTAATTATTATTTAACTAAATGTTAATGTTTAATATACTGCAGTGAGTTGGTGTTTTACAATAAGCATTTGAAGATTTAGCACACACAAATCTTAAAGCCTTACAAACACTTTAACATTATGTCTGTAACAACAAAAGCGCTATAGAAGATAGATGGGCTAGAATAATAGATATATAAGACATGTGAATAAAACCTTGGATGTATGCGAAGGTAACTAACATAAGGCAGAGGTAGATCCTCACATTATTTTGCAGTTGCTATATTGTTTATATCTTTGCCTTCATTTATTTGTTATTTTTCTATTTTTGTTATTAATCCTTGGTGTTTAAAATGGTATATGTAAGACAGTGGGAATGGTCTTTTGTTTCTGTTTGATAATTTTATTTATTTATTAGTGTGCTTGCTACAGCAAGACCACTACTGTTATCCGTCATTGTTCTTTTTTATTAGTGTGCTTGCTATTTTTTATTATCCATCAATTTACTTCTTTAACCTCTCTTCACCCTTGCCTTCATTCCCCAACCACTCTTTATCTTTCCATCATCCCAACTACGGGTACGCAAGTACGGGTTTTCGGAAAGGCACAGTATTTAACTCATTCAACTTCTGTTCAGCTTGAACTCTACCTTTGCCAATTTATCCTCCTCCCACTGCCAGAAAAAAATATATTTTTAGACTGCACACAAATTATATTTACTTTTTGAAAATTAGGGGAGGGAACTGGGTAGGATAGGAAGGGAGAATTATGGGGGAGGAAAAACTACATTATTGCAAATCTTTATCATTGTAAAAAGCAACACTGAAAAACTGGGGGAAAAAATAAACAATTCCTGTAATGTATACTGGAGCATCATCTATAAGTGACTTTGTTCGGCTACATAATCAATTTCAGATACTTTAGGATAATTTGGACATGATGAGCGAAAAATGCTAACATAGGTACAACGACTTGCATTAGATTAGTGCCACAAATGTTAAAATGTTAGCATTTGGAAACAGTGCCAGAGAAACTAAAACAAAGCATGGCTTGCTGTTATACCTCGTCCATAGACTGCTTACAGGGTAAGGAAACCAATTTGTCATTTTGTAATTTGGGTGAACTAAACCTTTAAAGAAAAGAAAACATTATTATTAACCGTTGCTGCTGCTGCTCCTGCATTTTCTCTTTCTCCCTGTGCTCTTGTTCAGCAGCCTCCTGGCGCCTCCTCTCCTCCCTCTCCTCCTCCTTCCTCCTCTGCCATCTCAGCTCCTCCTTTTCCCTCTGTCTCCTCTCCTCATCCTCCTGCTTCTCCCTCCTCTTCCTCTCCTCCTGAAGACGCAGCAGCTCTCGCTCCTCCTCCTCCGTCCTCCTCTCCTCCTCCCACTTTTGCTGCTCCTCCTCCACTCTCCTCCTCTCTTCCTCCTCCTGTCTTCGCTGTGCTTCCTCCTCTTCCCTACTCCCCCTTTCCTCCTCTTGGGATTCCTTGTCCTCCCAGGGCATGGTAGGCTGGTGGAGGGGGGAGAGGGGGCTGATACTCCTGCTGTCCATCTCCAGGCCTCTCGGCTCCTGAAAAACAGACAGTAAAGGGTTAAAGCCAAAGTCCTGAGTTACAACCAGAAAATTACATTGCTATGGTGATATGATTCCTCACCTCTTGGTGGTGTCTTCCCCCTTCTGTCACAGCCTCCTGCTGGGCCCGACGCCACTCCTCCTCCAGTTTCTCCTGGTCACGACGGTATTTCTCCTGATCACAAACACGCACACAGAGAGAGACAGGTTACTGTACTGTATGCACCCACACACACACACACACACACACACACACACACACACACACACACACACACACACGCAGAGTTTATCAAGCGCTTTGGTCACCGGCCCCCTACTGACAACCACTTTTAACCACAATTTGATGTAAGAGGAAAATAGTCTCTCTTGTTAAACAATAGAAATAGAAAGGTTTCTGGTTTCATGGTAATGACAAGGAAATTGCTTCAACTCATTCAACAATTGACATCCCTTAATATCCCAACAAAAAAAGAATTACCACATTTTAGTCTACCAAAACCTAAGAAAAGGGCAATTGGAAGACAAGGATTAGCTGAAGTCTACCTAACTCCTGAGAACAAAAACTGAAACAATCCCAAAGTTTCACCTTCAACCGCTCAGCTCTACATTCCAGCTTCATTCCCCAGAGTAGGTGAACCTTGTTAGATTTTCTGCCAAGCTTCTATGTCTCATTAAGAAATTAGGCCGTTTGACCTGCGGGGAATACAGAGTCTAGGAATAACGAGCCTTGGCTTCTAGTCTACAGCTGCTCTGCAGGGGTCAGTTTGGACACATTTTTATCTCTCTACCTCCATAAATAGACCTCGGGAGTAATTCACAGTATGCACACACACACTTCAAACAAACAAACAATCAAAAACACACGCAACAATCAACTCCACCCCCCCCCCCCCACAAATACTACACTGTTACCTGTAGGAGTCTCTCCTGCTCCTTCTGCCATTTCTCCTGCCTCCTGCGCTCCTCCTCCGGGTCACAGGACAAGCGGTTAGAGGAGGGAGCGATGGAGGCAACGGGCATCTGATGGAGGAGAGGAAGAGGAGAGTAGAGAAGAGACATTGCCATTATTCCTTTATAGGTGAACAAATGTATCCTGCAAATACACAAATTACTTTATTGTGTATAAGTAATTCTTACAGTATGTTAATCACACTTAATCAACAAAGCTATTTGAGTCTCCCCAACCCTTATACATATTGTCATGCATATCACTTGTTTTTCATTTAAATGTTTCATTGTTTATGTATTAACATGCTACCCATGTACAGTATTTCAGTGTCTATGACTAAGATGAAAAGTTAAAACTTGAACTGTTAGTTAAGTTATTCCTTTAGTCAACCTTTTCAAAGTGAGCCACAGATGCTTCAGTCCACTCAAGTTATCATCCAATTTCAAAGATTGAGTATGTATGAACAATGACACAAAGGTTGGGACTAGCATTTTCAATCAAGGAGTTTAAGGGGGCTCAGGATCCTGCCCCTGGTGTGGTAGTTAAATAACCCATTACTATCCCACACAGTAAAGATGTCACTCAGAATGATGGGTCAATGCATTGTAAAAACTTAAGAACATAAATATGTACTTGAGAGAAAAAAAAACACTTGCTTGTAAACATTTTGTAAATATTAAATAGAATTGCTTACATCTGATTTTGCTGACTCTGATCCTCCTTGAAAAAGAATAAACATCATCAAATAAATCGATCTAATGGTTATAGTCACATCTCAGAGTGATATACAGCATTCAGTATATGCTCCCATGAGAAGCATTGTTTCTGCATTCTAAAATACTACATCATTGTCATGTTCGTTAAGACAGTTAAAAGTTTGCTAAAGCAGACACACAGACTGACACCTAGGATAGATATAATACATGTATTTAAATCTCACACACCTGGAGGCTACACATGCTACCATACAGACCAAAAATGGACAGGCTTGTTAAAACCTCAACTCTTATCTGAGGTTGAGTGTGTGTTCAGATTTTAGTGTTTCAACTTCTAAAACTTTTAAATGGTGTTTAAACTTTAACCAAACCCTCAGCTATAATTTGAGATTTTAAATCAAGCCTGAAGCAAACAAGATGTATTTTAAATTCACCTACAGTCTTGCCAATATTGCCACAAGAGTATGATTTTGGCAGAATAACAGTCCTTGACTGCTGAATAGTAGGTCCCAACATACTGTTGGTGTGTTACCAAAGTACATCACACTAACTAGATTCAACTTATTAACATCTCTTTTTTTGATTTTTTATGGATATAACAATAAACATGCACAAGATGCAAAGAGTCAAAAAAAAAGTCAACAGTCACCAAAATGCATGTTGATGCATGCAGAAGCATTGGCTATTAGTAATAACAGAAGTGCAAAAGCACAGCACAGCAAAGCATGCAAGGTTGAGGAGGGGAGCCAATGTGTGACACCTGGACATCATACCAACATACTGTACCATACACCTGACAGCATATGACACCCGAGTTAGCCTTGTGATGGCATTACTTTCTAGGCTTATGGCTTAGTGAATAGCCCAGAGCCATAGATATGCACTACATTACCAAAATGATGTGGACACCTGCTCGTAAAACATCTCATTCCAAAATCATGGGCATTAATATGGAGTTAGTCCCCCCTGCTGCTAAAACAGCCTCCACTATTCTGGGAAGTCTTTCCAATAAATGGTGGAATGCTGCTGCAGGTACTTGCTTCCATTCAGTCACAAGAGCGTTAGTGAGGTTGTGCACTGATGTTGGGTGATTAGGCCTGGCTCGCAGTCAGCGTTCCAATTCATCCCAAAGGTGTTTGATGGGTTTTTATTTATTTTAATTGTATTTATTTTTGAACGTTTATTTAACTAGGCAAGTCAGTTAAGAACAAATTCTTATTTACAATGACAGCCTACCGGGGAACAGTGGGTTAACTGCCTTGTTCAGGGGCAGAACGACAGATCTTTACCTTGTCAGTAACGAGGATTCAATCCAGCAACCTTTTGGTTACTGACCTAACGCTCTAACCACTAGGCTACCTGCCACCCTAAGGCAGTGATGGCCCTGTGCAGGCCAGTCAAGTTCTTCCACATCGATGTCAACAAACCATTTCTGTATGGGCCTCGCTTTGTGCACAGGGGCATTGTCATGCTGAAACAAGAAAGGGCTTCCCCAAACTGTTGCCACAAAGTTGGAAGCACAGAATAGTCTAGAATGTCATTGTATGCACTAGCGATACGTTTTACCTTCACTGGAACTAAGGGGCCTAGCCCGAACCATGAAAAACAGCCCCAGACCATTATTCCTTCTGCACCAAACTTTACAGTTGGCACTACGCATTCGGGCAGGTAGTGTTCTCCAAACCCAGATTAGTCCGTTGGACTACCAGATGGTGAAGCATGATTCATCACTTCAGAGAACACATTTCCACTGTTCCAGAGTCTAATGGCGGCAAGCTTTACACCACTCCAGCTGACGCTTGGCATTGCGAATGGTGATCTTAGGCTTGTGTGTGGCTGCTCGGCCATGGAAACCCATATCATGAAGCTGCTGATGAACAGTTCTTGTGCTGACGTTGCTTCCAGAGGCAGTTTGGAACTCAGTAGTGATTGTTGCAAACTAAGACAAACAATCTTTATGCGCTACACGCTTCAGCACTCGCTGGTCCTGTTCTGTGAGCTTGTGTGGCCTACCATTTCGAAGCTGAGCCGTTGTTAATCCTAGACGTTTTCACTTCACAATAACAACACTAACAGTTGACCGGGGAAGCTCTAGCACGGCAGAAACTGACTTGTTGGAAAGGTGGTATCATATGACGGTGCCACATTGAAAGTCACTGAGCTCTTCAGTAAAGCCATTCTACTGCCAATGTTTGTCTATGGAGATTACATGGCTGTGTGCTCGATTTTATAAACCTGTTCGCAACAGGTGTGGCTGAAATAGCCGAATCCACTAATTTGAAGGGGTGTCCCTTCGCTATCCTATATGGCTCTGGAACAGCCTAGAATTTATCATCTTTAATGTTGATTTTCAGTTACTCCTGTGTATGCAGGTTCTCAAAATGCAGGAAATCAAAAGCACACAAGCAAGAAGTGAAAATTTTGTAACCACTTCTATGGAGTCTAGTAGATTGGTATGTTGGTATGGCATTCTGACATGCTGTCTCAACTTTGGTGCTTCAAAGTGTTGGTGAAAACACAACTTTCTCATCAAGTGTATCCCAACCCTCTACTGAGGGATCCTCAGACAGTTCTCAATTTGGTTTTAATCCTGAACTAGCCACCTGATTCAACTAATCAAGGCCTTCGTGATCAGTTGTCAACTCAGAGCTGCAACAAAAATGTAGATAGATTGCTGGTCCCACAGGAGAGGGTTGGGAAATACTGGTCTAGACTCATTGAGCTCAGTGTCTCTGGGAGAATCACCACACACTCAACCCTGCTTATCACAGAGGTAGACCAGTGCACTGAAACTTGGCCCTGAGAAGCCCAGGAGTGGGAGGGAGGGGGAGACCAGTGGGGTTACACTCACTCAGTACCAGATCAGATGGAAAAAAGCAGTGGATTTTAAGCAGCGGGCCCAACATGGATCCCTAGGGAACTCCTGAGTATTCAACTGTTTGTCTCAATCTTTCCTTAATCATGATTAGGTTAAGTCATAGTTGAAACAAAAACCTGTATACCGGGAAGGTCCTTAGGAGAACCACTGGGACAGATAGAAAGAGACGGAAGCCTAGAGCACCCAGCCTCTTGATAGTTACACAGACAATTGATAATAACCCTTCACCAACACCAGGGCTCGATCAGGGGTGTTTTACCTTGTTCAAAAAACTCTGACCTCCGTTTTAAATTTTTCATGGATATGGGTTCTATGTGAGAGATGGAGAAATCAGAACAGGGTCAGAGAGCATAAGCGAGTGGGAGAGAAACATTGAAGTAATAGCTTCAATCATACAGCTACGTGCACAGATATGGTTCTACCTGTGCAGAGCACATGCCCCTTTGCCCTTCCAGTCTCCAAATTGCCTGGTAGTATTTTTTTGTATACATATTTTGTCACTGTTGTTTGGAACCCACTGCACGCAAGACAAGCTGTTAAGTTCACTAGCCACCATCCTGTATGTTGGTTGCACCTGTTGATCTGCCCTGTATGGAGCTCGTGTGCGCCCGGTTGCGCCTTTTGCCCAGTCTGTTCTGTACGGAGAATCCGTGCACCTATTATCCAAACATGTATACCTTGAGAGATGCGGTCACTGGTTGAGTGTGTGTAGCTAGCTACCTAGCCAGCTAGCTAGTTTAAATATCAACAATACTGACACAGCAGCATAACATTTCATTAACACTTGATTTAGCCTACAGCATGATCAATATTCAGTCTGGTTTGCTGATATGTGCAACAGAGAGAGGCAGTAAGACATGGAGAGGTAAATCACAATCAGTAAAAGAAATTGAGGTAGCTAACAATCAGATTTACATCAATCATCTACATCAATGGTCAGCTGATTGCCCACCCTCTTTACCCGATGTCAATTATGTCTCAAGGAGTCACTGCAACAGAGGCATATGGTATGTTATAATTTTCGAGATATGAATTATGAAAGGTCTGTGCACGGCCCTGCTATCATGGCATGGGGAACTTCAATCAAGATCTCCATTCTCCACTATTGAACACATAACAACTACATTAGGATTATGTCATCACACTGAAAACAAAAAAATCATATGCAGGGCCAGCTCCGGGCATAAGCAAATTTTTTGGGTGGGAACTCAGTTGGGGTCTGAACTTACTCTTGAGAGTTAGAATAGTACAATACACAAGGTGTAAGTTGAAAATGTGGTTATGCATCAGCAGTTTTCCTCTTCTGTCAGTCATTGACAGTCACTCAATTATCCATGTCATTTAACCATTTTTTGATCGATAAGTTAGTCTAGCCAGTTATCTAAACTTGTATTGATCATTGCCGAATACCAACAGGGCACGCAGGGCATTGTTTTGTTAGTCATTCTCACTCAGATATCATTAACATTGCAAAATGTGTAGAATTGCAGGAAATTAGCTTTAAAACTGAAAAAAAATATTTCAGCCCCTTGAAAATTTATTGGAATTGCATGACATTTTTTATAAAATTCCCCCCCAAAATCTACGCCCGATTGCAAAATGTGTAGACTTGCATGAAATTAACATTAAAACATACATTTTTCACCCCACCGTCAAAAGGGGGGGCCACAAAAAAAGCCCGCTTGGTGGTCTCCCATAGGGCCCCCAAAAGTCTAGAGCCAGCCCTGATCATATGTGAGGTCTTCCCAAAATGCTCACACAGACATATCCGACATTACAACGAAACAGTACATCATCATATTTGCATATGTATTTGTATTTATTATGGATCCCCATTAGCTTCAGCTACTCTTCCTGGGGTCCAGCTAAATTAAGGCAGTTTAAACAATTTTAAAAACATTACAATACATTCACAGATTTCACAACACACTGTGTGCCCTCCACCACTACCACATATCTACTGTAAAAAATCCATGTGTGTGTGTATGTATGTCTGTGCCTATGTAATGTTTTTGCATTGCCCCCCCCCCACTACGCTGCTGCTACTCTCTGCTATTATCCACTTTAATAATTCTAGTTACATGTACATAATTACCTCAATTACCTCGACACCGGTGCCCCGCACATTGACACATTGACTCTGTACCGGTACCCCCTGTATATACAGTACATAGCCCCGCTATTGTTATTTACTGCTGGTGTTTAATTATTTGTTATTCTTATCTTTTACTTTTTTTTAAAATTTTCATAAAACTGCATTGTTGGTTAAGGGCTTGTAAGTAAGCATTTCACTGTAAGGTCAACACCTGTTGTATTCGGCGCATGTGACAAATACAATTTGATTTGATGTTCGTGTTGCTTCACAGTCCTCACTGATCCAAAAGGTGTATTTTTGTCTGTTTTTTTAAATCTAATTTTACTGCTTGCATCAGTTGCTTGATGTGGAATAGAGTTCCATGTAGTCATGGCTCTATGTAGTACTGTGCGCCTCCCATACTCGGTTCTGGACTCGGGGACTGTGAAGAGACCTCTTGTGGCATGTCTTGTGTGGTCTGCATGGGTGTCCGAGCTGTGCGCTAGTAGTTCAAACAGACAGCTCGGTGCATTCAACATGTCAATACCTCTCATAAATACAAGTCAATCGCTCTTCCACTTTGAGCCAGGAGAGATTGACATGCATATTATTATACACTGCTCAAAAAAATAAAGGGAACACTTAAACAACACAATGTAACTCCTAGTCAATCACACTTCTGTGAAATCAAACTGTCCACTTAGGAAGCAACACTGATTGACAATACATTTTACATGCTATTGTGCAAATGGAATAGACAACAGGTGTAAATTATAGGCAATTAGCAAGACACCCCCAATAAAGGAGTGGTTCTGCAGGTGGGGACCACAGACCACTTCTCAGTTCCTATGCTTCCTGGCTGATGTTTTGGTCACTTTTGAATGCTGGCGGTGCTTTCACTCTAGTGGTAGCATGAGACGGAGTCTACAACCCACACAAGTGGCTCAGGTAGTGCAGCTCATCCAGGATGGCACATCAATGCCAGCTGTGGCAAGAAGGTTTGCTGTGTCTGTCAGCGTAGTGTCCAGAGCATGGAGGCGCTACCAGGAGACAGACCAGTACATCAGGAGACGTGGAGGAGGCTGTAGGAGGGCAACAACCCAGCAGCAGGACCGCTACCTCCGCCTTTGTGCAAGGAGGAGCAGGAGGAGCACTGCCAGAGCCCTGCAAAATGACCTCCAGCAGGCCACAAATGTGCATGTGTCTGCTCAAACGGTCAGAAACAGACTCCATGAGGGTGGTATGAGGGCCCGACGTCCACAGGTGGGGGTTGTGCTTACAGCCCAACACCGTGCAGGACGTTTGGCATTTGCCAGAGAACACCAAGATTGGCAAATTCGACACTGGCGCCCTGTGCTCTTCACAGATGAAAGCAGGTTCACACTGAGCACATGTGACAGACGTGACAGTCTGGAGACGCCGTGGAGAACGTTCTGCTGCCTGCAACATCCTCCAGCATGACCGGTTTGGTGGTGGGTCAGTCATGGTGTGGGGTGGCATTTCTTTGGGGGGCCGCACAGCCCTCCATGTGCTCGCCAGAGGTTGCCTGACTGCCATTAGGTACCGAGATGAGATCCTCAGACCCCTTGTGAGACCATATGCTGGTGCAGTTGGCCCTGGGTTCCTCCTAATGCAAGACAATGCTAGACCTCATGTGGCTGGAGTGTGTCAGCAGTTCCTGCAAGAGGAAGGAATTGATGCTATGGACTGGCCCGCCCGTTCCCCAGACCTGAATCCAATTGAGCACATCTGGGACATCATGTCTCGCTCCATCCACCAACGCCACGTTGCACCACAGACTGTCCAGGAGTTGGCGGATGCTTTAGTCCAGGTCTGGGAGGAGATCCCTCAGGAGACCATCCGCCACCTCATCAGGAGCATGCCCAGGCGTTGTAGGGAGGTCATACAGGCACGTGGAGGCCACACACACTACTTAGCCTCATTTTGACTTGTTTTAAGGACATTACATCAAAGTTGGATCAGCCTGTAGTGTGGTTTTCCACTTTAATTTTGAGTGTGACTCCAAATCCAGACCTCCATGGGTTGATAAATTGGATTTCCATTGATTATTTTTGTGTGATTTTGTTGTCAGCACATTCAACTATGTAAAGAAAAAAGTATTTAATAAGATTATTTCTTTCATTCAGATCTAGGATGTGTTGTTTAAGTGTTCCCTTTATTTTTTTGAGCAGTATATTAGCTCTCTGTGTACATCCAAGGGCCGGCCGTGCTGCCCCGTTCTGAGCCAATTGCAATTTTCCTAAGTTCCTTTTTTGTGGCACCTGACCTCACGACTGAATAGTAGTTCAGGTGCGACAAAACTAGGGCCTGTATGACCTGCCTTGTTGATAGTGCTGTGAAGAAGGTAGAGCTGTGCTTTATTATGAACATACTTCTCCCCGTCTTAGCTACTGTTGTATCAAATATGTTTTTACCATGACATTTTACAAACCAGGGTTATGCCAAGCAGTTTAGTCACGTCACCTTGCTCAATTTCCACATTATTTATTACAAGATTTAGTTGAGGTTTAGGGTTTAGTGAATGATTTGCCCCAAATACAATCCTTTAATTTTTAGAAATATTTAGAACTAACTAATTCCTTTCCACCCACTCTGAAACAAACTGCAAATCTTTGATAAGTGATGTAGTCATTTCAGTTTTTGTAGTAGCTGACATGTATAGTGTTGAGTCATCAGCATACATGAACACACTGGCTTTACTCAAAGTGGTACGTCATTAGTCAAGAATAAAAAGGTAACATTTTTGACATGCGTTTTTCTGGAATTTTTTGTTGTTATTCTGTCTCTCACTGTTCAAATAAACCTACCATTAAAATTATAGACTGATCATTTCTTTGTCAGTGGGCAAATGTACAAAATCAGCAGGGGATCAAATACTTTTTTCCCCTCACTGTAGCAGGTGGTGTAAAGCCATAACACATACGTTTCTTCCAGCAGCAGACTATGATCGAAAATGTCAAAAGCTGCACTAAAAAACATAAATTTATCTAAGCCAATCATCATTTGTGTAAGTGCTGTGCTTGTTGAATGTCCTTCCCTAAAAGTCTGAAAGTTTGTTGACAATTTGTTTACTGTAAAATAGCAATGAATCTGGTCAAACACAATTAAAAAAAATGTACTAAGTGTTGAGAACAGGCTGATTGGACGGCTATTTAAGCCAGTAAAGGGGACTTTAGTATTCTTAGGTAGCGGAATGATTTTTGCTGCCCTCAAAGCCTGGGGGCACACACTTTCTAGTACGTTTAAACTGAAAAGATTGCAAATAGGAGTCACTACAGACCCTGGTTCGATTCCAGGCTGTATCACTACCGGCCGTGATTGGGAGTCTCATAGGGTGGCGCACAATTGGCCCAGTGTCGTCGGGGTTAGGGTTTGGCCGGGGTAGGCCATCACTGTAAATAAGAATTTGTTCTTAACTTACTTGCCTAGTTAAATAAATACAAAACTATATGAATGATAGAGCTGAGTTTGCCCTTTTTTCCCCAAAATGCCAATTAAGGTGCTCCAAAGCTTTTTACTATCATTCTTTATGTAATTTATCTTTGTTTCATAGTGTAGTTTCTTCTTCTTTTTATTCAGTTTAGTCACATGATTTCTCAATTTGCAATATGTTTGCCAATCCGTTCTGCAGCCAGACTTATTTGCCATTCCTTTTTTCAAATCCTCATCAATCCACGGGGATTTAATAGTTTTTAGTCATTTTCTTAATGGGTGCATGCTTATTAGTAACTGGAATAAGCAATTTCATAACTGTGTCAAGTGCAGTGTCTGTTTGCTCCTCATTACACACCGCGGACCAACAAATATACTTTACATCAACAACATAGGATTCACTACAAAAGTAGTAAAGATGTGATCAATACATGTTGATGATTTCATTCCTGTGTTGTTTGTAACTACCCTGGTAGGTTGACTGATAACCTGAACCAGGTTGCAGGCACTGGTTACAGTTTGAAGCTTTTTCTTGAGTGGGCAGCTTGATGAAAGCCAGTAAATATTTTAATCACCCAGAAAATGTTATCAGTACATTGTATTAATATGGATTCAATGTGACCATGCAACAAACAAAAATATTTTTTTCTCTCACAATGATGTGCTATGTCAATGTCCTTACCAACCTTGTCACAACATGTTTGCAACTTTGGGAAAATATACCTCTCTGTTGATGTCACATAAATTATCACGAATTTCACACGTTATCCAGATACTGACTGTTAGCACTTGGTAGTATATAGCAGCTGCTGCTATCAGGAAACTAGGCGTATGTCGCGGGTCACTAATTCACAGGAGAGCCATTTGAATGTAAACTTGAAAAAAAATGAAAATGTGGTTATTAGCAGAAATGCCTTCACAAACGTGAAATTTCATGTGCCTTAATAACAAACTTGTATACCATCTGTAAATATGAATAAAATTGTTAAATTACGAGCCTAGTTGGTTTAGCCAAAGAAAAAGTCAGCAACCTTCCCGCTAGCCATGATTGGCTGAGATAATGAGTGGGCTTGACATGCCGAGAGATGAGTTTGCATTGTCTATTTGAGCTGGTCAGTGTGTCTAGGTAATCCTGTCTAACGCGGCTTTAAAAAAAATGTATCGTATATTAAAACTGCATGTGTTGCTCTCCACTTCCTGGAGGACTGAGTTTTGAAATCAGTGGAATTCGAGTATGATAGCTAAGGAGATGGAGAAAACACCTGCTTCTGGATTACATTTTCAAACTAAGGGCAACCCTGGCATCCGACAGGAAATGCGTCCAACCATGAATGGTGAGTGAATGATGATTAGTCTAGCTAGCTGTCACATCCTGACCAGCAGAGGGAGTAATTGTATTAGTTTTGGTCAGGACGTGGCAGAGGGTCGTGTTTTGTATGTATTTCTACGTTCTGTCTAGTTTAGGTTTTCTATGTTTAGGTTTAGGTGTTGGACTCTCAATTGGAGGCAGGTGTTTCTAGTTGCCTCTGATTGAGAGTCCTATATATAGGTGTGTGTTTGGTTTGAGTTTTTGTGGGTAGTTGCATTTGCACTGCTGTTTGTCTAGCCTGCAAATCTGTTAGCTGTCGTTCTGTTTCTTGTTTTTCCCGTTACTCACTTTAAACAATAAATTAAAGTATGAGTATTCCGGTACCCGCTGCGCCTTGGTCTCACCTCTTCGACACTTGTGACAGAACTACCCACCATACCAGGACCAAGCAGTGGAGGATATCTGGCGAGGACCGGGGAACACGGCTGGTAAAGGAGCCGGAGAGGCAGCCCCAATAATTTTTTGGGGGGGGGCACAAGGGCAGTTTGGCGGAAAACACCTGCCTCCAATTGAGAGTACAATCCCCAATTAACTAAACATAGAAATACAAAGAACTAGACTAAACATAGAAATACATTAACATAGACCAGTGCCCAAACCCGGAATAATAAATCAAACACACCACTAAACACACAACCACCCCGAACCACATAAAACAAATACCCTCTGCCATGTCCTGACCAAACTACAATAACAAATAACCCCTATTACTGGTCAGGACGTGACAACTCTCGTCTGAGTGTGCCAGAGAGCGCAGAATAACTGTTGAACTTACGAACACTCAACACCCGTTGAATATGGCCGGTGTCAGTAAATGTCGGCAAAAAATAAATAGCGGTCCTACAGTAGCTGTTAAAAGCTAACCGTGTCACGGAATCCACGTAAAAACAAGTTCGGTATTTGTATTTAATGAATAGCGGTTTTGTTTTAATCAAAAATAACAAACCAAGTGATTTCCAGCATACAATGTTCAGCTGCACACCCTGATCAAGTTATGTGGTGGCATGCGCAAACAAAATGTGTGAATGTACATAATTGTACATAATTGAACAATGAGCATTCACCACCAAAAACACTTGTTCCTGTTAATAAAGGCTAGTCATATCCTCTCTGGTTAGTATATCTGCTCTATGCTCTTTACCTTTGTTTCTCACGGTCACTGTCTCGTCACGGAAGCCTCCATTCACTCCATTGGATGCCACATCCTGCAACAAGATGAATTAAAAGCCTGTTGAGAACTGTCTGGGGTTTTATCAGTACATTGTATTACTATAGATTCAATGTGACCATGCAACAAACAGAAATCACACGTTTTTTCACAATGATGTCCTATGTCAATGTCCTTACCAACCTTGTCACAACATGTTTGCAAATTTGTGATATATCAAGTTTTATTTGGGTATTTGTGAGTAACATAGCAAGAAAGCTAATAAGAAACATTTGAACCTTATCAACACAACGAGGTCTTCGTGTAAAACTCACAATGATTGGTTGGGTAGTGACCTTCTTGGTGGTTTCCATGGATCCCCGAGAGGTGAAATCCAAGCTGGTGGTTGTGTCGGGGGAACCTATAACTGTTGGATGATGATCCATACTGGTCAGATTGATGGTCTTATGGCTTTTAAACGGCAGGGAAGGTAGGTCTCTGTCCCAGTCTGAACGTCGCAGACGTGTGGCAATGGCAAAATTAAAAAGGGTTGTGTGAGTGAGTGAGTGAGTGAGTGAGAGAGAGAGAGATTAGGAAAGGTACTAGTACTTTAAAGGTACTACTATACAACTATATTACACAAAGTACTTACAGAATTTTCTGCATGGTATAATAATAGTAAAGACATCAAAACTATGAATAAGAGAGATGCATTCACTCTTGGCATTCTCTCAACCAGATTCATGAGGTAGTCAGTCACCTGAAATGCATTTCAACTAACAGGTGTGCCTTGGTAAAATACTTTTTTTGAATTTATTTTCTTCTTAGTATGCTTGAACCCCATTGTTGTGACAAGGTAGAGGTGGTATACAGAAGATAGCCCTATTTGGTAAAATACCAGGTCCATACTATGGAAAGAACAGCTCAAATAAGCAAAGAGAAATAACAGTCCATCATTACTTTAAGACATGAAGGTCAGTCACTAGAAAATTTCAAGATCTTAGAAAGTTTCTTCAAGTGCATTCGCAACAACCATTAAGCGCTATAATGAAGCTGGCTCTCATGAGGACCGCCACTGTCACGTCCTGACCAGCAGAGGGAGTAATTGTATTATAATTTGGTCAGGACGTGGCAGAAGGGTATTTGTTTTGTATGATTGGGGTTGTGTGTGTTATTAAAGGGGTGTTTGGTTTATGTAGTCTGGGGTTTGAGTATATGTTCTAGTGTTGGTTTTCTACGGTTTTCTAGTCTGTCTATGTCTGTGTAGTTTGTGTGGCTCCCGATCAGGAACAGCTGTACGTCGTTGTTCCTGATTGGGAGTCATATATTAGATGCTTGTTTTCACCTGGGGATTTTGTGGGTAGTTATCTTTAGCACTGCTGTTGTTATTATAGCCTGTTAAACTGTCTTCTGTCGTTCTTCATTTTTTTTTTTTTTGGTGTTCACTTTATTTAATAAATAATCAAGATGAGCATCCACATTCCTGCTGCGTTTTGGTCATCGCTACCCAACGACACCCGTGACAGCCACAGGGAAGAAAGACCCAGAGTTCCCTCTGCTGCAGATGATATATTCATTAGAGTTAACTGCATCTCAGATTGCAGCCCAAATAAATGCTTCACAGAGTTCTAGTAACAGACACATTTCAACATCATCTGTTCAGAGGAGACTACATGAATCAGGCCTTCATGGTCGAATTTCTGCAAAGAAACCACTACTAAAGGACACCAATAATGAGAAGAGACTTGCTCGGGACAAGAAACACGAGCAATGGACATTAGACCGGTGGAAATCTGGCCTTTGGTCAGATGAGTCCAAATTTGAGATTTTTGGTTCCAACTGCCGTGTCTTTGTGAGATGCAGAGTAGGTGAACGGATGATCTCCATATGTGTGGTTTCCACCGTGAAGCATGTAGGAGGAGGTGTGATGGCATGTGGGTGATTTGCTGGAGACACTGTCAGTGATTTATTTAGAATTCAAGGCACACTTAACCAGCATGGCTACCACAGCATTCTGCAGTGATATGCCACCCCATCTGGTTTGCGCTTAGTGGGACTATCGTTTGTTTTTAACAGGACAATGACCCAACACACTTCCAGGCTGTGTAAGGCCAATTTGACCAAGAAGGAGAGTGATGGACTACAGCATCAGATGACCTGGCCTCCACAATCGACCTCAACCCAATTGAGATGGTTTGGGATGAGTTGGACCGCAGAGTGAAGGAAAGGTGCTCAGCATATGTGGGAACTCCTTCAACACTGTTGGAAAAGGATCCCAGGTGAAGCTGGTATAGAGAATGCCAACAGTGTGCAAAGCTGTCTTCAAATATTTTGATTTGTTTAACACTTTTTTACTTACTACATGATTCCATATGTGTTATTTCATAGTTTTGATGTCTTCACTATTATTCTACAATGTAGAAAATAGTAAAAATAAAGAAAAACTCTTGAATGAGTAACTTTTGACTGGTACTGTACGCTACCGCTTGGAAGGGAAAATAAGGTTGTTGTTATGGTGTCGTTCTAAAGAACAGCGAGGATAACAGAGAAACCACCTTCCGCACCCATGCACAATCTACAAACCCCTAGCTTTCCCAACAGGTTTACACGCTCTCGTACAAAAGCGTCTATTTTGATATGCATTGCACATTCAACAGATCACACAAATCAATACACTGACTGATGTTTTGGTGGTGTAATTGTGATATAGTAGGATGGGTAAACTTGTTGGTGAAAACATACAGTGAGCTCCAAAAGTACTGTGACAATTACATTTTTGGTTTGTTTTGCCTCAGTTATATAATAACTGTGAGGTTAAAGTGCAGACTGTCAGCTTTAATTTGATGGTGTTTTCATCCATATCGGGTTAACCGTTTACACACTACAGCACATTACACAAAAGTATTGGGACAAATACACGTATATGTGTATTAAATTAGTAAAAAGTTAAGTATTTGGTTTCATATAACACTTACTAATGACTACATCAAGCTTGTGACTCTACACATTTGTTGGATGTATTTGCAGTGTGGTTTGGTTGTTTCAGATTATTTTGTGCCCAAAATAAAATAATGGTAAATAATGTATTATGTTATTTTGAAGTCACTAATTGTAAATAAATGAACAATGATGAGTGAGAAAGTTAGACGCACAAATATCATACCTCTCCCAAAATGCTAACCTCCTGTCACGGATCCCTCCGGAACTGTGTCATTACGCACACCTGGTCCCCATTTCCCTGAGTGTAATTGTATAAATCTGCCCTTTGGTTTCCATTGGGCTGTCAATTATTGTTCCAATGTCCATTGGTCATGTGAGTACCTGTGCTGTGTTGGTTTTCGTGCCGCGTGTATTGCGCAGATGATTACGGGTCTCGTCCCGTGTGGTATCATTGTGCGCTTGTGTTATTTATTCGAGGTACTCGCTCCTTTTGTTTTTGGGTTTCAACCCTGTGTTTTGTATACATGTTTATTTGGTCTTCGTCTCTGTGCCTTTACATGGCACGCTGTAATTTGATCCCTTTATACCAACGTGACAGAATAATCGACTATTAAGGGAGACAGCGGGATTGGCCCGCCCGATGACGCTGCGACTGGTCCGTCCGGCGCTGCTGCAACTTAAGCTGCTGCAACTGGGCCGTCCGATGTCGCCACAACAGGTCCATCCAACGACGCAACTTCGGCAGTGGCAACTGGCCCGTCCGATGACACAACTTTGGCAGCTGCATCGGGTCCTGATCGACCCGCACTGCGTTCCTGTGATCGTCCTCGGGGTCAGTGTCATTGCACTGCTTGAGCAGTCCATTGGTGGTGTCCATTGGTGGTGTGATTACCTATGCGTTGGTGCAGCTGTTATGCTGTGTGCTATATATATTGTGTATTATGGGTATCGTGTGTTTTTGTATACGTGTTTTGTTTTGGGTGTATTAAAAACCTCTAATTTGTTTTCCAAAAACCCCTTACACTGTCTCCAAAATCCTTTATACCAGCGTGACACCTTGCCTTGTTATTGCAATGATGAGAGGTTAGCACATCGTAGTGGTATGATATTTGTGCATCTGTAACTTTCTCACTCATTATTATTTAGGATTATCCATAATCATGGTATCATCCACCTTAATGTAGAGTCAAAATGACACAATACATTATTTACCATTCACTTCTATTAAGCACAAAATAATCTGAAACACAACAAAAACAAACAGAAAATGTGTCCAACAAATTTGTAAAGTCACAAGCTTGATGTAGTCATTGCGTGCTATGAAAATGAGACCAAATACTTAACTTGTTATTACTTTAATACACAAGTAAATTTGTCCCAATACTTTTGGTCCCCTATTTTAGGGGACCTATGTACAAAAAGTGTTGCAATTTCTAAACGGTTCACCTGATATGGATGAAAATACCCTCAAATTAAAGCTGACAGTCTGCATAACCTCATACTCATTGTATCATTTCAAATCCAGTGCTGGAGTACAGAGCCAAAAGACCAAGTTCGGACCTGTGGGATCTTGTGCCTGAGTATGAGTTAATTCTCCACAAGGTAGACACCACATAAGGAATGAACAAAGGAGAACAGAGGGAGACAGAAACAGACAGTGATAAAGATTCAGAAACACAAACAGACTGTCAGACAGACAGACATAGAAGGGGAAACAGAAGTATAGAAACACAAGCATACAGAAAGTGAGAGACAGACAGACAGACAGGCAGGCAGAGACAGTGAAACTACAGACAAGGAAGATAGACAATACTGGGCACACATATCACTAACTAAAGGGTTATTCCAGAACAGAGGACTAGAAAACTAAGGAAATGATCATTAAACAGCCATTAAATAATTGAGCCATGATACCAGAAAAATGTACTGACCAATTTAACGTGTCGCAATAGTTTACCAACACAGCAAACATAAATAACACTGACATTCTACCAATACAAATACTCTGTAACAACACACACATTCTCTCTCTCTCTAGTCGTCTACTCACTGTTCCTGCCGTGACGGCGTATGTCCATGGTAAGGCTTCCCTGCTGCAGAGCTTGCTCTGTGCTGCTCTTCCACTTGCCGTAGCTCATCCCTGCCACCCTTTGCCCGCTCACCGACAGCACCTCGTCGCCCACCTGCAGTTGGCACAGCTCTGCTGGGCTGCCTGCGGGGCACAAGAGAGGGGCAGCGAGGTCAGATATAGAGAGGGTAAAGAAGGAACAGAAGGAAGGAACAGTGGTCAGATATAGAGAGTGTAGAGGACACAGGGGGTGAGATAGATATGTAGAGAGGGAATCGGGTCTCAGATATAGGGGCAGAGAAGGCACTGGGGTGAGTAATAGAGAGGGCAAGACAGGTGTCACAGTAGTGATGTAGACCAGTCAAGATACATTTAAACTGTTACAATAGAGAGATGACAGAGATAGGACAAGGCAGCGATTGCAATAAAACATCTCAATTATTTAAAGTGGCTTCAGCTTCTCGTCTCCTTCCCTCATTTGCATTGATGAGAAAGAGCTGGACTACTGAAAAGTCAGGGGTGGAATGACAACAGGTACCAGGTACTCCCCTAGTACATACAGTATAGGCTAGAAAGAGACAACCCCAGCAAATCTGACCTAGATAGAGGCTGCCCTACATAAGGCCGGGCACATGATTTGCAACTGACTACTTATCTTCTAGTAATTTTAAGAAACATTTGTGTGTTGAAAATGCCTAGCCACTTGTATAACATATTTGCATACACTTCAAACACTTCAAAATACACCAGACACGCCACTATGGGTTTCTTCACGGTACCCAAACCAAAAAGAGATTAGTTATGTATAGAGTCACGTCATCGTGGAATGCGCTGCCATCCAGATGCAAAAACGAAGTTTAGCAAAAAAAAATATATATATTTAAAAAACACTGTATCACAGTGCCTCTCCTCTTTCTAAAGATCTAATTTAACTGGACTGTATATAAGAATATGAAAATGTATGTATAAATAGTGTGTAAATAGTATTTTTTTGTTTTCTCTTGGTGTCTTTCCTTTACATAACTCTTATTTTATGTAATATAGTTGACCAAGCTACCAATTACTTCCCACTGGAAGAAGTTAAGCTACACTAAAGCTAGCCTTAAGAAACATATAGTTTACTTAACTAAACTACTTTGTGATAAATACTAATATCTAAATCTGAAATATCATAGACTACAAATTTGCAAGAACAGATCACTCTGGAGTCAACTGTTAACATAATGTTTAATTTAGTCTATTAAACGCAACAACTGTCTCAAGTGTGAATTAGGAAGGTCTGATGTAAAAAATGTATGAAACTTCTTGCCTACCTTTTTAGCAAAAAACAAAGTGTAGTTGTAGTAGTTATTTTCACCGCTACATGGCAAAATAGTAACTAACTACTAAAAACACTACCCATATTTGAATTTAATTCAACTACCAACAAGCTACTGCAAAATGTAGTTCAATTACTTGTATTTCACTATTTCACAGTCTATTGGCACTGTACTAAGGTATCTGGCACTATGTGTGGTTGCCAGCAGAGGCAGAAATTGGAGGACGGGCTCATTGTAATTGTTGGAATAGAATCAAATGAATGGTATCAAACACATCAAACTCATGGACCTCCAGCTACTGGTGCAGTGTTAGCAGTGGAATGGTATTTACTCTTTTGTGTGAATTATGAATGGTTTTTGAACAAAAGGGAGTGAAGCCATTGTCCACAAATCAAATCTCACCAAGCAACTACAGTCCTTTGTTGCGTGAGAAGTCAGCTGAAATACATTTTGGTAATGAGATGCTGAAAAGGAAGACTGCAACAAGGACACGGTATATTTGCTCATAATTGATCAATGATCATGTCCTAGGGCAGTTTTCTTCCCAGTGTCTCACACATTGTCCATTGCTTAAATAAACAACCTTTAAAACTTTCTCACCGAGATGAGAGATGAGCCTGCTGTGCCAGTGGAGGCTGGTGTCACTTTAAAAATGATGTGCTCATTGTTAAGGCTGGAGTATCAAACACATTAAACATGGTTCCGAAGTGTTTGATACCGTTATAATAACTGCCATTACTCTGTGCTCATTCTTCCTTCACTATCCTCCAACAGGCTGTCTGTACGAAGGCCCGGTTTACAATCAGACAGTTGTTACTCTTTGTTTGTGTTAACCATGCTAAATGTGTGTGTTTTGTGCTAAATGTGTGTGTGTGTATGTGTTTACCTGGTTGGATGGAGGTGACGTGTGCTCCAGTGGAGTCCCACTCTGCCTGGAAGCCAAAGTCTCGACTGCTGTTGGGCTTCTGGTTGAGACTGATCCGCATGTCAGCGTAGCTCTCCTACACAACACACACACACACATTAAGAATGCCAGGTTGTGTTCCAAAGCCAAGGAAATAATAACATTTGTTCTTCACTATAAATTATTAGTTGCTGTCTGACAATGGAAAGCATCGCTCCTACTGTATCTCCTACTGTATGTAGCACTAGCTGCATAGTATAGTATGCACAGTGACACTACAGTATGCAGTACACATCGTACTCGCTTTCTCGCTCACTCGCTCCAGTACTGTGTCTGCTATTTACATTCCAAAATGTCTTTAACAAATTGGTTTTACATGTGATGTCCTTATTACTATGTGCTATTTTTGGCTTTGGCTCTGGAATACTGCAAATGTGCCCTGAAAAAGTCTAATCTGCCTAATAACCAAAATCTAAACCTACCTGGTTTGTGTCTTTTGTAGGTAACGGACTGACTGGGGCTGGGTAGGCCACTTTTGGGGTCTGGAGGGCGGGTGAAGGACTCCTGGCCTGAGAAGGGACAGGAGAAGGGGCCAGGGTAGGGGCAAGTGTTGTGGCAAGTGTGGGGGTCACACCCCTTTCTTCTTCTTCTTCTTCTTCTTCTTCTTCTTCTTCTTCTTCTTCTTCTTCTTCTTCTCCACTGCTGTGGGCAGAGCTGGAGAGGGAGTGCGCCTTGTCCTCAGAGGTCATGACCTGGATATAGCGGCTCGGGGCCGACGGCTTCTTGGTGAATTCCGTCTCTCCGTTCACACTTTCCTGAGAGTCAGCCATCAGAGGAGCCTACAGTGCATTCGGAAAGTATTCAGACTCCCACACTCCCCCCCCTTATCAATCTACATACAATACTCCATAATTACATTTTTTGAAATGTTTACAAATTGTCCTGTTGGAAGGTGAAACTTTGCCCAAGTTTGAGGTCCTGAGCGTTCTGGAACATGTTTTCATCAAGGATCTCTCTGTACTTTGCTCCGATCATCTTTCCCTCAATCCTGACTACTCTCCCAGTCCTGCAATTGAAAAACATCCCCACAGCATCATGCTGCCACCACCATGCTTTGCCGTAGGGATGGTATTGGCCCGGTGATGAGCGGTGCCTCCAGACGTGATGCTTGGCATTCAGGCCAAAGAGTTAAATCTTGGTTTTATCAGACCAGATAATCTTGTTTGTCATTGTCTGAGAGTCTTTTGGGTGCCTTTTGGCAAACTCCAAGCAGACTGTCACATGCCTTTTAACGAGGAATGGCTTCTGTCTGGCCACTCTAGTATAAAGGCCTGATTGGTGGAGTGCTGCAGAGATGGTTGTCCTTCTGGAAGGTTCTCCCATCTCCACAGAGGAACTCTAGAGCTCTGTCAGAGTGACCATCGGGTTCATGGTCACCTCCCTGAGCAAGGCCCTTCTCCCCCAATTGCTCAGTTTGGCCGGGCAACCAGCTCTAGGAAGAGTCTTGCTGGTCTCAAACTGTATTCTTGGGGACCTTCAATGCCAATGTTTTGGTACCCTTTCCCAGATCTGTGCCTCGATACAATCCTGTCTCGGAGCTCTACGGACAATTTATTCGACCTCATGGCTTGGTTTTTGCTCTGACGTGCACTGTCAACTATGGGACCTTATTTTGACAGGTGTGCCTGTCCAAATCATGTCCAATCATTTGAATTTACCACAGGTAGACTCCAATCATTTGTAGAAACATCTCAAGGATGATCAATGGAAACAGGATGGACCTGAGCTCAATTTCGAGTCTCATAGAAAAGGGTCTGAATACTTATGTAAATAAGGTAGATTTTTCATTTTATTGTAATTTTTTTTGCAAACATTTCTGAAAACCTGTTTTTGCTTTGTCATTATGGGGTATTGTGAGTAGATTGATGATCATTTGTTTTTATTTAATCCAATTTAGATTAAGGCTCTAACGTAACAAAATGTGGAAAAAGTTAAGGGGTCTGAATACTTTCCGAATGCACTGTATATTTATATGGTTAAAAGGGAGCCTATTTTTACATGGTTAAATGTACTTTGATAGAATAATTAAAAGTTGTGAGCAAATAATAATCAAAGTCATAACAAGCCAACAGTAAACCTGTCGTCCCCACGAATGATGCAGCGCCAATCAAGGTAGTTTTGTAAATGCCGGAGCTCTACGGCAAAATGCATCATTCACCAATGTTTCGTCAAAATCTGGCCAGTGGTGTCGGAGATATCACGTGGGTTAGTAAGACTCATATCCCTGAGCACATGTGGCAAATTTTATGACTGAGTCAAACAGATCAAGAGAAATAAACATGTGCCAGTTATAGTGCCACAGTGTGGTTGATAGGAATGTTCTTGTACATTCTGAGTCTTGAAAGTGTTTGCAACATGTGTACCACATTTTGTCACAATACAAATATCCTTGACTAATTTATTTACATTTATGTACCAGACTACACCCAAGTGAATGTTTATGGGCCAATAGCGTTGTTGTTTTAGGTACTAGCCTGAAACATATTGCTTGAGAGACCTTTGTCCCTAGATCCCACATATCAAGTTTTGTGCAGATCGGTCATTCGGTGCCAGAGGAATAACTTTCATTCTAAATTACTTTAGGTCAAACGGGGTCAGACTCTTGGCCTTTCAAACGCTTGTTATAGTGGCACCATCTGGCCAATCAGTGTAATTTTATAAATGAAGGATCTCTATGGCAGACACATCATTTCATCAAAATCAAGCCAGTGGTGTCTGAGATATCATGTGTGATGTACGTATAGAGGACACAGATCCATAGTCCGATTTCATTGCGAGGGACAATTATAAAATGATCAAAGTCGTAAGCCAATAGTTTTTTCATTATTACTATTGTATCAAACCCTATAGAGACTGAGAGATGTAAAGTAACTATTTGGACAACACTGTCTGGAGGTCTCTCAAGCTTAATGTACAATATACTAATACTAGTTAGAATTGTTGCTAGCTCCAATGTGTTGATGCTAAACAACTTAAAGAGATCGTGCCTGAACAAGTTCATGACACAAGTTATTCGCTCGTGGACAGATGCACGTCACATAGGATGGTATCCCACAAACTGTGGGATGCAAAGACTAATGAGGAACTTCGTTCCGCTGTGCAAATTTCTTCTTCACTGATCATTAGGAACAAATCACGATTGAACAGGTGTTTGCATCTTTCTCGAATTTTTGACAGGAGGGGACATTTTGGCCCATGCTTTGGCTGAGTGTTTCAATTTGGGGGGGCGGGGGGGGGTGGAGACTAGTCTCATTGATATATTTTATCTTCCATCTCCCCCTAGAGCCTAATCGAGCATCTGACTTTATGTTCTGGTTTTCCGAGATTTCTAACACTCAAATAATCACTCAATGTCACAACGTCCACAGAAGGTGGCGCCTCTCTCCGGTCGGGCGGTGCTCGGCGGTCGTCGTCGCCGGCCTACTAGCTGCCACCGATCCATGTTTCGGTGTCTGTTAGTTATGTCTGTTTTTTGTCTGCACCTGTTCCTTGTTTGTAATTAGGGGGGGTATTTAGTTTGTCTGTTTGGTTTGGGGATTTGTGCGGGATTGTTGCTTGTTATGTTTTATGTTGTGGCCAGGATTTATTTATGTATTAGACTACGCGTACTATTTAGGTTTTAGGGTTGCCGGGCTGCACCCCGTCTATTTTTGTATTTTGGAGCTGTTCTCCTGCCTTATTGGGACTCTGCACCCTGCCTTGTTGCGGCATTTTTGTTTATAGATTATTAAACGTTTTGTTCAACGAACCTCCGTCTCCTGCGCTTGACTTCACCCCTTTTCCTGCCATCGAAACGTGACACTCAAACTCTGTTTTATATCAAAATGCCCTGCTAATGATATTCTTCTGATGCTATACAACTCGCCTTCGTAACAGCTGTAAGAATATTTTAAGATAAATACACAACGGGGAGGACTAAAGGTTAAGAGTGGGTCAGAGACACAGGAGGAACTTCACTCTAGGACTCATAGCTATATGTGGCAAGTTCTCATTGGTCCGAATTGTCTATACATTAGGCCTGAAACAGGATACTTGGTATTTGGCCATTGGCCCAGTTTTATTGCAAGGAATTCTAATTGGTCAACCACAGGCTAGGGTTGGGTTATAAATTACATCCTGTTGCTTTGTTCTGAGGAGAAGACATTGAGAACAGGGAAGAATGACCATCTACTTCCCAGCATAACAACTATGATTTGTACTCTTTGTATAAATATATTTTTCTCCCCTTGATTTACTTTGGGGTCTGTGTTTTTGAAGAATAACATCATCTGCTAACACAGTGAAAGTGAAGGTAATAGAGTGACAAGGCTGGAAACAGCAGCTTTGCTAAGTAAATGGTCACATAGTTCAAAAAAGCTTCATTCATTATTCACTGACAGATAAAACAAATCAGGCGTGTGAGCAACTACTACACTGGAAATAGACTACGCTGCAACCGACACAATACAACATTCCTACAGTCTTAGGTCCTGTTCATTATGTAACAAATAGAGGAAAATGGACTGAAACAGGTAGCGATTATCTGGACTTGTCTATTATGAAACATTAATTTAAATGTTTTGTTGTAGAAGTTTCAAAAACGTTGCGTGCCCTAATGAACATAACCAAGTACACAACACACAGCCATTGAAGTACCTCACCCAAATCCTCTAGTCTACTAAAAGCAGTTTCTGCAGAAAGCAGTCCTGAGGTAACAAACAACTACACACATAGACAGAACTGGAAAGTGTGGTAATATTACTATATACTACGGTACTCACGGTGTAGGCGCAGGGCAGTGCTGCGACGCCTGTGGACTGGCTCCCGAAGGGCCGTGGCATGACGACAGAGGTGAGCCGAGCACTGTCCGATCTCATGTAGCTCCTGGGGAGAGAGGCAGAAACCCGAGACACACCAGGAGGCATGGGCTGTGGGTCCATCACCACCGAGTTGTACTGTGGCTGTTGTTTGTACAGAGAGCCACCACCAGTGGATGGGGTCACTTCTTCAGACACCTTCCCCACCCATGGGCGACTGGGCTCGTGCACTTTGGGTAGTAGGCTGGGGGTGGTGGTGGTGCTGAAGGTCTCCTCCGTCTTGGCTGCACTGGTGTACCGTGAGGCCAGGCCTGGGGCTCTCTCTGAGGGATTCGAGGCTAGAATGTAGGGGTTGTAGTTGGAGGTGTAACCCACAGTGGTAGTGTTGTTGGTGACGTCGCTACCAGAACCGAAGGGACTGTCGATACTGTCACTCATGTTGCCCCTAGAAGGCGAGACAGCCCTGTTGGTTGTCGTGGTGGCAGCGCATGCCTCCTCCCTTGGGGTGAGCACGGAGGAGCTAGTGGGTCTGAGGCGGTCAACAGGGGTGTAGGGGTTGTCGAAGGTGTAGCTCCTCGGAGGGAGGGTGCGGAAGACCGGGGCGGAGTCTTCAAACACGTCCTGGTCCAGAGAGGCAAGGGAGTTGAGGCGACGGCCGATGGAGCTGTGGGGATGGAAAAGAGAGGGAGGGTGGTGAAGTAGAGAGGGAGGGGGAGAGAGAGGAGGGTGAGGGGAGAGAGGGATGGAAGAGAAGGGAGGTGAAAGAGAGAGGGGAAAGGGATTAAAAGGTGTTAGGTAAGCGATTGAGAGAGAGAAAGACAGAGAGAGAGAGAGAGAGAGAGAGAGAGAGAGAGAGAGAGGAGGGCAGGGTAAAAGGAAGATAGGATGGGTGAAAGAGAGAAAGGAGCCGAGGAAAGGAGGCGAAGAGGCAGGGGAGGATGGGAAAACCAGAGGAAAAAGTGAAAGGTGGAGGGGATAAAAGGAGAGGGCAGAATGAGAAAAGGATTGAGGTAAGGTGAAAGGGGGAGTGAAAGAGAAGTTTGAAAGAACAAAAAAAAGGTGAGGTAGGATTTAAGCCACGATTAGATTATACTTTCACACAATGCTTTGCAGAGAGACAATTACTGTTCATTCATTAAAACAGTCTCAGGTCACTTTCTCTCAGGGCAAACGTCTAAACAAAAGTCAGTAAAAAACACAAAAGTTTGCATGGCCCTGTATTTGTGCCTGAGTTGTCATCGACCGGTGTTTGTTGGTGTAGTAAGTACTTATACAGTAACAGGACAGTTTTGAGTGAGAGTGAAAACACATCTAAAAATACTGATTCGAATTCTGATGACAAAATACTTTAAACAGGGTAAAACATATACAACCAATAAAGGATTATACAATGCCTTCAGAAAGTATTCAGACCCCTTGACTTTTTCCACATTTTGTTACGTTACAGCCTGATTCTAAAATGGATTTAAAATAAATCCTCAGCAATCTAGACACAAAACCCCTTTATGACAAAGAATAAGGCTGTAATGCAACAAAATGTGGAAAAAAATCAAGGGGTCTGAATACTTTCTGAAGGCACTGTATGTTTCTAATTGTCTGGTCAAAAATAATGATTTATACCTTGTAGGAGCATGGCTAGCCCAAATGCCCTTTGGTAACTGTATAGAATATAGAGAACATAATAACTAGAACACATGCAGGATTTGTATTTGAGGATGTCTAATCTAGCAGATACAGTTCTTTCATCAATCCATCATTCATAGACTCCTTTTTTAAGTCTTACATTCAATCAGGCCATATTTCATGAGCACATTTCATTATATAGGTTATTGTTAGATGATTGCCTCACCTTGCGAGACAGTTTTGTCACATTAACAATGCACTTTGCTGCAGCACAGGCATTCAAAAAGTAACTGTTTAATGCCCAGACCTGTATGTACACAACCTAGGTGCAGTATCTACCTGTCCCCACTGTCATGTTCATCAGGCACCAAATGGAAGAACAGGCAGGGACTACGTGGACATGTAGGGATCAACTGGACATGTCCAGTAAGAAAGCCTCATTATCATTTTCCCTTGCAAATTGTTTTCCGTTGAGTGCCTGAATTAAATCATTGGCGCTGGTGTCTACCTGTCACTCTATTACCTCCAATTGGAATTCTGGAAACCGTGGCTCCCTATGGTCTGCTCCCTCTCCTCTTTCTTCTTCACAATATCAGAGTTGAAGCTCTTGCGACGGTTCTTCCACTTGGTGAGATCCTGCAGAGAAGAAACGCAAGCCAGAAACCACCTTAGAAACGTGCATCTTGGAAAAATGAATGTAACAGTTAAATCCCCTAACGGATGTTGAGGGTGGCTAATGTGATAGGTGTTAGCTGCATAGTGGACAGAGAGAGAGAGAGAGTCCTATTTGTGTCAGTTTAACTCCTCCCACCTCAAGTCCCATGTATATTGGGGCCCGTGAATGACCTAAATCTGTGCTAAGACGCCATACTATACTGCTGCACCATGTCATCACAAAACTGATAGACATATAGCACTGTAACTGACTACAGTAACAGGTAAGAATGAGGCCTGCCTCACACAGGAAGCGGCGCAGGTCCTAATCCAGGCACTTGTCATCTCCCGTCTGGATTACTGGGCCAGAATAGCTGTTCTCTTCAGATTTCTATTCTCCCCATTTCAAATACGAACTAGACTGATCTGTCATATAGTATGTTGTTACAGTGGGGGAAAAAAGTATTTGATCCCCTGCTGATTTTGTACGTTTGCCCACTTACAAAGAAATGATCAGTCTATAATGTTAATGGTAGGTTTATATGAACAGTGAGAGACAGAATAACAACAAAAAAATCCTGAAAAACGCATGTCAAAAATGATTTGCATTTTAATGTGGGAAATAAATATTTGACCCCTCTGCAAAACATGACTTAGTACTTGGTGGCAAAACCCTTGTTGGCAATCACAGAGGTCAGACGTTTCTTGTAGTTGGCCACCAGGTTTGCACACATCTCAGGAGGGATTTTGTCCCACTCCTATTTGCAGATCTTCTCCAAGTCATTAAGGTTTCGAGGCTGACGTTTGGCAACTCGAACCTTCAGCTCCCTCCACAGATTTTCTATGGGATTAAGGTCTGGAGACTGGCTAGGCTACTCCAGGACCTTAATGTGCTTCTTCTTGAGCCACTCCTTTGTTGCCTTGGTCGTGTGTTTTGGGTAATTGTCATGCTGGAATACCCATCCACGACCCATTTTCAATGCCCTGGCTGAGGGAAAGAGGTTCTCACCCAAGATTTGACGGTACATGGCCCCTTCAAATGATGCGGTGAAGTTGTCCTGTCCCCTTAGCAGAAAAACACCCCCAAAGCATAATGTTTCCACCTCCATGTTTGACGGTGGAGATGGTGTTCTTGGGGTCATAGGCAGCATTCCTCCTCTTCCAAACACGGCGAGTTGAGTTGATGCCAAAGAGCTCCATTTCGGTCTCATCTGACCACAACACTTTCACCAGTTGTCCTCTGAATCATTCAGATGTTCATTGGCAAACTTCAGAGGGGCATGTATGTGTATTCTTGAGCAGGCGGACCTTGCGGGCGTGCAGGATTTCAGTCCTTCACGGCGTAGTGTGTTACCAATTGTTTTCTTGGTGACTATGGTCCCAGCTGCCTTGAGATCATTGACAAGATCCTCCCGTGTAGTTCTGGGCTGATTCCTCACCGTTCTCATGATCATTGCAACTCCACGAGGTGAGATCTTGCATGGAGCCCCAGGCCGAGAGGGAGATTGACAGTTCTTTTGTGTTTCTTCCATTTGTGAATAATCACACAAAATGTTGTCACCTTCTCACTAAGCTGCTTGGCGATGGTCTTGTAGCCCATTCCAGCCTTGTGTAGGTCTACAATCTTGTCCCTGACATCCTTGGAGAGCTCTTTGGTCTTTGCCATGGTGAAGAGTTTGGAATCTGATTGATTGAATGCTTCTATGGACAGGTGTCTTTTATACAGGTAACAAGCTGCGGTTAGGAGCACTCCCTTTAAGAGTGTGCTTAAAGGGAGAGAGGGGGTCAAATACTTATTTCCCTCATTAAAATGCAAATCAATTTATAACATTTTTGACATGTGTTTTTCTGGATTTTTTGTTGTTGTTATTCTGTCTCTCACTGTTCAAATAAACCTACCATTAAAATTATAGACTGATAAGTTCTTTGTCAGTGGGCAAACATACAAAATCAGCAGGGGATCAAATACTTTTTTCTCCCACTGTACAAGTAGACAGCTGGGATGGCTTTGACTTGAGTGTACACATTTAGACAAAGACACAATAACCATGGCTTATATAGTGATATGGTTGATGACTGTTTAATTGGTGATGATTAAACAGGCCTAGTTCCCTACATATTAATGACCATACTAGATTGCATAAAGCATGGGTTGGACAGGCTTTGCATTCTAATTTTAATGGCAAAGCCAGGGGAACATCAATTTTGTGATTCACAAACTAGTACAGTTTTCACCCTCACAGATAATTTCAGATCCTGGAGGATGTTTTACAATAGTTAGTGACACCCTCTTCCAGAACTCTGTAGTAAGACTCCATAAGACTCCTGAACAGGTAATCAAATGGCTACCCGGACTATTTACATTGTGTGCCCCCAACCCCTCTTTTACGCTGCTGCTACTCTCTGTTTAACATATACGCGTAGTCACTTTAACTATACATTCATGTACATACTACCTCAATTGGGACGACCAACCAGTGCTCCCGCACATTGGCTAATTGCATTGTGTCCCGCCACCCGCCACCCACCACCCAACACCCGCCAACCCCTCTTTTACGCTACTGCTACTCTCTGTTCGTCATATATGCATAGTCACTTTAACCATGTCTATATGTACATACTAACTCAATCAGCCTGACTAACCGGTGTCTGTATGTAGCCTCGCTATGTTTATAGCCTCGCTACTGTATATAGCCTGTCTTTTTACTGTTGTTTTATTTCTTTACTTACCTATTGTTCACCTAATAGCTTTTTTGCACTATTGGTTAGAGCCTGTATGTTAGCATTTCACTGTAAGGTATACACCTGTTGTATTCGGCGCACGTGACAAATACACTTTGATTTGATTTGATTGTGAATGTTTCCGCCCCTAACTGGGATGACACTATATTTATGATCTCTTTTAGCCTCTCTCCTTATTCTTGACACCCACCGCCACATCTTCGGCGAGGACCTTAACTGTGTTATTGAACCAAGACTTGACCGGTCTAATCCCAGAACACCTATTCCTTCCGGAATGGCAAAAGCTCTTTCTACATTCATGACCCAAATGGATTGTGTTGATCCATGGCTCTTCCTCCACCTGGTCACAAAGGACTCCTACTTTTATCATGTTCATCAAGTCTACGCGTGCATAGACTGCTTTCTTTTTTTTTTTTAGATAGAACCCTTCTCCCCTCAGTTAAAACTACAGAATATTCTGCTATAGTCTTTTTCCCCCACATTCTGGTCTTAGCTCTTACTCCGAAGAGAGTAAGAGGCGAAACTTCAAACTCAATTTAATCTGCTTGCCACTGATAAAGCAGAGTTTCTGTTTCAATGAGCACAGGGGACGTACTACGAATATGGTGACAAGGCCAGCCACCTTTTGGCACACCAACATCAAATCTAATGTTATTTGTCACGTGCGCCGAATACAACAGGTACCGTGAAACGCTTACTTACAAACCCGTAACCAACAATGCAGTTCAAGAAATAGAGTTAAGAAAATATTTACTAAATAAACTAAAGTAAAAAATGTAATTAAAAGTAACACAATAAAATAACAATATGGAGGCTATATACAGCGGGTACTTATAAGGAATCAAGGTAAGTGCAGACTGTGAAGTAACAATGTTTATTGTAACAACAGGAGCAGGCAAACGACAGGTCAAGGCAGGCAGGGGTCGATAAATCCAGAGTAGAGGCCAAAGTACAGGATGGCAGGCAGGCTCAGGGTCAGGTCAGGCAGAGGTTGGTAATCCAGAGGTGGAGCAAAGGTACAGGACAGCAGGCAGGCTCAGGGACAGGCATAGGGGTCAGGCGGGTGGGTACAGGGTCAGGACAGGCAAGGGTCAAAAACCAGGAGGATGAGGAAAAAGAGAGACTTGGGAAAAAGAAGCAGAGACAACCACTGGTTGACTTGAACAAACAAGGTGAACTGGCACAGACAGACAGAAAACACAGGTATAAATACCCAGAGGATACGTGGGGAAGATGGGCGACACCTGGAGTGGGTGGAGAGCACAAGGACAGGTGAAACAGATCAGGGCGTGACAGTACCAGTAACGAGTCAATGTGCGGAGGAACTTGTTAGTTGAGGTATTTTGTACATGCAGTTAGGGGTAAAGTTAAACGCCAGTCAGCATCGCATCTTATCTCTCAGGTACATGAGTCTTCCTGTAATCTTACAAGTGATTCCTCTAATATTAATTCACCGTTTGTGTCATTGCATTCTAACCTCTACAAATCCGAACCCTCATGAGATAATACGGCCATGGACAACTTTTTAGATAACTTGGATATTCCATTCATTCATATGGACATGAATAAAGTTCTGGATAACGCTCTGCATCTAGATGAGATAACAAAGGGTCTAAAGTTAATGCAAAGTGGCAAGGCCCCATGCCCGTCGATTTTATTAGCTCGCCCCATTACTATTAGATATGTTCACCGACTCGTTATCACAGGGCTCTTTCCCACCGACGCTAACTCAAGCCTCCATCTCACTTATACTCAAGAAAGATAAAGATCTGTCAGAATGTGGTGGATTTCGTCCCATTTCACCCCCCGCTCCTTTTTACACTTTCGATAGAACCACTTTCCTTGGCCTTAAAATTATCATCATTATTCAATGGAATCTACCAAGCTGGTGAAGAACACAAATTGTCACTGTATGCGGATGATTTACTATTACATATCACTAACCATGTGAACTCTGTCGGTAACATACTGCATATTTTAAACACAATTGGATCATTCTCAGGTTACAAATTGAACATTCAGAAAATGTTTTCCGATCAAGCAAATTCCCCCTGGAGTCCTGCCTTTCCATCTATTGCCCTCTGGTTTTTCCTATTTAGGTGTGAAAATAACACATTCTCAGGCTACCCTCCATAAAACTAACTTTGCGAGTCTTGTCACACGATTTAAAGCAGACTTACAATGCTGGGATAGTCTGCCTCTCTCCTTAGCTGGAAGAATCCAATCTGACTCATTTCAGGACACTAGGCATATGATGCACATCAGTACTTCACAGGAGAGCCATTTGAACATAAACTTTTTTTTTATATCAAAATGCGTTTCTTTTTGTGACCTTTCATGTGCTTTAATAACAAACGTGTATGCAATCTGTAAATACAAATGAAATTATGAAATTATGAGCCTAGTTGGTTCAGCCACAGAAAAATAACCTTCCCGCTAGCCATGATTGGCTGAGATAATGGATTGGCTGGACATGCCGAGAGATGTGTTTGGATTGGTCTGCCATGTAGCAGGCTTCTGTCTATAATATGAGCTGGTCAGTATGTGTAGGTAATCCTTTCTAACGTGGCTTTTTTGAAAGATATCACATAGAGAACTGCAAAGGTGTTTCTCTCCACTTTCTGGAGGACCTAGTTTGGAAATCAGTGGAATGCACGGTGGAATTAGAGTATGACAGCTAAGGAGATCGAGAAAATTCTGCCGTTTGATTGCAAATATGCAGACAGCTATAAAAAGAGAACACACAGAAGGCTGTTGTATAAAACACCTGTCTATCCGGATTACATCTTCAAACTAAGGCAACCATGGCATCCGTGACAGAGAGGGAGAAGCGTTCATCCATGTATACGGGTAAGATAGTCTAGCTAGCTACATATTCAGATATTACACGTTTCTAATTTTGTCAGAAAGTCGTTTTCCTTTCAAGTTAAAGTGTACTGTTAGCTAGCCAGCTAACATTAGCTGGCTGGATCACTAGCTAATGTTACCTGTATGATCTGTGTAGTAATATTATTCATATCTCAGAGACATTTCCATTGCTAGTTGTAGCTAGCTAGCTAACATTGAACCTGATTGGTTCAATGTTGATTCATGCAGGATAGTAACGTTATGATTTTTTTGTTTAGCTCGTTAGCTAGCTACATGTCTAAACAAAAGACTCCACTATGCAAGCAACCATTTCAATAGAATGTTCTTGATGTTACTGTGTCAACTGTCGATATACGTAGCTGGTAAATTCTCTCTGGCTATCTACTCCAATTTCAGAGCACTCGTCTGAGTGTGCCAGAGCGCTGAAAAACTGACAAATTTATGAATGCTCAACACCCATTGAATGCAGCCGGTGTCAGTAAACATTGACAAAAAAGCATGATAAAATTGTTGCCAGCAGCATAGTTTCAATCACCAACACTCTAGATAAAGACAGCCTAACCAGCTCTGCTAGGATGAGTCAAATGGTCAGAGTGAGCTGTTCCCTCATTTTTGTATGGAAGTAGCTAGCAAGCTAGCAACGTTAGCCAGTTAGCTTGGGTGCTTGACTGCTGTTGTTAGGTTAGAACTCTCAGATCAACCTTACTCCTTGGCCAGAGCGTCCAATAGTATATTAGTAGTATATTACATGTTAAATAACATAAGATGAAACAAATTAAAGTACTTTGAAATGCTCCGAGACTCTCAGAGGTCACCAAGCACAGAGAGAAATGCTCTGAATGCTCCGAGACAGTCAGAGGTCACCAAGCACAACATAGCTTCAGCGTGTAAATCAGCTAGAAAGATGTGTTTGAATCAAGTAATTGTCTCTGGCCTCCTCCCAGTTAGGGGGAGTGATGAGCTCTACAGCAGTCTCACAACTCAATCACTGGTTGAAAAATGTTTTCTGCCCCTCCCAAAAGATAGAATTTGTAGATAATTGGCACTCTTTCTCGGACTTACTCACAAACAGGACCAAGCCTGGCCTGCTGAGGAGTGACAGACTTCATCCTAGCTGGAGGGGTGCTCTCATCTTATCTATGAACATTGACAGGGCTCTAACTCCTCTAGCTCCAAAATGAGATAGGGTGCAGGCCAGGTAGCAGGCTGTTAGCTAGCTTGCCAGCTTAGTGGAGTCTGCCACTAGCACAGTCAGTGTAGTCAGCTCAGCCATCCCCATTGGGGTGGCAGGTAGCCTAGCGGATAGAGCGTTGGGCCAGTAACCGAAAGGTTGCTAGATCAAATCCCCGAGCTGACAAGGTCAAAATCTGTCGTTCTACCCCTGAACAAGGCAGTTAACCCACTGTTCCTAGGCTGTCATTGTAAATAAGAATTTGCTGTTAACTGACTTGCCAAGTTAAATAAAGGTTAAACCAAAAAAACTATGGAAACCGTGTCTGTGCCTCGATCTAGGTTGGGCAAAACTAAACATGGTGGTGTTTGCTTTAGCAATCTCACTGGAATTAAGACCTCCTGTCATTATTGAAAGATAATGTTAGATCCCTCACTTACAAGGCAGTTATAGTCAATTAACTGATCATAATCTTGATGTGATTGGCCTGACTGAAACATGTTGAAGCTAGGGGGCAGTATTGGCACGGCCGGATAAAAAAAGTACCCGATTTAAACTGGTTACTACTCCTGCCCAGAAACTAGAATATGCATATAATTAGTAGATTTGGATAGAAAACACTCTAATGTTTCTAAAACTGTTTGAATGGTGTCTATTAGTATAACAGAACTCATATGGCAGGCCAAAAGCTGAGAAGATTCCATGCAGGAAGTGCCATGTCTGAGAATTTGTTGTCCTTCTGTTGCATCTCTATCGAAAATACAGCATCTCTGCTGTAACTTGACCTTTTCTAAGGCTTACATTGGCTCTCAGAAGGCGCCAGGAAGTGGAATGATGTGTCTCCTGTCTCTGGGCGAAGAACAGCAGGAGATTTTGTGAGTGGTCAGGCTCGGGACAGTGACACTGGCGATGTGCGTTCATGAGAATTCTCAATTTCTTTCTTTCAGCCTTTGAATGAATAGAACGTCGCCCGGTTGGAATATTATCGCTATTTTACGAGAAAAATAGCATAAAAATTGATTTTAAACAGCATTTGACATGCTTCGAAGTACGGTAATGGAATATTTTAATTTTTTTTGTCACGGAATGTGCTCGTGCGTCACGCTTCGGATAGTGACCTGAACGCACAAACAAAACTGAGCTATTTGAATATAACTATGGATTATTTGGAACGAAAACAACATCTGTTGTTGAAGTAGAAGTCCTGGGAGTGCATTCTGACGAAGAACAGCAAAGGTAATCCAATTTTTCCAGTTTAGTGAGCACCAAACTTGGTGGGTGTCAAATTAGCTAGCCTGTGATGGCCGAGCTATCTACTCAGAATATTGCAAAATGTGCTTTCGCCGAAAAGCTATTTTAAAATCTGACACCGCGATTGCATAAAGGAGTTCTGTATCTATAATTCTTAAAATAATGTATGTATTTTGTGAACGTTTATCGTGAGTAATTTAGTAAATTCACCGGAAGTTTGCGGTGGGTATGCTAGTTCTGAACATCACATGCTAATGTAAAAAGCTGTTTTTTGATATAAATATGAACTTGATTGAACAAAACATGCATGTATTGTATAACATAATGTCCTAGGAGTGTCATCTGATGAAGATCATCAAAGGTTAGTGCTGCATTTAGCTGTGGTTTTGGTTTTTGTGACATATATGCTAGCTTTGAAAATGGCTGTGTGATTATTTTTGCCAGGGTACTCTCCTGACATAATCTAATGTTTTGCTTTCGCTGTAAAGCCTTTTTGAAATCGGACAATGTGGTTAGATTAACGAGAGTCTTGTCTTTAAAACGGTGTAAAATAGTCATATGTTTGAGAAATTTAAGTTGTAGCATTTTTGAGGTATTTGTATTTCGTGCCACGTGATTCCACTGGCTGTTGACTAGGTGGGACGCAAACCTAGCCCATAGAAGTTAAGACCTGATGAATTTAATGTGTTAAATGAGGCCTCTCTTCCTGTTTACACTAGTGAACATATCCCCCACATATCCTGCAAAGGTGGAGGTGATGCTAACATTTACAATAGCAAAATTCTATTTACAAAAGAAATTACTGCCTTAGTTAGGAGCACACACTTGGCATTCTCTCAACCAGCTTCATGAGGTAGTCACCTGGAATGCATTTCAACTAACAGGTGTACCTTGTTAAAGGTTAATTTGGTGAATTTCTTTCCTTCTTAATGCATTTAAGCCAATCAGTTTTGTTGTGACAAGGTAGGGGTGGTATACAGAAGATAGACCAAGTCCATATTATGGCAAGAACAGCTCAAATAAGCAAAGAGAAATGACAGTCCATCATTACTTTAAGACATGAAGGTCAGTCAATCCAGAACATTCCAGAAAGTTGAAAGTTTCTTCAAGTGCAGTTGCAAAAACCAGCAAGTGCTATGATGAAACTGGCTCTCATGAGGACCGACACAGGGAAGGAAGACCCAGAGTTACATCTGCTGCAGAGGATAAGTTCATTAAAGTTACCAGCCTCAGAATTTGCAACCCAAATAAATGCTTCACAGAGTTCAAGTAACACATCTCAACATCAACTGTTCAGAGGACACTATGTGAATCAGGCCTTCGTGGTCGAATTTGCTGCAATGAAGCCAATACTAAAGGACATCAATAAAAAGAAGAGACTTGCTTGGGCCAAGAAACGTGTGCAATGGACATTAGACCGGTGGAAATCTGTCCTTTGGTCTGATTAGTCCAAATTTGAGATTTTTGGTTCCCAACCACTGTGTCTTTGTGAGATGCAGAGTAGGTGAACAGATGATCTCCGCATGTGGTTCCCACCGTGAAACAATGGAGGAGGAGGTGTGATGGTGTGGGGGTGCTTTGCTGGTGAAACTGTCAGTGATTTATTTTGAATTCAAGGCACACAGCCTTCTGCAGTGATACGCTATCCTATCTGGTTTGGGATTAGTTGGACTATCATTTGTTTTTCAACAGGAAAATGACCCAACACAACTTACACAGGATGTGTAAGGGCTATTCGACCAAGAAGGAGAGTTATGGAGTGCTGCATCAGATGACCTGGCCTCCACAATCACCCAACCTCAATCCAGTTGAGATGGTTTGGTATGAGTTGGACCGCAGAGTGAAGGAAAAGCAGCCAACAAGTGCTCAGCATATGAGGGAACCCTTTCAAGACTTTTGGAAAAGCATTCCAGGTGAAGCTGGTTGAGAGAATGCCAAGAGTGTGCAAAGCTGTCATCAAGGCAAAGTGGGGCAACATTGAAGAATCTCAAATATAAAATATATTTTGATTTCTTTAACACTTTTTTTGGTTACTACAGTTGAAGTCGGAAGTTTGTATACACCTTAGCCAACTACATTTAAACTCAGATTTTCTAAATTCCTGACATTTAATTCTAGTAAAAATTCCCTGTCTTAGGTCAGTCAGGATCACCACTTTATTTTAAGAATGTCAAATGTCAGAATAACAGTGGAGAGAATTATTTATTTCAGCTTTTATTTATTTCATCATCACAATCCCAGTGGGTCAGAAGTTTACATACAGTCAATTCGTATTTGGTAGTATGGCCTTTAAATTGTCAAATGTTTCAGGTATTCTTCCACAAGCTTCCCACCATAAGTTGGGTGAAACATTGGCCCATTTCTCCTGACAGAGCTCATGTAACTGAGTCAGGTTTGTAGGCCTCCTTGCTCGCACACACTTTTTCAGTTCTGCCCACACATTTTCCATAGGATGAGGTCAGGGCTTTGTGATGGCCACTGGGAAGTATGCTTGGGGTCATTGTCCATTTGGAAGACCCATTTGCGACCAAGCTTTAACTTCCTGACTGATGTCTTGAGATGTTGCTTCAACATATAAACATCATTTATCTACCTCATGATGCCATCTATTTTGTGAATTGCACCAGTCCCTTCTGCAGCAAAGCACCCCCACAACATGATGCTGCCACCCCCATGCTTCACGGTTGGGATGGTGTTCTTCGGCTTGCAAGCGTCCCCATTTTTACTCCTAACGTAACGATGGTCATTATGGCCAAACAGTTCTATTTTTGTGTCATCAGACGAGAGGACATTTCTCCAAAATGTACGATCTTTGTCCCCATGGGCAGTTACAAACCGTAGTCTGGCTTTTTTATGGCGGTTTTGGAGCAGTGGCTTCTTCCTTGCTAAGCGGCCTTTCAGGTTATGTCGATTTAGGACTCGTTTTACTGTGGATATAGATACTTTTGTGCCTGTTTCCTCCAGCATTTTCACAAGGTCCTTTGCTGTTGTTCTGGGATTGATTTGCACTTTTCGCACCAAAGTACGCTCATCTCTAGGAGACAGAACACGTCTCCTTCCTGAGCGGTATGATGGCTGAGTGGTCCTATGGTGTTTATTCTTGCGTACTATTGTTTGTACAGATGAACGTGGTATCTTCAGGCGTTTGGAAATTGCTCCCAAGGATGAACCAGACTTGTGGAGGTCTACAATTTTTCTTCTGAGGTCTTGGCTGATTTCTTTTGATTTTCCCATGATGTCAAGCAAAGAGGCACTGAGTTTGAAGGTAGGCCTTGAAATACATCCACAGTTACACCTCCAATTGACTCAAATGATGTCAGTTAGCATATCAGAAGAACATAATTTTCTGGAATTGTCCAAGCTGTTTAAAGGCACAGTCAACTTCGTGTATGTAAACTTCTGACCAACTAGAATTGTGATACAGTGAATTATAAGTGAAATAATCTGTCTGTAAACAATTGTTGGAAAAATTACTTGTGTCATGCACAAAGTAGATGTCCTAACCGACTTGCCAAAACTATAGTTTGTTAACAAGAAATGTGTGGAGTGGTTGAAAAACGAGTTTTAATGACTCCAACATAAGTGTATGTAAACTTCTGACTTCAACTGTACATGATTCCATATGTGTTATTTCATAGTTGTGATGTCTTCACTATTATTCCACAATGTAGAAAAAAGTAGAAATAAAGAAAACCCCTTTAATGATTAGGTGTGTCCAAACTTTTGACTGGTACTGTATATGTGTGTATGTACTCCTACATCGCTGTAGTCGGCTGCTACAGACCCCCATCGGCTTCGGGAGACGAACTAACCTCTCTTTCTGATGTCCTGCACAAGCTAAATGACTCTGAATTCATTATTTTAGGAGATTTGAACTGGGACATGCTTACATCTGTATCAGACTCTTTTAAAGAACTGTGTGACTCTCTGAATCTCGCTCAATTAATTAATGCGCCTACAAGACCGAATCCCAGAGCACCTAACAAATCAACTCTATTGGACATTATTCTAACGAATACCCCTCACAAATACACATCGACTGGGATATTCTGTAATGATGTCAGTGATCACTGTGCAATTGCTTGTGTTAGAAATACAAAAATGACCAAAGCCAAACCCCGTTATATTTTTTAAATACATTTCAGACAGTTTGATGAGCAAGCATTCTTACATGATCTTTACCATAATATTGACGACCGACACTGCCTTGGACTATTTTTATATGAAATTTGTGTCCATTTGTGATAAGCATGCGCCTGTGAAGAAATTGGAAGGGACAATCCCTGGTTTTCAGATAACCTGGCAGAATTAATTACAAAGATAAATATATCTTGGGCTCAAGCTAGACATACAAATTCTCCTGTTGACTGGGCCTCCTTCAGAGCGCTAAGAAACAAATGCACAGGTTTGATCAGGAAGTCCAAATCAGATGACTATTTCAATGCAGTCACAGAGAACCTAAACAACCCTACCAAGTTCTGGAAGCTAATCAAATCAGTGTCAGGTTCTAATGTATCCTCTGGCCTTCCTGACCATTTAATGATGGATTCTAATGAAGTGAAGGATAAAGCTGATATTGTAGGGGTTTTTAATAAGCACTTCATTTCTGCTGGTTCAGTTTTTAATAATGGTGGGGCCCAGGCCTCTAATGTAAGCTCTGTTACAGTAAACTATGATATAGGACCTCATGTGAACCATTTTAACTTTGAGCCTGTTAGACACTAAAAAGTCTACAGACTACCGGGACCCCTACAGTGGTTCCTCCTTTAAAAGTTGCGTCATACTGCGGCACATCCTGCGTGCTGCTGCAGCATTCTGTGGTACGTCATTTAATTCTCAGCCATTTCTTCTGATACTGCAAGTTATTGCTAGTTTGACCACCAGAGGGAATCTTTGAGAAGCATTTGATAGTATTCCATATTGGCATTACCAGAGAATTTAAAACCTTTTTTGTAATAACATAATATATGGGATTGATTTTAAGAAATTTGGCTTGATTAATTAGATTAATATTATGATGTTTCCATTCAGAGAAAAATTGTCAGTTTGTAAATTCAGACCGTTTCGCTGTCGGAGCGCAGTAGGGTTGATTTGAGCGTTCTGGCCTTAGAACGGCAGTCAAGCACACAAGCTAACGTTGGCTAGCTACTTCCAGACAAAAAACAGGCGTTATTTTAGTGCATTTTTTACCCTGCCAGCTCCTATTAGCACCAACTCGCCTTCCGAACGTTCTATTCCCAGCTTATTGTTCAATGTCACAATGCCTGCTTCGCTATTGTTGGCAGTGAGACCTGCTCACATTGTTTTATAGCTAAAATGTAAACAACAAAATGTAAACAACAAAAATAATGTTGGAACTCTGTGGTCTTCCCGTTGTTTCCTATGGGGGAAATATAGGCATGTCTGTCTATTTTGCCAAATATCTCGCAATGTGTTCAGTATACCTCTTAAAGACAGTACCACAACTGCAGCTATGGCAGTGGCAAATGAAGTCATTAATGCACTTGATAAAAAGCAACATTGTGCTGCTCTGTTTGTGGATTTATCAAAGGCCTTTGATTCAGTTGACCATGAATTGTTGCTAGCTAGACTCAGAAACGTTGGTCTCAGTGAAGGGAAAGTAAATTGGTTTAGGAATTATCTTACTGACAGAACACAATGTGTGTATACTGACAATAACAAGTCTAGCTTTCTTGAGATTAATATAGGTGTGCCCCAGGGTTCCATTTTATCTCGTGTTGTTCTCAATTTTTATTAATGATTTGGGAAATGGGATACAACCAGCAAAGTTAAATCTATATGCAGATGATGCAGTCATATATTCCTGTGCTCCTTCTCTGGTTCAGGCTGTTGAAGAGCTCCAGACTGCTTTTCAGTCACTGCAGGCCTACCTTAATGGTCTCAAACTGGTCTTGAATGTCCAAAAAACTAAATTCATGACCTTTACCAGAGCTAGAACTCTGCCAGGGAAGGTTAGCATTGTTACATCTGGTGGCTTATCAATTGAAAAAGTGTTGTCCTACAAATACTTAGGTATTTGGTTGGATGACAAGTTGATCTTAAAGGTTCATGTGGATAATCTTGTGACAAAGCTTAAATTGAAATTGGGATTGCTTCCCGCTTATGGCTAGAAAGAAGCTTGTTCGGGCAACTTTTCTCTCTGTAATTGATTATGGTGACTTGTTGTATATGCATGCAGCCTCCTCTGTCTTACAGAGACTGAACTCTGTTAATCATGCATCCTTGTGCTTTTTTACAAATGCCAAGTCACTCACCTACCATAGCACCTTGGACCAAATGGTAGTTTGGACCTCACTTTATACGCGCAGAAAGATTTGAATGTGTTCATCGACAAAGTCCTTTCGGGTAAACTCCCTCTTTACCTCTGTAGTCTGGTCTCCTTCACCACCAGCAGTTACCATACCCGGTCTGCTAGGTGGTTGCTACTTAAAGTCCCCAGGACAGTCATAGTATTAGGCAAGACTGCCTTCTTTTCTTGTGCACCAGAGGCATGGAATAGTTTGCAATCCATGCTTCATCTAGATACGTTAGTGCCACTGAATGAATTTAAAATATTGATGAGAGACTGTTACAGAGGAGTGTAAATGCTTTTTTTAGGCTGGATCATGTTGTATTATATATTTTAATTATGTAATGTATTGATTGTTGCTGTTGCCTTGGCCAGGTTTCCCTTGAAAAAGAGACTCTGGGACTCAATGGGCTTTTCCTGGTTAAATAAATGTTAAATAAATAAATATATAAAATGTATGTGTACATACTGTATATATGTATATTTATATATTATTATTTCCAATTGTATGTTTTAATTTATTTTATTTTTGTATGTATGCTGCTTTTGTTGTTAAGGGGATGGAGGTGTTTCAGTAAGTATAGCTATTCCCAAACTGGGGACAGGGTATGCGCAATGCCGTTGGGAGTACGCCAAAGAAATGTGATTCACATTAAAAAAATTATAATTATTAGTATTAAAAAAATGTTTTAAACAAAAACATTTCTTCACATTTTCAAACAGTACATTTCTATTTTCCAACGGGGCTATACATTTGGGTGAGGTTTTTTTCTCGCCTGAGTAGCCTTGTTTCACTGCCAAAAATACAATTAAACCATCTAGTGTTCAGCGAAATAACAACACAATGTCAAATACAGCTAGTCTAGTCTCTCTCGCGGGAATTCCACTAACGGTCCACATGTAGCCAAACGTAGCTGCTGCTCATTCCGTTTGCTCAAAAATGGATCAATGGTTAAAAAAAGTAAGGCCCGTGTCCATAGAGAGACATACCAGCTGTACTGGTAGTACTGCTACACCTGCACCTGTCGACGACACAAGTCCTGCTTCCACGACCACATCCAATGCTAGCATCAGTAATTCTACATTTGTTGTTAGCCCAGCTAGCATGGACACTGACAGTTGTGAATCTGATGCAGCCCAAGAGCTACTGCTCTGTTACCAGGGAAAGCCCCGAACCACAGACAAGGTCAGTGGACCATTGAAGTGGCGCAAAAATTATAACTACATTGATTTGGGGTTCACTTATATTGGGAGTAGTGCCTTTGCTCAGCCACAGTGTGTTATATGTGCAAAAGTACTATCTCACAACTCGATGAAACCACTCTTGCGCAGACATTTAGAAACAAAACATGCCAATTTGAAAAATAAGCCACGGGAGTTTTTTGAGAGAGAATTAAGATTTTTGAGTAGTAAGACATGTTTAAAAGCAACAGATACCATTAATAAGAAGGGGCTAGAAGTGTCTTATATGGTGAGCTACCGAGTGGGTAGGACAGGCAAGCCCCATACTATTGTGGAGGACTTAATTATTTCTGCTGCCGCAGATATGGCTGGGACAATGCTGGGGGAAAAGGCTAAAAAAACTATACAGACAATGCTTTCATCAAACAACACTGTTTCACAACGCATCAGTGATGGCAGGAGATGTTTTGAAATAATTATTGCTTTGCATACATGTCAGTGTATTCTATGCGTTACAGCTGGATGAGTCAACAGATGTGGCGGGCCTGGCACAGCTTCTGGTATATGTTTGTTACGTTTATGGAGGGTCAATTAAGAAAGACATCCTCTTCTGCAAACCGCTGGAAACCAGGACAATAGGAGAGGATATTGTTAAAGTACTGAACAGCTTTGCGTCATCAAATGGACTTTGGTGGTAAACATGTGTTGGTATCTGTACTGATGGCGCAAAAGCCATGACAGGGAGACATAGTGGAGTGGTAATGTGCGTTTGCTCCCAATTCCACTTGGTACACTGCATAATCCACCGAGAGGCTCTTGCTGCCAAAGGAATGCGTTTTGGACACTACAGTGAAAATGGTTAACTTTGTTAAAACAAGGCCCCTGAACTCTTGTGGATTTTCTGCACTATGCAATGATATGGGCAACAACCATGTAACGCTTTTACAACACTGGTTATCAAGAGGCAAAGTTTTGACACGTTTTTTTTAACTGAGAGAAGAGCTTAAAGTGCTCTTTACTGACCATCATTTTCACTTGTCTGACCGCTTGCATGATGACGAGTTTCTCATACGACTGGCCTATCTGGGTGATGTTTGATCTGAATCTAGGATTACAGGGACTCTCCGCAGCTATATTCAACGCGCAGGTACTTTCCCGAAACGGATGACACAAACAACTGGATTCATTATCCCTTTCATGCCCTTCCTCCAGTCCACTTACCGATATCTGAACAAGAGTGCCTCATCGAAACTGTGAATGTTTAATTTAATCAGAAGCCACTGCCAGATTTCTGGATTGGGCTGCGCTCAGAGTATCCTGCCTTGGAAAAGCGCGACACTGATGCCCTTTGCAACCACATACCTATGTGAGAGTGGATTCTCGGCCCTCACTAGCATGAAAACTAAATACAGGCACAGACTGTGTATGGAAAATGATTTAATAAATGTATCGTATGTGGCAGGCTTACAATGATGGCAAAAACAACATTTGAGAGTGCGCTGACCCTGGTGCTAGAGGGGGTACGCAGATGGAGGTTGAATGTTTGAAGGTGTAAGGGACTATAAAAAGTTTGGGAACCACTGGTATAGGGGGATAAAAGGATGTATCTGTTGAATTTGTCATTTGTATTTCTTTATATGTGCAATAAAAATATACATATATACATTTTTCATAAATCTGTTATGTCATGATTAATACGTTAATGTAGCCCTCATGAGGGAGGGTTCAAGTCAAGTGTAATAACAGTCTTTTGGGTTGAATGTGTGTGATCCCTGGTAAGGTGGGGACCGCTAGTGTTGAACGAATATATGGGGCGTATTGCCACCAAACCAAACCTAACCAAAGGACTGACACAGGGTGAGACTACCAGGGGTGTATTCATTAGTGCAGACCGTAGAAAAATGTTTTGCAATGCAAACTACAGTTTCTATTGGACAAATTCAGGTAGGTCCTTACCAGTTTAGTCCTGTTTGCTTCCATTTGGTTCTTAGCGAATTCACCCTAAGACTACCTGATCCAATAACAAACACTTATTTTCATTTAGCGTTTCAAAATATTTTGTCACAGTATACCTACTGAACACAGCCCATGTATGTGGTGGTCGCAGGTTCATATACTCACATCCTGCCACTGGTCTTCGTTCTCCTTGACCTGCTCTCTGATCTTCTGTAGCTCCTCGTAGCGCACCTGCTTCAGGGCCTCCTGGTCCACCGCAAGGTCTGTCATTGATTTGCTCCTACACACCACCAGAGAAGAGGAAGAGGGTTTAAAGACGGGGTTGAGATCAGTGTCAACTCAGTTACAGGCATTGGACCATCAGTTAGGAGCATAAACCTACAGTGCACAAGACTGATGTTACGGTCATAAATTAGGCTACAGATGTATGTATCAAAACACACTCCAAATCCACTATAATCACAGATACAACACACATGCCAATCATAAATGCAGTCAAAATGTGGAGCAAAAAGTGCTTGTTAAAGTAAATCTCAATTAAATAAACTGAAACATACTTTTACACATAAGTTTATTGTAAGAACACAGAAAACAAAAACCTTTCAAGGTTCAACATTCATTGAAGATGAAACAATAATTTTCATCTACATAACACCATTAAGACTAAAAGGTAGTACAAACAAAACATGGTCCCCATTTTTCAAATTTCTTAGTTAGGTATTAGTAAGCAAACAAAATAAGCAACAGTTGAGTCACGCTAAACACAAGCTTAATGCGATTTTAGCCTAATGGGTTAGACAAACCATGCAGTATATCTCAGCCATTCCATTCTGCAAATACGCTTGTTCACTCAAAGCTTTCAAAGTTGTCTATGGCCAAAAACATTCACTGCATTTGACTTACCTGTAAACTTCTGAATCATACTGCTATCAATGTCTCTCTATCTTGTCTGTCTGTTACACAAAACCAACCATCACGGTAGCCTACAACCTGTGCTTCAACAATTTTCTAACTCTCAGCTGTACATAACATACAGTATGTTTGGTTGGATGACCCCTCATTCCACTTTGATGCCTTGTCAAACGCTGTGTCCCACCCTCCTTGGTTTGGCCCCGCGCCATTCAATACCCAACAATGTGTCAGTGTCATCGTATAGCAGTCAGCCATCGAGTGAGGGAACTAGTAAATGAGCGCAGCAACACAAAGGCAAAAGGAGGAAGGAGGCAGGGGGTGCTCTGTGATTGCATGGTGGGGGGAGGCCTTGGAGAGAACACGACCATGCCACATTCCTGGGAACCAACATAATCAACTCACCCATCGCTAGCAACGTTATGCTTTTGGAGCAGTCTCGGAGAACCAGAAAAGAGAACCACATAGACAAAAAAGTCACATTTGGGCCAGAATTTATTTTCCTACTCTGGGAATAAGTAGAGGTGAAGTGATCCATTTACATTTTAGTCATTTAGCAGACACTCTTATCCAGAGCGCCTTACAGTAGTGAATGCATACATTTCATACATTTTTTTTCTCCATACTGGTCTCCCGTGGGAATCAAACCCACAACCCTGGCGTTGCAAACACCATGCTCTACCAACTGAGCCACAGGGGACTGATCCCTAACTGATCCCTAACCAGTGTCTGGAGTTATTCTCTCCCTCTAATGGCTAAGGTTAGGATTGGGAATCTAATCCTAGACCTGTGGTAAGGGATTGCTACCTTCAGCCTCTGTCTTCAAGATTCATATAGTAGGGGAAAAAGGAAGGGGAAAAGGTAAAGTGCATGGATGGACACAATGGTTCATTGCAATGCATAGTCAAGTGCCACTTCACTTCAGCTTCGTTCTCCTGGGGTTTCACTGTCCTTTTTATTGAAGGTGGGCATGTATCACAGTTAGAGTAACACCTTCCTTTCATCTCTTCGAGACCACAGCTAAGGTGATGTCACTGGAAACTCTACAGGAGTTTTCCATGTGTGAGAGAAATACATCCAGATGCCTCAGACCCATGTTTGAATGGCCTGTTTTGTGAGTGTGTCACACAGAGAAATAGAAAGAGTGTGATTGTGAGTTTGTGAGAGGGAAAGTGTGTGTGCGCTTCATATGTACACACACCTCCATATGTATTTGGACAGCGAAGCTACATTTTTTTATTTAGTCCCTCATTTGAAGAAATCACAAGTATTTGCACTTATAGTGTATTAAAGCAGTCAAAAGTGTATTGTTTGGTCCCATATTCCTTGCACGCAATGACTACATCAAGCTTGTGACTCTTGTTTTGGTTGTGTTTTGGATTAAGTAATGCCTAATAGGAATTGCGTGCAAGGAATACTTAAAATAATTTAAATTAATACACTAAGTGTACTTAGTCCAAATGCTTAGGACTTCTTCACATGGGGGGGGGGGGGAACTAGCTACATGCTACATGCTTTCATTTGTAATTGGTATGAAAATACCCTCAAATAAAAGACGTACGCTCTATGATTATCATCTACCTCTGCTGTGCAGACCTGGGTTGAAATACTATTAGAAATGTCTCAAATACTTTGAGAGTTTACTTCAGCCTGACTGCCATTGTCTGGAGTGCCATGTGGGTGGGGTTTGCACTTTTGAGAATTCTCTATTGAATCCATTTCGCCAGGCAAGCTCAATTGACCACAGCTAAAGTATTATAAATTATTTCAAAGAGTATTGAGAACCCAGGTCTGGTTTGGTGCAGTGTATCCTTTGATCCTTCGATGTCGGCTCTTCCTATCATTGTGAAGCAGAATTCACCAAGCGTTGGATTGTTCACCCACTAATAGGGAACGTGAACTGGGTTTAGACCGTCGTGAGATGGGAATGGTGAAATACATCTAACTAGATCTAACAAAGACACAGCATTCTGTAGTGTGACAGTGTGGAAAATTATTTATTTAAGTAGGGGGTTCATCTCGAAAACCCAGAACTAAAATCTTGCATAATTGCATAAGATTCTTGATTAGGTTCAGGAGGGAGATAATATACTGTATTTTATGAGAAAAGATACTAACAAGACTAGGGAAGTCTCCACCCACCTAAACGGAAACTCTCAGCCAAAGCATGGGCCAAATGTTCCTTGTTAGTCGTCTCATCCCCGTCTGTTCGACAGATGTTACAATACCATCTTATGTTACGTGCGTCTGTCCATGAGAGTGAGTGTGGGGTCAATAGCTTGAGTTATATATAGATCTTACTCATGTTCAAATTCCTTTTCATACCACTGTGCTCATACTGCTCCCCCAAGTCAGTGTGAAGTTCCCTGATGTTGAGACACTGTTTTATTCCAAGGCAAATAGAGGTGCTAGGGTGACGTCATACTTCGCCGTTCGTGAACAACCTAGTAATTGATTCCATGACAACAGTTTTCAGTCTGTTTTTGTCTATTTTTATTAAGCATGGGACAAAGTATTTTTAAATTCACAGGCAAAGGCAATCCATGAGCAGAAAAACAAAAACAAAAAAACAAACAAATGTAAAACAGAATAGGGTCTTGTTGTGTTAATTCTGATGGACGTATACATTTTTGGTCAATGCATTGACAACAGTGCTCATGTGGTGGTGTCTAGAATTAGCACACAAAAAAAGGTTAGCAGCAGTTATACAAGTTTTACAGAAAGGTCATTTACTTAGGGTGTTGCGTTTTAGATCTTCAGAATTGTATAGCTTGTATGGTTTCAGAAAATACCACAACCTGCGTAAAAAAGGTAATTTGTTTGACCTAATCAATCAAACCACTTTCTCAAAAGCTGAGGTAACATAACCGTGGGTTATTTTTCTACATTTCCACCACTGGGTTTATGTGCTAAAAATACATTTACGGTAAAATTGTCTTTTATCAATTTGTTGCAGTTAGTGTGAAAGGCACATGTTTGTTTTTGGTAGAGACGTGCTTAATATAGTTAATTGAAATTTCCTTCTATGAGGTCCTTCTATAAGCACCACTCCGTATCAATGCATATCCACATGCGATTTAGGGCACTTCAATAACAGACAGAAAAGGGTTCTTAGAAGTAAACAGCACCGGTGTGTGTGTGGGGGCGGGGGGTGTGGGCGTTAAAGAAGAAAACAACAGCACACAACCCGGAGATTTGGGTCTCTGTCTCAAATGGCACCCTATTCCCTATATAGTGCACTACTTTTGACTAGAGCCTTATACGGTAGACCTATGTGGCTCCAGGTCAGTCAAAGTAGTACAGCGCCCCTGGAGCAAATTAGAGTTAAGTACTTTGCTCAGGGGCACATCGACCGATTATTCACCTTGTATTTGAACCAGCAACGGTTACTGGCCCACCGCTCTAACCGCTAAGCTACCTGCGGCCCATAGCAGTGCACTATATAGGGTTTGGGGTGCCAAATGAGATTTGCCCTGAGAGCAACAGGCACTGTAGCGGGATTGTTGTTTTCGGCAGCCATTTTAATTCCTAACTGTTCAGAAAGGCTAACCTCTCGATCATCATCCTCTTCTTGTACCTCAGCCGACTCGCCTCCCTAATCGCCACCATCTTCTGCAGGTCACCCTCGCTACAGGAAGTGGGCAACGACGGACCCATCTGATTGGCCGACATACCTAGATATGACCGCTGACCTTGGACACGCACTGCCCCCACCCCCACCCCGAGCACCACCCCAAACTTCCTCAGCAACATGTCGTCCATTTTAGGGTGCCCATCAAGATCTCCTCTTTCCTCATGGTTCGCCCCGCCCTCAGCTTCAACCTCCTGGGTCAAAGGTGAGGGGGCGCAGAGCAGCCGCGCCTGGAGCTTGGCAGGCAGCGCCCAGGGCTCAGGGATGATCATTGGGTTGTAGCTGTCGGCCGCACCCAACAGTGGTCTCTGCCGCCGACCATCTTGGGGCTGGTTGACCTTCCGAAAAATGAAGTCGTCCCGCTCGATGTCGGGGATGACGGTCTTGTCATCCTTGCCCGGCGTCTGCGGCTGGGTGACGATGTTGAGCTGGGGGTTCGAGGCGTAGAGGTGGCCGGACAAGTGGTTTACGCACACCTGGGTTTTCAGCACAGCCAGCTCCGAGTTGGAGTGGAAGGCCTGGGTGCGTCGGGCGAACATGTCGTCATTCTCCAGGTCAGGGAAGATGCTCGCCAGGGACTCATTCAACGGTTCTGGAGGATCCAGGGGGTTGTCACGCCCCAGAAGGGGATGCTTCTCGCATTTGACCAGCCGGGGGCCTGAGGTAGGGTCGATCATAGGAAATACCACTGGGTAGCGCTCAAAGTATGGGATGTTGGTGGCTTGCTTTTTGGGGGGCTGGTAGAGGGCAGTGTGTTGTGGCTGAGTGTTGTAAGGACTGGGGGGGGGGGTGGAAGAGAGGAGAAGGAGAGAGAGGACAGAGGGTTGATGAGTTGCATGCAAGTATAATAGGAGGAAAGCAGAAAGAGCTAGGAAAAGGAGGTTTAAAAAATGGAAGGCTGTTTGATTCAAAACAGGGCTGCATCAAACTGAGGACCTTGTATTCTGAAGCAGCTTATTCAAATCGTAAGTGCTTGGCAAACACAGTACAGTATCTTAACATATGTACTGATGCAAATTAGACTAAACAGCAAGACAGCAAAGCGATTATACCTCAGTATAACTGGTATAACTCTCAAAACTGCTCTTCAAGGCATGTTAGGGCACAGTTATTAGCTTAGCTTTTTAGCACAGTATCGCTGTTAGTACATGAGGGAGGGCAGCCAATCAGAACTCCTGCCCTTGTAAGGCAATGCGCTAGACCAGTGCTCCTGTGATTTCACAGTCAATCGAGCAGCTGTATCGACCTTTGACCTGCAGCCGGGTGGCTGGTGTGGGTGGAGCCTTCAGGTGCATGGGGGTGAGAGGAGGGGGAGGGGCCGGAAGGGGCTGAGGAGAGCCAGTGACTGACATCACAGTCAGAGTCGTCAGAGGATGAGCCGCCAGACTTCTTTCGGCTATGGCCCCAGAGAGAGGAGTGGGTGCAGCAAAGAGAGAGAGACAGAACGAGAGAGAGGGGGGAGAGGGAGAGTGAGAAGGATGATGAGGGAAAGTGAGGGAAAATAGAGTGGGGAAAGGGAGTGTAAGGCAAAGTGAGAAGAAAAGAGAGAAACGGAGAAGCAGAAGTCAGACAGGTGGAATCAATACAGTGAAGGGGTGACAGCGTAGCCTAGTGGTTAGAGCGTTGGACAAGTAACCGAAAGGTTGCAAGATTAAATCCCTGAGCTGACAAGGTACAAATCTGTCGTTCTGCCCCTGAACAAGGCAGTTAACCCACTGTTCCTAGGCCGTCATTGAAAATAAGAATTTGTTCTTAATTAACTGACTAGCCTAGTTAAATAAAAAAAAGTAGTGTAAAAGTAGAGTAAAATAGTTCCCTACAGCAGTGTGGACACAACTTATCAATCAAATGAAAGCTTTATGAATGATGTTAGAATCACACGCATTAAACAGACTATAGGGAATCACTGGAAAATGTTGTGATAGAAAGAGATAGAAACAGGAAACTGTGATAGAAAGATAATGAAAATAGTTGGTGATAGAGTGATAAAGTACTGTTAGCAATAAGAATGGGATGTGCCATTAGAAATAGTGAATGTAAGAAAGAGTAAAGAAATTATGTGTGTTGTTTGTAAATGTTGGCATTGTATGTACTAATGTTTTATATAGTATTTGAAATGTACAGTATGAACATGTGAATGGAACGCAAGTGCTTTAAATGATGACGTTAAATCTGTGTTATGGGGTATGATGCTGTAAGTGTTTGTGCGTGTGCAGTCTTTAACATTGACCCTCTTTGCATCGTCCCCCCTCCCCCTGTCAGTATGTCCACAGACCTGAAGCCCTGAATCTTCTTGTACCAGGGTCTCCTCTGGGACCCCAGTTTGATCTTCTGCACGTGGGTGTCCTCCTCAGGCGTCCAGAACTTGGGCAGAAACCTGTCATATGACACGTCGACAGTTGACTTGGGCGACACACCCACTTTGCGAGCGTACAGGTCATCCTGAACGGGGTCAGCATACCCAACATCATCTTCCTCGTCTTCAGAATCATCGTACATCTGTCGGAGGAGGCTGTCAGTGGGGAGAGGATGGTGGTGGTCCACCCTCACTGAGCCCATCTGAGGCTGGGGGGAGCACATCGGCGTCATTGGCCCACTGCTGCTACTCGAGAGAGAGAAAGGGAGACCAGCCAATCATATGAGTGGAAAGGGTTTATCAGGAAGTGCACACAAGCAATCAAAAGGCAGAGCAAGGAGCGTATGGTGTTGGAACATCCTTGGGTAAATGGCACACAATCTCCAATGAGAGCACACAAGGATAGAGTTACAGGACAAGGCAGAACCAAAACGAAAAACATCAAATCAATGAAATCAAGTAAATTAAATTAAATAGAGTCAATGTGAAATTGGATATTTTGGATGGCAAGTCACTCACTCAGCCACTGCAAATCCAACTGCAAGAGGAACGAGCAAATACAACTAAAGTAAACAATCAAACAAAACAATCAAACACACAAACAAAAAAAAACGTATTCAATCAATCAGTTAGAAGAGCCGCCAAGTTAAGACCAAGGTAGCCTGCTACACTCATGGTTCTAGAAAACCATGCAAACTGAAGCGCTCTCTCGTTCTCTCATTCTTTCTTTCTCCCACACTCGTTCATTCTGCAGGCATAACAGAAGAAGCTCTCTCTCTTTCTCTCTCGCTCTGGTCAGATCCCACGGCATCAGGCTTTCTGACCTGAGGCAGGTCACCGTCTGCCGCGGTGGGGCGTTCGTGTTTGTGGTCATTGTGACCGTTGGCCAGGTCCCTCCTTTCGCCACTGAAACCACTCCTCCCCCTCCTCCTAATCCCACGGCATTCCCGGCCTCCACAGGGCTGATTGGTAGTGCGAAGTTGGTAGGCAGGGCATGGGAGGGACTGTGGAAGCGCCGGCTGGCCAGGTCGTCCAGAACGAGGTCGGGGTCCGGCCGCTCGCGGTCAGAATCATCGTCACTGCCACTCTCGTACTCGTACGCCCACTGCAGTTGGGCGGCGTCCAGGGAATTCTGGGATATGCATCTGTTGTTGGAGGATTCGGACCTGGTCTCACAGAGGTCAGTGTTCCGAGGTTAGGCGCAACATATGATGGTACAGTGCACACACACAACCATATCCATGGGACAATTATACACAACCATGGGAGAACCAACCAGAAGACAGACAGAAAGACAGTGGAGATGATAGGAGAGGAGTGTGGAAAGACAGGGCAAGGATCAGGGTATGGCATACAGTAGATTTAAACCACATAGAGTCAGATCCATGTCTTATACAGTATTCACCAGTGCAAAGCAATAGTTTTATTTGGTGTGAAAGAAAACAAGCTGGCTTATAGAGCTAGCTTACTGTAGCTTGTGTTGCAATGGAGTTTCATAACAATCAAAGAAACTGGGTGGCAAGGCTTGGCTCGATACCATTACCATTTAACAGAAGGATACCAATTCACCTGAATTATACTGAATTAAAATGGAATTGAGCCCCACCCTTCTAGATGATTTAACCATTGACAGACCAGTGAACAGGCCGGAATGAACCTTTTACACTTCTATTGGTCCTTCGTATATCCAAAAGGATTTGCTAGAGCAGCACCTGTGGATAAAGACTCGAGGCAGCTGATTTCTGGTGTATTAGCTACAGGTGTGTGTATGACTCTGCTACCTGGTGAAGGTGCCATCCTCCTCAGTGTACATGGGGCTGGCCCAGCTTTGGCGGCTATCCTCGTGGCGCTCGGCCCGCTTCTTGCGGAGCGGTGCTGGCACGTAGGCCGCCGGCTTGTCCTTGGTGGGCAGGAACTGGTTGAACTGTGTGGTCGTTTTGGGTGCGATGACCAACGAGCGGCGGTAGTGCAGCGAATCCTTGTTACTGTCTGCCGCCATCCTGAAGACTGAGTCCACCTCCGTGTCACTCCCACAACCTAAGGGGTTGAGGAGATATAGAGAAGGAAGAGGTGAGAAATTGAAGAGGAAGGGGAAGGGAAGGACAGGGGAAATTGAAAGGGGAGGGAAGGCCCACGTCCATAGAGACACATACCAGCTCTACTGGTAGTTCTGCTACACCTGCACCTGTCGACGACACAAGTTGTTCTGCTTCCACGACCACACCCAATGCTAGCATCAGTAATTCTACATTTGTTGTTAGCCAAGCTAGCATGGGCACTGACAGTTGTAATTCTGATAGAGCCGAAAAGCTACTGCCCCCTTACCCGGGAAAGCACCGAACAACAGACAGCGTCGTTGGACCATCGAAGAGGCTAAAAAATGATGAGAATTACATTGATTTGGGGTTCACTTATATTGGAACTAGTGCCTTTCCTCAGCCACAGCCAATTTGAAAAATGAGCCACAGGAGTTTTTGGAGCAAGAATTACTCGCTCAAAAATGACTTTCGAGTAGTAAGACATGTTTAAAAGCAACAGATACCATTAATAAGAAGGGCCTAGAATCGTCTTATATGGTGAGCAACCGAGTGGCTAGGACAAGTAAGCCCCATACTATTGTGGAGGACTTAATTCTTCCTGCTTCCGCGGATATGGCTGGGACAATGCTGGGGGAAAAGGCCAAAAAAACTATTCAGACAATGCCTTCATCAAACAACACTGTTTTACGACACATCAGTGACATGGCAGGAGATGTTTTGAAACAATTACTGCTTCGCATTCAAGCCAGTGAATTCTATGCATTACAGCTGGATGAGTCAACAGACATGGCAGGCTTGGCACAGCTCCTGGTTTATATTCGTTACATTTATGGGGGGGCAATAAAGGAAGACATCCTCTTCTGCAAACCGCTGGAAAGTCTCTCTCTGTAATTACTGACCTGCTCTCCTGGGCCTTAAACACCACCAACCAAAACAAAACCTATTCGACTTAATTGAAATCACTATTATTAAATAGAAGTAGAAAAAAAGCTGTTTGTGTAATATATTTTTCTCCTTACAGTGAGTTTGATAAGTTTCGAAGAGAAAATATAGTTATATTTATCAACCACTAGAGGGTTAGTAGTTTGCTCTCTTCAACTGATGCTACATGTTTTTGTATCCCAAAACATTATTTGTTTTACAGTGAGACCAATTTTATTGTCGGGTGCGAGACATTTAACCGATAAAATAGTCCACACACTGTAAAATATGTCAACAAAGATCTGGTATCGGTAAAATTAACATGCTCAGTGTGAATTTCACAGATAATCTCAGATAGTCCTCAGGAAACAATACCATCTGCTCTTCAAATACCATCACGCTAACACAATCACTACTCCTCAAGATCTCAGACTAAGATATAGAGATATACTACTAAGAGCCAAAAACAAAGCATAACAAAGTACAACCAAAACACACTCAAGTACACACTCAGGTGTGTGCATGTCCATACCCTCACTGCTGCCTTTGAGAGTTTTAGAGGATTTGCTGTGTGGTCTAGAACCCAGGGAGTCCAAGCTATCCAAAGAGTCCCCTTCTGTGTCCTCCTCCTCCTCCTTCTTCTCCACTCAGTATAGGGAATAGATCGTCTTTCTCACTGTACCAGCTGTCTCCAAAACTACTGTCTCTTTCTCTAAAGCTGCTGCCGCTGCTACTGGCTTTCTGGCCAGACGATACCTTGAGTGCCTGCAATACACACACACACACACACACACACACACACACACACACAGACACAGACACAGACACAGACACAGACACACACAGACACACACACACACACACACACACACACACACACACACACACACACACACACACACACACACACACACACACATTTGCTTCCGGACAAGCTAAACACCTTCTTCACCCGCTTTGAGGATAACACACTGTCACTGATGCAGCCTGCTACCAAGGACTGTGGGCTCTCCTTCTTCGTGGCCGATGTGAGTAAGACATTTAAGTGTGTTAAAAACCTCTACAGGATCGGTGGGTTTCCGGGCGGGATGGTTCAGCTAACGTAGGCTAATGTGATTAGCATGAGGTTGCAGCTTCTATCCACAAGCTTTGTTTGGATAAATTTTAGACACACCTACAATGGCAGATGGAAGGGAGGGTGGTGCGGCAGTTGCCGCTTCTCCCACAGATGCTGTTATTTTATCTAAAACATCAGGTGTAAGCTGACCCCAGCTAAGTAACTCATGCAAAGATTTAACCTGTTTGGGATAGGGGGCAGTATTTTCACGGCCGGATAAAAAGCATACCCAATTTAATCTGGTTACTACTCCTGCCCAGAAACTAGAATATGCATTTGATTTGGATAGAAAACACTCTACAGTTTCTGTTTGAATGGTGTCTGTGAGTATAACAGAACTCATATGGCAGGCCAAAACCTGAGAAGATTCCATACAGGAAGTGCCCTGTCTGACAATTTATTGTCCTTCTGTAGCTTCTCTATCGAAAATACAGCATCTGTGCTGTAACGTGACATTTTCTTAGGCTTCCATTGGCTCTCAGAAGGTGCCAGAAAGTGTAATGAGAGGTCTGCAGTCTCTGGGCTAAGTACAGCAGCTCTGTTTGTTACTGGCCTGCCTGGGGACAGTGACACTGGAGATGCGCATCCACGAGACTACTCCATTTTGTTCTTTCAGTCTTTGAATGAATACAACGCTGCCCGGTTGGAATATTATCGCTATTTTACGAGAAAAGTAGCATAAAAATTGATTTTAAACAGCGTTTGACATGCTTCGAAGTACGGTAATGGAATATTTTGAATTTTTTGTCACGAAATGCACTCGCGCGTCAAACTTCGGATAGTGACCTCAACGGACGAACAAAACAGAGCTATTTGAATATAAATATGGATTATTTGGAACCAAAACAACATTTGTTGTTGAAGTAGAAGTCCTGGGAGTGCATTCTGACGAAGAACAGCAAATGTAATCCAATTTTTCTTATAGTAATTCTGAGTTTAGTGAGCACCAAACTTGGTGGGTGTCAAATTAGCTAGCCTGTGATGGCCGAGCTATCTACTCAGAATATTGCAAAATGTGCTTTCGCCGAAAAGCTATTTTAAAATCTGACACCGCAATTGCATAAAGGAGTTCTGTATCTATAATTCTTAAAATAATTGTTATGTTTTTTGTGAACATTTATCGTGAGTCATTTAGTAAATTCACCGGAAGTTTGCGGTGGGTATGCTAGTTCTGAACATCACATGCTAATGTAAAAAGCTGTTTTTTGATATAAATATGAACTTGATTGAAGAAAACATGCATGTATTGTATAACATAATGTCCTAGGAGTGTCATCTGATGAAGATCATCAAAGGTTAGTGCTGCATTTAGCTGTGGTTTTGGTTTTTGTGACATATATGCTTGCTTTGAAAATGGCTGTGTGATTATTTTTGACAGGGTATTCTCCTGACATAATCTAATGTTTTGCTTTCGCTGTAAAGCGCTTTTGAAATCGGACAATGTGGTTAGATTAACGAGAGTCTTGTCTTTAAAATCGTGTAAAATAGTTGATTGTTTGAGAAAACTGAATTGTGGTATTTTAGTTGGTTTTGTATTTTGCGCCGTGCGATGCCATTGGCTGTTGGCTAGGGGTTCCGCAGGCGGAACGGAACGTCTGTCCTTAAAGCGCAATGATGTGTTTTATCTCCAGTACATTGCCATGATTGTCAGTTATGTAGCTGCTCTACTGATAATCTCAGTGCGTCCTTGCTGGGATGACACAATCAATCTACTGCCGGAGAATATCAACACCAAACACATTGGTTCACCGTTCCACGGGAGCGGAGAGTACACAGCATACCATAATGTTCTGAATAATGGTCAAGTCTACCTCGCTCCCTATTCCACTGACCCGCTTAGGCGTAACAAACACAAGTCCAACATTTATCGGAAACTGTTAAACTACCTGTTCACTACCCTCCTGCTCTCCGGGGATGTGCAACTCAATCCTGGGCTTAACATCACCGAGCCAGCGATACTCACTGAGGTGGAAAGCAATGGATGGCCTCGTCCACTGATCGTCGCCGCTGCGGAATTAGGTGAGTGCTATGGTCCCATGGTTTCTCTCGAGTCACCCGGCCCCAAGATGGAATTTGACTCTTCAAACATAGCCAAGTCGCTATATGCAATCCCTGACTTTGCTTCTGGTATGCAAGCTGTTTTAATTAGTTACCTGCATTCAGTGCAAGCGGGAGGGATAGTTAATTGCACTACCAATCTGCCCATAATCAAAACGAAACAAAACGGCCGTCAGAAAACACAGAAAATTTTACTTTTTCCAAAATGTGATCAAATTCAACATCTTCTCACAGACTCCAACCTTGACTTCCTTTGCCTTTCAGAGACATGGCTCCATAAAAACTCTCCATATGTTGCTTTGATTGTGCCTGGCTACAATGTTTTCAGGAGAGACAGGATTGAAGGAAGGAGGGGATCTGATGATTTACATTAAAGAACATATTCGATGTAAACAAATTGAGTGGTCATGTGATAATGAAGTAGAATGTATTGGCCTGAACGTTACACTGTCTCCCCAAATGTCTTTTACCCTTATTGGAATGTATAGACCACCTTCCACCAAAAGTGTGTTTTTTGATCAGTTTAATAACATTTACATTTACATTACATTTTAGTCATTTAGCAGACGCTCTTATCCAGAGCAACTTACAGTAGTGAATGCATACATTTCATACAATTTCATACATTTTTTTTTTTTTTTCTGTGCTGCCCCCCCGTGGGAATCGAACCCACAACCCTGGTGTTGCAAACACCATGCTCTACCAACTGAGCTACAGGGAAGGCTATAACATGCTTAGGGAATGTGATTTTGGGAAAGAGGTCATCTTAATGGGAGATTTTACTATTAATTATGAAGACAAGTCTGGTAGGAAAACCCTCAAATGGATCACTAATACCTTTGACCTTACACAGCTAGTTAAAGGGCCAACCAGGGTGACTTGTTGCTCTAAAACACAGATTGAATTGGTGTTCAGTAATAAACCAGAGAGAGTGACTAAATCATTCAGTATGGTTACTGGGCTATCTGATTAGAATCTGACACTTATAGCCAGAAAGCTTTCTATGAGCAGGTTTAACCTCTCTACTGTTAAAAAGCCGGATCAACTAAGAATACCTAAGAGTGAATTAAATTATCTTGAAAATGCAATTAAGGGAATTAACTGGAATGATCTCTTGTCCTATACAGATGTGAAAGCTGAGAGTCAGCCCTAAAATCCAAATTAGAGCATGACAGACGTAGGTTTATCATGTTGAGAAATAAGGTGATGAAAGAAATCAGACAGGCCAAGGCAAACTGTTTTATTAACATAATTGGTGAAGCAAAGGGAAATTATAAATTGATCTGGGAGAATCTAAAAAAGTTAACAGGGAAAGACATAGTAACACTGCAAAAAGTGAAATGATGGTGAATAACAATCTAACACAGGATGCAGTCGAAATAGCAATAGCCTCCAATTCCTACTTTATTGAATCTGTCAGGGTACTGACACAGAAGAACCCCTCCACTGGTTTCTTGGGCTCAGTGCTAGTAAATGACACTCAACCTGTCTTCATCATAAGAGAGGTTTCTGAGTCAAAGGTGAACAAGGTGATTAGCTCACTAAAGAACTCTAAAGCCAAAGATGTGTTTGGGCTGGGCTCTACCTTTCTTAAAAACTACAAAGAGTCACTCATTGGCCCCATTAATAAGGTCACCAACACATCTATTGGTCTGGGGCTGTTTCCAAGGGTATGGAAGTCGGCCATAATAACGGCCATCTTTAAATCGGGTGACCCTGCTGAGGTGAGTAACTACAGGCCCATTAGTATACTACCTGTGGTGTCGAAGGTTGTTGAAAAGTGTGTAGCAGAACAACTAATTGCCCACCTCAACAACAGCCCTTCACATTACTCCATGCAGTTTGGCTTCAGAGCGAAACACTTCACAGAAATGTCCAACTGCTTTCTTCTGGAAAATGTGAAGTCCCCAAAGGGTGCGTTGTTGGGCCTGTGTTTCTGGACCTAAGGAAGGCTTTAGATACTGTTAACCATGAGGTTCTCATCACAAAATTGTCCAAGTTCAACTTTTTCCCCGATGCCTTGAGATGGATGAAATCATACCTTGAAGGCAGAACTCAGTGTGTCAGAGTGCGCAATGAGCTGTCGTCCACTCTTAGCTATTATGTGGGCGTGCCCCAAGGGTCAATACTGGGGCCCTCCTGTTCAGCCTGTACATTAATGATCTGCCTTCTGTGTGTACTGGGTCTGAAGTTCAAATGTATGCAGATGATACAGTGATATATGTGCATGCAAAGAGCAAACAACAAGCTGCACAAGAACTCACTACTGTAATGGTCCAGGTTACAAAGTGGCTCTGTGACTCGTGTTTGCATCTCAATGTGAAAAAAACTGTCTGCATGTTCTTCACAAAGAGGGCAACAGATGCTACAGAGCCAGATGTCTATGTGTCAGGGGAGAAGCTCCAGGTGGTATCTAATTTTAAGTACCTTGGCATCATACTTGATTCCAACCTCTCTTTTAAAAAGCAGGTGAAAAAGGTAATTCAAATAACCAAATTCAACCTAGCTAATTTCCGATTTATACGAAAGTGTTTGACTACAGATGTAGCAAAACTGTATTTCAAATCTATGATACTCCCCCACTTAACATACTGCTTGACTAGTTGGGCCCAAGCTTGCTGTACAACATTAAAACCCATTCAGTCTGTCTACAAACAGGCTCTCAAAGTGCTTGATAGGAAGCCCAATAGCCATCATCACTGTTACATCCTCAGAAAGCATGAGCTCCTGAGTTGGGAAAATATTTTGCAATACACCGACATGTCTTGTATTCAAGATCCTAAATGGCCTGGCTCCCCCTATACTCAGTACAATTGTTAAACAAAAAACCCAAACATATGGCAGTAGATCCACAAGGCCTGCCATGAGAGGTGACTGTATAGTTCCCTTAAGAAAAGCACCTTTAGTTAATCCACTTTTTCTGCGAGAGCTTCCCATGTCTGGAATACACAGCCATCAGACACACATAACTGCACCACCTATCACACTTTCACAAAAAACATGAAGACATGGCTGAAGGTCAATCAGATTTGTGAAATAATCCCTAGCTTGTTTTGCCGCTTTCCATGTTGTCTGTTGTCAGTAGCTTGTTAGTAGTGGTAACACTTTGTTGCTTTTAAGGATTTTGTCCTGTTGCTTTTTGTGCTATGTTGCTCTGTCTGATGCTATGTCTTGCTTGTCCAATGATGCTCTGCGTGTGCTCATTGATTGTCTGTATTGTAATTGTTTTTAATAACCTGCCCTGGGACTACGGTTGAAAATTAGCCAGCTGGCTAAAACCGGCACTTCTACTGAAATGTTGATTAATATGCACTGTCCCTTTAAAAAATAAACTCAAACTAAATTCGGTTGAGCTAACGTAGGCTAATCCGATTAGCATGATGTTGTAAGTAACAAGAACATTTCCCAGGACATAGACATATATGATATGGGCAGAAAGCATAAATTCTTGTTAATCTAACTGCACTGTCCAATTTACAATAGCTATTACAGTTAAAGAATACCATGATATTGTTTGAGAGTGCACAGTTATGAATTTGAAAATGTATTGGTAAACCAATTAGGTACATTTGGGCAGTCTTGATACAACAATTTGATTAGAAATACAATGGTTCATTGAATCAGTCTAAATAGTTGTTTAGACTGATTCTGGTTCTGATTCTGATTATTTTGGCCACTGATGCCATCTAGTGGCCAAAATCTAAATTGCGGCTAGACTCCTAAGTGATATAATGGCATTTCTATTGCATTTCAAAGACGCAAGTTTTTTTATTTGTATTATCTTTCACCAGATCTAATGTGTTATATTCGCCTACGTTAGTTTCACATTTCCACAAACTTCAAAGTGTAGTGCAGCGACTACAGGCTCGAGTCTTCTTGGGTATGACGCTTCAAGCTTGGCACACCTGTATTTTGGGGAGTTTCTCCCATTCTTCTCTGCAGATCCTCTCAAGCTCTGCAAGGTTGGATGGGGAGCATTGCTGCACAGCTATTTTCAGGTCTCTCCAGAGATGTTCGATCAGGTTCTGGCTCTGGCTGGGCCATTCAAGGACATTCAGAGACTTGTCCCGAAGCCACTCCTGTGTTGTACTGGCAGTGTGCTTAGGGTCGTTGTTCTGTTGGAAGACGAACCTTCGGCCCAGTCTGAGGTCCTGAGCACTCTGGGGCAGGTTTTCATCAAGGATCTCACTGTACTTTGCTACGTTGATCTTTGACTCGATCCTGACTAGTCTCCCAGTCCCTGCCACTGAAAACATCGCCACAGCATGATGCTGCCAACACCATGCTTCACAGTAGGGATGGTGCCAGGTTTCCTCCAGAAGTGACGCTTAGCATTCATGCGAAAGAGTTCAATTTTGGTTTCATCAGAGCAGAGAATCTTGTTTCTCATGGTCTGAGAGTCTTTAGGTACCTTTTGGTAAACTCCAAGCGGGCTCTCATGTGCCTGTTACTGAGGAGTGGCTTACGTCGGGCCACTCTACCATAAAGGCCTAATTGTTAGAGTGCTGCAGAGATGGTTGTCCTTCTGGAAGGTTCTCCCATCTCCACAGTGGAACTCTAGAGCTCTTTCAGAGTGACCATCCTATTCTTGGTCACCTCCCTCACCAAGGCTCTTCTCCCCCGATTGCTCAGTTTGGCCGGGTGGCCAGCTCTAGGAAGAGTCTTTCCGAAGGCATTGTACATAGACTTGGAATCGCTGGCCATTTTAATAATGGAACACTAGTCACTTTAATAATGTTTACATACTGTTTTACTCATCTCATACTCATCTCATATACTGATATACATATACTGATTGGCTATGAAAAGCCAACTGACATTTACTCCTGAGGTGCTGACCTGTTGTACCCTCTACAAGCACTGTGATTATTATTATTTGACCCTGTTGGTCATCTGTGAACATTTGAACATCTTGGCCATGTTTTGTTATAATATCCACCCAGCACAGCCAGAAGAGGACTGGCCACCCCTCATAGCCTGGTTCCTCTCTAAGTTTCTTCCTAGGTTCCGGCCTTTCTAGGGTGTTTTTCCTAGCCACTGTGCTTCTACACCTGCATTGCTTGCTGTTTGGGGTTTTAGGCTGGGTTTCTGTACAGCACTTTGTGACATCAGCTGATGTAAGAGTTCATAAATACATTTGATTTATTGATTGATTGATACTGTATTCTATTCTACTGTATTTTAGTCAATGCCACTCTGACATTGTTCAATCTAATATTTATATATTTCTTAATTCCATTCTTTTACTTCTAGATTTGTTTGTATTGTTGTGAATTGTTAGATACTAATGCACTGTTGGTGCTAGGAACACAAGCATTTCGCTACACCCGTAATGACAGCTAAATATGCTAAATAGGTGTGTGTGACCAATACAATTTTGTTTGATTTTTATTTGATTTGAAGACAGAGTGATGTGTTTCTTAGTCATTTAACTCTTTAGGGTTATCCTCACTGGGTACATGACAACTCACACACACACACCTTCCCCACACACATACTTCATAGTGTTTTCCACTCTGACTCATACAAGCACAACCCGGTTAGCCATGCATTGTGTGACGGTGACAACCATGATAACTGTTGACAGGCTAAAGACTGGCTTAGCATAAAGCACTCAAACTGGACAGTTTTATATCCATCTACACATTCAAAGACTTAATCATGGACACTCTTACTGACACTTGTGGCTGCTTCGCGTGATGTATTGTTGTCTCTACCCTTTTTCCCTTCGTACTGTTGTCTGTGCCTAACAATGTTTGTACCATGTTGTGTTGCTACCATGTTGTTGTCATGTTGTGTTGCTACCATGTTGTGTTATCATGTTGTATTGTTGTCTTAGGTATCTCTTTATGTAGTGTTGTGGTGTCTCTCTTGTTGTGATGTGTGTTTTGTCCCACTTTTTTATCCCAGCCCCCGTCCCCACAGGAGGCCTTTTGCCTCTTGGTAGGCGTGATTGTAAATAAGAATTTGTTCTATGGACTTGCCTAGTGAAATAAATGTTAAATAAAAAATTGCCTAGAGCCTCTCTAACCAGCCTGCTTCCCAACAAGCAACAACTTGTCAGCCGCTCTCTATGAAACAATAACTGCCTCTGTTCCCAACTGGCACCCGTTTCCCTACATAATGTAATACTTTTGAACACATCCCTATGGGCCCTGGTCAAATGTAGTGCAATATGTAGGAAATAGGGTGCCATATCGGACACAGACAATGTCAGATCAATAATTGACTTTGAATCCAGGGCTAAACATTGCTATTCTATGCTATTCTATGCTATTCCCTACTGAGCTTGGCTTAACATCGCTTCACTGAGCTCAGACTGGAACAGATAAACGCATGGAACATGTTGTAACTAACCATCACTTTAACTAATCATCACTTTTGCCTGTTTTTAATTGTATAAAAACCCATGGTATTGAATGTAATCGTAGGGCTTGAATGTGCTTGGTAAATCTAACTACAAACAAACCAAACTGTAAAAGTCAACAACGTCACGACATGTACAAACACGCATGTGAAAAGACAGACACACACACCAAAACACACTTTTATGTATGTACCAAGTGACCTATGGGCTTCTGAAGTAAACACGATTAAAATAGCTGCGTCAGGAGATTGGATCAGTTATGACTTAACTTTGCTATGGTTTTAGTACAGACTGTCAAGTATTCTGAGCCTGAAGCCCCTCGGCCAATGGGCTGGCTTCCTCAACACATAGCTAAAATAGCAGGAAGGATTTAGAGATGTGATGGGCTGTGAGTGTAAAAGAGGATTTCATTCATACGATTTGATTCCTACTGTAGCTATGCTGATTACTCAAACCATTACATGGCAACACACATAACACAAAAACTGTAGTTTGAATAACAATGTACAGGTACGTCAGGGTTGAGATCCATTCCAATTCAATTCAGTTTCATGAAGGAAATTCATGAAGTGTTGAAAAATCCAAATTGAAACTAAAAGACACCTTTCCATTCTTGAATTGCAATTTCAATTCACATCCTGAAATTACCAAAATAAAATGGAATGTCTATCAATTGGTGGACCCCAAACTTAACTAGCCCACTGAAGTACAGTGAGGCAGCTTTACTTTGAATACTGCTAATACCGTAGCCTGTCTTCGTCATGCAAACTCCTGTGGTTAAACACATTGGCAAGACAGTACAAACAAATCTGGGACCAGGCTACTAATACCGTACACATAGAAATATAATTACTAAAAGGGGCAAACATAAAAAAGAATGGGTTATATAGAGTATAATAGAGTGAATAACTATAGAAGAATAAAGTGTTAACCTAGCCTAGCCTAGCACAGCATACAGTATGTACAGTAAGGTTATATATTTACCTTGGAAATTTCTGCTATGCCCAGTAGTCGTTCGAAGGCCTTGAGGTTTAGGTTAGGTCTATTATAGAACGTTTCGCTTTGTGCCTTCCTACCCAGCCAGTATATGGTGATCAGCACCTGGGAGAAAGAGGACATGAGTTATTACAAAAATCATGATTATAATGTATGCAGAAGTACTTTACAGGAGCAATGCCAATCTCTCTAAATACAGCAACTGGGTGGGTGCAGGTGCTTTTTGACAGAATTGTTTCTACTGTTCTTCTACTAGAACAGCTATTAAACAGAATAAACAAGCAGACCTGGGTTCAAATAGTACTTGTTTTCTTTCAAATATGTTGAGTGTTTGAGGAGTGCCAGAAGCGCAGGGTTTGCAGGTTTGCACTTGTGGGACTATACAATTAGTTATATGCCAGGCACCCTCAATCAAGTGTGGCTCATGATCCTGTTTGAACCCAGGTAAACAGTGGAAAATAGTAGGATATAGTTATATATTGATAAGGACACACTTACAGTACATTCTAGCAGAACACTAAGTAGCCTACATATAGTATGGACTGTTAGGATGGCTCATGATTAGATTTCTGTATTGTTATTGTATAGTAATGCCCATACATAGTTGTCCTAAGGTTATACAGGCCTCTGTGGCTCCTGTGGCCACTAATGTCCAGCTCTTTGCTTTCCTGCCTCATCCAGAACCGTCTGATACATCGCTATTTGTTTGTGTGCACTGACCTGACCTATACCTCTTGTAAATATTTAGGTCTTTGAATCATGTTTTAGAAAGTAATGTAGCTCTCAATAATGTAATTCCATGAGCACAACAGATATCACAGAACTCAAGTGCTATTTGCATGTAAAAAATGTTGAGGGATGCATTTACTCCATTTAGTACGTTTTTGTCGGTGTCCCACTCTTTGATGGTAGTTCCCCTTTTTGTTCAGTTTTCTGCATATTACATGGTAATTACATTTTGTATTGGTAGCACAGGGTAATACAGTGCATATTACAGGCCTTCCCTGCAAAAACATTGCTCAAGAGTCTTTAGACTAAAGCGGATACCTTGTCAGTTGCACAACTGAATGCATTTAACCAAAATGTGTCTTTCACATTTAACCTAAGGTACAGGGGGCTGCCTTATTCGACATCATCTATGCCTGGGGAGCAGTTAATTACCTTGCTCAAGCGCAGAAAGGCAGATATTTCCAACTTTGCTGGCTCAGGGATTTGAACCAGCAACCTTTTGGTTTTCTGCTCCAACACTCTTAACCACTAGGCTACCTGCCACCCCTTAGCCTAAGCTACTTGCTGCCCCAGAAAGTGATCTGGGTATGGTATTATGGAGATCACTTCTAATGCACATTGTTGGGCTTCTATTGACACGGTCTGATGGTTAAAAAATGACTACATACTGTATACAGTAGATTGGAATGTAGCAATAGGATGGATAAAGACATACTGTAAGTACAAAACCCTACAGTCACTCTACTGTTCCATTCTACAGTAGTGGGCAAAGCCAATCTCAGCCATCTCCTCAAACATTCCCAAGTAAAATAAAAACATTTCCACTCACATGTTTCAGTCCCCTGTTGGTCTCTTGATAGGTGTGTGTGTGAGAGAAGTGTATGTGGGAGTGTTTGTGTGGTTTATCACTCACAGCCTGCTAAAATGACAATAAAAGAATAGTGTATTTAGGTCTATGTGCTTCCCCCACTGAAAGAGCTGGAAAGAGAGAGTACAATCCATGCGACTGCCAGCCCTCGAATCACCCCTGCCCCCCTTACACAACAACAGAACAAGACAAAGGCTGGGGCTGGGATGGAGTGGAGGCCACACACACAAGCACACAAATGGACACGCTAAGCACACATACAATTTGTGTCAATGGGCATATGCACACATACATACAGTGCCTTCGGGAAGTTTTCTGACTTCTAGACTTTTTCCACATTTTGTTAGGTTACAGCCTTATTCTAACATTGATTAAAATGCTTCCCCCCCCCATCAATCTACACACAATACCCCATAATAGCAAAGCAAAAACAGGTTTTTAGAAATGTTTGCTAATTTCTTAAAAATAAAACACAGAAATATTACATTTACATAAGTATTCAGACCTTTTACTCAGTACTTTGTTGAAGTACCTTTGGCAGAGATTACAGACTTGAGTCTTCTTGGGTATGACGCTTCAAGCTTGGCAGACCTGTATTTGGGGAGTTTCTCCCATTTTTCTCTGCAGATCCTCTCAATCTCTGTCAGGTTGGATGGGGAGCATCACTGCACAGCTATTTTCAGGTTTCTCCAGAGATGTTCGATCGGTTTCAAGTCCGGACTCTGGCTGGGCCATTCAAGGACATTCAGAGACTTGTCCCAAAGCCACTCCTGAGTTGTCTTGGCAGTGTGCTTAGGGTCGTTGTCCTGTTGGAAGGTGAACCTTCGGCCCAGTCTGAGGTCCTGAGCACTCTGGAGCAGGTTTTCATCAAGGATCTCTCTGTACTTTGTTCCGTTCGTCTTTCCCTCAATCCTGACTCATCTACCAGTCCCTGCCGCTGAAAAACATCGCCACAGCATGATTCACAGTAGGGATGGTGCCAAGTTTCCTCCAGACGTGACACTTGACATTTAGGCCAAAGAGTTGAATCTTGCTTTCATCAGACCAGAAAATCTTGTTTCTCATGGTCAGAGAGTATTTTTGGCAAACTCCAAGTGGGCTGTCACGTGCCTTTTACTGAGGAGTGGCTTACGTCGGGCCACTCTACCATAAAGGCCTGATTGGTGGAGTGCTGCATAGATGGTTGTCCTTCTCGAAGGTTCTCCCATCTCCACAGAGGAACTCTAGAGCTCTGTCAGAGTCACCATCGGGTTATTGGTCACCTCTCTGACCAAGGCCCTTCTCCCCCAATTGCTCTGTTTGGCCGGGCGGCCAACTCTAGGAAGAGTCTTGGTGGTTCCAAACTTCTTCCATTTAAGAATGATGGAGGTCACTGTGTTCTTGGGGACCTTCAATGCTTCAAAAAAAATTGGTACCCTTCCCCAGATCTATGCTTTGACACAATCATATCTCGGAGGTCTACATACAATTGCTTCAACCTCATGGCTTGGTTTTAGCTCTGACATGCACTGTCAACTGTGGGACATATAAAACGGTGTTTGTCTTTTCAAATCATGTCCAATCAATTGAATTTCAAGTTCCAATCAAATTGTAGAAACATCTCAAGGATGATCAATGGAAACAGAATGCACCTGAGCTCAATTTCGAGTCTCATAGCAAAGGGTCTCAATGTAAATATGGTTTTTTATGTTTATACATTTGCAAACATTTCTAGAAACCTGTTTTCGCTTTGTCATTATGGGGTATTGTGTGTAGATTGCTGAGGATTTTAATTTTATTTGATCCAGTTTAGAATAAAGCTGTAAAGTAACAAATTGTGGAAAAGGTCAAGGGGTCTGAACACTTTTTGAAGGCACTGTATTTGGCAATAGTACATTGCTTCATTGACTAAATGGGTTATATCAAATAGATGTTTTCTGATCTCTTTAATAAGAAGTGTATGTTTTAAAATCGAACAAGTTTGATTCCAGAACAATCTTCTCTGTGAGCATGTTTTGGAGGTGGGGGTCATGGTTCTAACCTTCTTGAACTTACACTCTGCCTCCAATTAGTCTCCATATGTCACCTGTGAAGGGGACAGTAGTACGTATATCATGTGTGCTTCAACAGGGGACAAATAGAGCTGTAAAGTAGCACTAACGTATATATCCCACAATGACAGAGGGATATACTGTATACAACCATTCTCCGTCTCTCGTGCTCCGCACTGAGCGTGTGTGGTATCCTGTGGCCCTTGCTTTTATCCAGCATGCAATGGGGCTGGTGCGGCTTGGAGCACTTGCTGAGTATACTGGGGGTGAACATTCCGTTCTGACAACTGAGCTGCTGCGAGGACGACCATCAGACTTTCTAGCAACATGGTCAGAATTCTACTACTACTTCGGTTTAGCATGAAAAGCGACAACAACAAAACATATAGGTATGAGAAAGGTTCAATTCTGTTTGAAGTTAAATTATTGGTGTTGTTATCCAAATATTACTTTTTAGATGATCTTTCAACTTTATTTGGTATATGAAAGTACAATATAGTCTGATCTATGCGACACAAGACCACTGGCAAATTTAGATTTTTGGGTTGACCTATCTCTTTAAAACCTGTTGAGGATCTTATCCCGATCTTATCCCGGTATTGGGATTCATTGTCATGTGACCATGGCGGGGAATTCAAAACTGCAAGAGTAATCATTTCAAAAAATCAAATAATCAACTATTTTCCTCCATTTGAAAGATATATCTCCTAAATCTAACCACGCTGTCCGATTTTCAGAGGCATTACGGAGAATGCATAAAGTTAGGTTATGTGAGGAGAGTACATTGACAATAGCTGCGTGTAATGTTTAGCCAATTCAAAGAAGGGCATCAACAGACAGAAAACTAGCTAGAATTATGCACTTACCTTTGACAATCTGCATCAGATGACACTCATAGGACATTATGTTATACAATACATGCATTTTTAGTTCCATCAAGTTCATATTTATATCCAAAAACAGCATTTACAGTCGCGGTGAAATTCAGAATTTTTTTCGGCTCGAATGCACCCAGTGAATCCAGCATTACAAATCACGGAATTACTATTCGAAAACATTGGTAAATTATAATATTGTCATTCAAAGAATAATATATTATCATCTCGTAATTGCTACCGAATGGCCAGATCTCAAAATAACTTTACTGGGAAATCACATTTTGCATAAACTGGGTACTATGCTAACAACAATAAGCTATATGCTAAGCTAAGCTAAGCTATACCGTTAGCATTAGCATCATCTAATATCGATAATAACATTCTAAATATCCCCTTACCTTTGATTATCTCCATCAGAAGGCGCTGCCAGAGATCCCAGGTCCAGAACAAATGTGGTTTCTTTTGACAAAGTTCATAATTTATGTCCAAATAGTTAGCGTTCAGTAGGCTCCCACAAAATGAGGTGGGCAGTGTAAAGTCACGTCGAAAAGCTAAAGAAAACCTAGTAAATAATCTATTTACGTTTGTTTAAACATGTCAAACGTTGTTTAGCACTAATCTTTTGTTCCATTTTTAACGTGAAACATCAGTAAACATCAGTAATATTTTCACACAACCTATCAAGTGTCTAGAATAAACGATAATGACAAAGGCACTCTTCTCAGATTCATGCGCAGGCGCAAAAAATGAAGTGATGACGTGTCAACTTGTAAGCTTTCTAATTCGGTCTGTATTCATGACAGATGCTTCCAACAACTTTCTAAAGATCGTTGACATCTAGTGGAAGCAGTAGGAGTTGCGAACTGAATCCTTTCTCACTGTGGTATCTTTAAAACAATGACACTAAATAGTACAGTCACAAAATTCTCTTTTTTTTAATCTATTTTTCACAGGTTTTTGCCTGCAATATGAGTTTTGTTATACTTACAGACACCATTCAAACTGTTTTAGAAAATTCAGAGTGTTTTCTATCCGAATGTGTTAATAATATGCATATCCTAGCTTCTGAGTTGGTGTAGGAGGCAGTTAAAAATGGGCACATATTTCTTTCAAAATTCTCAATACTGCCCCCGTGGCCCGTAGAGGTTAAATGCCACCAATATGGTTGATGAAAACAAGCTAGCTAATGAAGTCAACATGGGTTGACACAACACCACAGTATTTGATATCACCACGGCTGGCTCTCAAGGACCTGCATCATTTCAAATGCAAGCGATCCTTACACCCCAACAAACCTGTGAACCCAAGTGAAAATTAAACCAGGCGTTCACCGATTCCATGTCTCCCGGATTTATGGGGCCAATAAAACATCTCACTTTCTCTCTGGTTCGGCCTGGAACAAAGTCTACATTCTTAACATGTATGGTACTGCGAGGACTGGAGGGGCGGGGGGTCAGGCCAAACTACCACAGGCTTGGTTACCTAATGCTAATTTATGAGGGGTGGTAATGGATGTAGGCCTTGTTAGGAAAACATGGGATAAAAACCTATTCTCTGTGCCCCTCAGGCCTGTACTGACGCCTCACCACCGGATCAGCTGAGAGAGAGCTATCAACAGCACCAGGCATTGTGACTAGTGTCGTCATTGAAACTGAGGCATTATGCCGCCTAGTTTCATCCTGTAGATATAGAACATTCATTCACTCTCATACTAAAACGTATACCTAACTAGTCATCATAGTTCAGTCACCTTCAAAATGATTATGTTGAACAAAACTCCTGTGGGATTGGGATTCAGCTGAGATATGGGACTTATATAAAAGAGGCTGGGAGAAGACCTGGGAAGGCAAGGATCCCGGAGTCGCCTCTTCGCCGTTGACGTTGAGACTGGTGTTTTGCGGGTACTATTTAATGAAGCTGGCAGTTGAGGACTTGTGAGGCATATGTTTCTAAAACTAGACACTCTAATGTACTTGTCCTCTTGCTCAGTTGTGCACCGGGGCCTCCCACTCCTCTTTCTATTCTGGTTAGAGACAGTTTGCATTGTTCTGTGACGGGAGTAGTAAACAGCGTTGTAAGAGATCTTCAGTTTCTTGGCAATTTCTCGCATGGAATAGCCTTCATTTCTCAGAACAAGAATAGACTGACGAGATTCAGAAGAAAGTTCTTTGTTTCTAGCCATTTTTAGCCTGTAATCGAAACCACAAATGCTGACGCTCCAAATACTCAACTAGTCTAAAGAAGGCCAGTTTTATTGCTTCTTTAATCAGCACAACAATTTTCAGCTGTGCTAACATAATTGCAAAAGGGTTTTCTAATGATCAATTAGCCTTTTAAAATTATAAACTTGGATTAGCTAGCACAATGTGCCAATGGAACACAGGAGTGATGGTTGCTGATAATGGGCCTCTGTACGCCTATGTAGATATTCCATAAAAAATCAGCCGTTTCCAGCTACAATAGTCATTTACAACATTAACAATGTCTACGCTGTATTTCTGATCAATTTTATGTTATTTTAATGGACAAACAATGTGCTTTTCTTTAAAAAACAAGGACATTTCTAAGTGACCTTACCCTACACTTTTGAATGGTACTGTATACAAATTCTATATATATTTTAAATTATTTTTACTGCTCTAGGGTTCTAGTTATTGCTTGGATAACCTGATTTACTATTATGTATTGATTTATTTTTCACTCTTTATGTGGTGTGCACTGCCGAGAACACCGGAAGAATTATCACTGAATTATCACAGTGAATTATTGTAATGTTTGTTTAATTAATCTATTTGCCAATGGTGTACAAAGCTGTTATCAAGGTAAAGGGTGGCTACTTTGAAGAATCTCAAATATAAAATATATTTTGATTTGTTTTGCACTTTTTGGTAACTATGTGTTATTTCATATTTTAATGTCTTCACTATTATTCTACAACGTAGAATACAGTACAAATAAAGAAAAACCCTGGAATGAGTAGGTATGTCCAAAGTTTTGACTGGTACTATATGATTGATGTATTTATGCAGGGCTCATTTAAAAAAGAGACTCTAGTCTCAGTATGGCTTCCCTGTCAAAATAAAGGTTTAATAATAGCAGGATACCATCGGATTAAAAATTAACACGGTTGGCTCTATTACACCTACAGTATCTATACATACTTTACATTGTTTGCGAAATCACACATAATATCACTATAATCAGAGTGTTCATTTTCAGAAGTTGCTTTCATTTCAGCGCATGTAATTTTTAAACATTTCAACTGTATTACATAGATAATTACACCCATCTTTCTTCTCTTTCTTGTGATATAAGTGTCGAGACGATGCCTTAAATCCCAGACTAATCTTTGGCGTTCTTATAGATGCAACGGAAAGACATATTCCATTGAGCCCAATTCAGTCATTACCGGGGGATGTTTGACAGGTCAAAACAAACATTTTGTGTACATTAATGATGTACTGTATATTACTGTTTTGTATGTGACTGTTTTGAGAGGCTCAATTAGATAATGGATAACTACAGCGCCACTTTGTTACCTATTCACTGTGTTTCTTTAGGACACTAGTTTATTGTGACTTAATTCCATTTTAATTGCAGGTGGATTTCTGAAGACTTAGATACACATTCAGGCTAATCACAAACATACACATACATGCATGCTAATAACAAAAATACAAACACTAATCGCACACACAAACACTAATCAAATTTTTATGACACCTGATTTATGCTTAGTGACAAGCTGTTATGCGTACGTATATATGTGAGGTATTTATTGATGCCGAACGCAGAGTAAGGGCTTGGCATGGGTGGGGTGGACCAATGGGTCGTTGGCATCTTGCAGGTGTGGCCATGCTAATCACACACACACACACACACACACACACACACACACACACACACACACACACACACACACACACACACACACACACACACACACACACACACACACACACACACACACTCAACAATAAAAGGATCTTGCACTTGCTATTGCTCCGTGCCAAACTAACTACCTGTACACAATGGAACACCACCCACAAGGCCACACCTGCAAGATGCCAACGACCCATTGGTCCACCCCACCCATGCCAAGCCCTTACTCTGCGTTCGGCATCAATAAATACCTCACATATATACGTACGCATAACACCTTGTCACTAAGCATAAATCAGGTGTCATAAAAAATGAAAAGGTGGGGTATAAAAAAATGAAAAAAGTTCTTGAGGTAAAATGTCTAGGATCAGTCTCAGCTGAGCTCAGATGTCAAATATTGTTTTATTGGAGGCATCACACACACACAAATATTGAGAGAGGGATTGTGTCACGCTTATGAGACACTATAGGCACTGTTGTCGGGTGAAAGAACAAGTGGGTGGGCAAACGGTTGGGCTGGCATTTCTCTCTCCAGCCAGGGAACACAAATATAGCCTTTGAGCTGTGTTGCCCCATCACCGTTTACAGCCTGGGCCGTTACCATGGAGGAGAGAGGACTTTATTGGCCATTCACCATTATCGCTACTCGTTCCGTTTCACAATCTCTTCACAGTTCAAACATGGCTGCACAGAGGACGGATAGTTTGAGCAGTACAGTAAGGGATGAAAGCAATTCAATACAGTGCAACTGTTGTGTCACAGACACATCCTAAATTCAAACAGAGAGCTCTTTTTTTCTGCTTTACTGAAGAAAAGTGACAGTTACAGACTTGTCCATGTGAAGGTAAAACAAACAAATGTTGTTTCTTTACGCCTACCAAGGGCAAGCTGAAATTTCATTAAAAATTATTTTAAAATCCTTGAATATGAGATGGTGCATCTCAAGGGGTTAATACTGTCATGAAAATGTCTAATGAATGATCACATATTTGTGCAGCATTCCTATTCAGCTTGATTTTATGTTTAGGTAAAGTAAACTTTCATATCCAGCCGTCAATCTGACAAAAAGAAACTCCACCCTGTAAATCAGACAGTTTGCTCGATCAACAGTTGCAGAGTGTTGCATAATCAAATGCTATCGTGCCACATTGCCACTCCTCTAGCTTATTGTCTGGTGATGGTCATTTAAATTCCTCAGGAGCCGACGATTATTGTACTCTACCTCATTCAGAAGCCTGTGTAAAGTTCTGTTTTTGGACTGTGAAGTAATCTCCCCATGTCAATAATTTGTTAAATCGAAAGGCCATCAGCAGAGTGACTTTGGACCAGAAATCCAGTCTGTGTATCTCATAGACACAGAAAGGAAGAAGACAGGTCTCAAAGTAAGACAAAAGCAGAGCTAAATACTGCATATTTAAGCTGCAAGGTAGAATTTGCCCTTAACCACAGATCTAGGATCAGATTACTCTACCCTCTACCACCCCAACCATTAGGGAGGAAGTAAAAATGATCTGACTCTGGCAATTTCTACCAACACTGTAAAATGAGCTGAGTAAGAATGCACATTTCTAACATCCTACTGTACAGTGGGTTCATGACTGTAAATTACTACAACAGTGCTGTTGGTGCAGTCGTATCCATCTTATAAGCTAGAAAGCCCCTTTAGCCTGTAGATTTGGGAAGTAATATGATGTATTCTGAAGGTGTAGGTTCACATACTACGACCTAATCAGCTGATTTCCAGGATCAGCTGGTAAAGCCTGACTCAATAAATTCCCGAGCTTTGTTTTCATAACAAATCAGAGAGAGTGTAGTGCATTTTTCTGCATTCAACGTTACATTACATTGTTGGGAGTCAGTTTGTCCTGACCAAGTGACCTGAACTCTCTAGATAAAAACTCTAGAACTGAACAATGCTACATCATTGCTAGGGCTGTTTTACCTGACCACGTGACCATCATTGGTAAGGCTAGTAGGTTTTCCCTGTCCATGTGACCTGACCACTAATAACTCTTGAACTCTGTAGATAAAAACTCTTGAAAAGTCTAGAACTGAACATCACTACATCGTGGCTAAGGGCACACTGCAAAGAATTACAATCTTTTTTTACCCCTTTTTTCTCCCAAATTTCATGATTATCATCTTGTCTCATTTCTTCAACCCCCAACAGGCTCAGGAGAGGAGAAGGTTGAGTCCTCCAAAACATGACTAGCAAAGCCACGCTTCTTAACACCCACTCACTTATCCCAGAAGCCAGCTGCATCAATGTGTTGGAGGAAACACTGTTCAACTGACAACCGATATCAGCCTGCAGGTGCTCCTGCCACAAGGAGTCGCCAGAGCGCAACCGGTCAATTTTACAACGCCCCATGGGACTCCCGGTCATGGCCGGTTATGACACAGGGATTGAACCCCAGGCTGTAGTGACACCGCAACGCTGCGATGCAGTGCCACTAGGGAGGCCCCAAGAATTACAATCTTATCTAGGTTTTTAATCTTGCATTGAAATAAGTAAAAATACCAGGATACATTATATTACGGCACTGGCATACGATTCTGTAAAGCCAATACTACAACAATGAGCTAGGGCTCAAAGGTCAAGCTAAGACAACCATATAGTTCCTTTTATGGTTGTCATGACATCAGAGCCTACTTTGGAGTCAACTGTGATCTGAGACAATAAACTATTTAGGTCATCTCAACCTCTCAATACTAGCCTGAAGCCTCAAACTAAATTATTATGCTGCTCTGTCATTGGCCACAGATTTTAGTCTGAATCTGCCTTTATTGAAAGTTGCTTGTGTGATGTCGTTTGTGGTGAAAACAAAGTCAGACAAGTGAAAATTATGGTCAGTGTAGAAAACTTTAAGCTTGTCAAAAAAACGTGTCAATACTTTACCCCTTGATAACCAGCGCACTTCTGTGCGTTGTAAAAGCGTTACATGGCCGCTGCCCATATATCATTGCATAGTGCAGAAAATACAAGAGTTCAGGGGCCTTGCTTTAACAAAGTTAACCCTTTTCACTGTAGTGTCCAAAACGTCTTTCAAGCTGTCAGGCATTCCTTTGGCAGCAAGAGCTTCTCGGTGAATGCTGCAGTGTAACCAAGTGGCGTCGGGAGCAACTGCTTGCACGCGTTACCACTCCACTTTGTCTCCATGTCATGGCTTTTGCGCCATCAGTACAGATACCAACACATCTTGACCACAAATGTCCATTTGATGTCACAAAGCTGTCCAGTACTTTAAAAATATCATCTCCTGTTGTCCTGGTTTCCAGTGGTTTGCAGAAGAGGATGTCTTCGTTAATTGACCCCCATAAAAGTAACGGACATATACCAGGAGCTGTGCCAGGCCCGCCACGTCTGTTGACTCATCCAGCTGTAACGCATATAATTCACTGACTTGTACGCAAAGCAGTAATTGTTTAGAAACATCTCCTGCCATGTCACTGTTGCGTAGTGAAACAGTGTTGTTTGATGAAGTCATTGTCTGTACAGTTTTTTGGGGGTTTTCCCCCAGCATTGTCCCAGCCGTATCCACGCCAGCAGG